>NC_053042.1:29420939-30022546 GCF_003473485.1 Medicago truncatula | reverse complement strand
CTTCTAGATTCAACACTGAAAAGAGTTATTCGTTCGCATATGCTTCTAAGTTCTAACTTCTTGAGTGGTGAAGCTTTTTTTTCTTTTCTAAATGAGTATATTTTTAACATTTCTTTTATACATATATATTTGGAGATTGTAAAGGAACTATTGTATAGATTTTGTAATTAAGTTTGAACGCTCTTTAAAATTAGGTTTGATCTTCTTGTAGATTTATGTCCTAGACTGAATTGTGTTCTTAGTGTGTGTTTGGTATGGCGGTGGCGAGAATTGATTTTGATAGAATTGATTTTAAGAGAATTGATTTTGATTAAAAGTGAATTAGATGTAAATTGATTTATGTTTGGATGCACTCATTTAAAAGTAATTCATATGAATTGATGTTGTTTGGATAGATTGGATTAAAATTGATTTTGGGTGTCTAATTACCAAAATGGGTTTTTTTTTTAACAACCAAAATGGTCTTTTAATGTATTTATATTTATTTTTGTCAAAAAAAAAAAAGTATTTATATTTATAAATAACAAATAAATTTTTAACTTCAATAAGGAACAGAAAGAAAACAACACGTTCACCCTCAAAAGAAAAAGAAAAACATTTTCAAGAAACTCTCTCATACCAATTGGATCCCCATTTATGCAAATCCTTCAATTTCATACCAATTGGATACCCATTGACATAGATCTTTCAATTTCTTGTATGTCTCTTTGATTTCTACCATTTTGATTTGCTTCCCCATCTCTCAATACCCTTCTGCCATTTCTCCTCCTCCCATATCTCTAATATTCTTTTCCCATTTTTTCATCACTCAAAGCTTGTGTGATGGCCTCAAACTTACCAAAGTAAAGAGAGATTTGTATGGCTGTGTGTTTCATAGAGAAAGGGGAACATGCAACTGGCTGAAATCTGGGTGATGTGAAGAAGAAGCAGTTGTGTTGTTTGTGTGAATATGGGTAGTTTGGTAAATCATCCTTTTAAAGTGAAACGTGATTGTTGAATTGCCGTGGAAGCTTCAATTTGTGGCTTCTGAAAAACCCACGTTTGGGACCAAAATCACTTTCTTGGGATTTGATTTTGCAAAACATCCAAACATAAGAAAAATAATTGAAACGGTGTTTTGCCTTCAAAACGTGGTTTGGGGCGTGAAAACGCTTGACCAAACAAGCACTTAGTGTTTTTTTTTTTTTTTTTTTCTGTGTCATTCTACCGAAACAAAATAAAGAGTTAATCATTAAATACAAATATTAATTGTTCAAACCACGAGTTATTAGCATCGCATCATGTGCGTGTTTGTAGTTAATAAAGTTTTCTTTTGCATTTAGAAAGAAAAATGAGGTGGACCAATATAATTTGAATGTTTTTTCTTATAGACAAACGTTAGTTGTTAGTATTATGTTTAGAGGGGAACAAAATGTTAGCAACAGGAATATCGAACCATAAACCTCCTTACACTCCTTCAATGTAGAGTCCTTTAACCGGTGGCCTATACCTCATAGGACAAATGATTTATTTCGTAATATTTTTCGTTGTGGTGGATCTTGTATTTATGTGTTGAACCTTTTTTCATCCCTCAACACCAAATTTAGTGCCGCATTTATTTGTATGGTTCCTTTATTTTAAAAATCCAAGAACGCTCAGATGAGATTATACGTATCTCTTCTACTCTCAGGGAGAATTTGTCGCCCATTTGAGTCTCTCAAAATTCGTGGGATTGATTTTCGCAGTTGCGGAAAATACATGGGTGACTTTGAGATTTGGTGATTTTAGTGTATTTTAGATGAGATAGAGTGATAGATAAATAATTAAAATAAATTATTTTAATAAAAGAGAATTACTACTTGTTAGAAGAGAGATAAAGACAAAGTCATCAAAATTACGTGTAACCCCTGATTTTTATGTCACGTCGAACATTAGGATTAGACCAAACTGCTTAAGAAGTATTCGACTTCTTTCCACTAATTCTGTCCTCAATATTCTTGATATTATTCATTCTCAACAAGTAAATCATAATTAACTATTTCCTCCCTCTTGGTCCATTTGATGCTGCCCAAAATATACTGCTTCGTTCCTAACATTATTTTCATCATATGCTAAATCATTGCATCTAATTATTTTAAATGCATCATCAGCTTGATTCTTCACTACCTAAATCATCGTTTGGAAAATTGGAAGCTATAGGTTTTTTTAGGAAAACAAATTTATATCATTTCATTACTTAAAATGTGTTCAGAACAATCTAATGTTTTTTTCAAAATTTAAAAACTAGCTGAGGATGTGGCCGCTTTAGCTGATCTATGAGCTGCGTAGGTCAACGAAATGCAAAGAATATAGAGTTAATGATGAACAAAAAATGACTTGGGTGGGTGTGTGTGTTAAATTCTAGACTTAATACATACTTTGGTCCCTTAACTTATTTTTGGATTTCATTTTGGTCCCCTAACTATAAAGTGTCTCAATTTGGTCCCATAAATCTTTTGTCGTTTACTATTTTGGTCCTCTCCGTTAGATTTTAACATCAAAAGTCTAAAGTGAACCATATTTAAAGGTGGTTCACCATAGGCCGTATTAAATTTTTTAATTTTAACCATTTGATTTATTCTTTAAAAGAGGACCGTTGAATTATGTAGGGTCTATTGTACTTTCCTGTGAACCACTAACACCTAAAACTTTTATCATTTTCTTCATCTTCTTCTCTCATCATCTTCTTCATCTTCATCAATCCTTCATCAATCCTACCCAGGAAAGCAAAAAAATCAGAAGCACAAAACTTCATATAAAAAACTCAAACTAAAACAACAATAAACTTCATTAAATTAAAATACATAAACCTTCAAATAGAATTAAAACCCTGATTTTTTTTTTCTACAAAAATCCAGAAATCATCATCAATAGCAGCAACAACACATCAAGAAATCAAATTCAACCCTTTTTGATTCTTTTCATCATCATCATCATGAATTAAAAAAAATGGATTTCTCCAAATTCAGCACATAAACAGCACAACAACAACATGGTGCTTTAAAACAACAACATCATAAAAAAATTATCTCTCCTTGTTGCATGATTCTAAATCAAACACAACACCACACCCAACACCGAAACGCACAAATTAGATGGAACAAACCAGAAGCTGATTATGTAAAAGCTAATAGTGATGCTAATTTGTCTGAAATTGATACATGGGGATTAGGGGCAGTAGTTCCAGAGTGACTGTGATAAACTTGTAAAAAGGGTGAACATAAGTGTTTCTGTTTCTAGATCTTACATGGGAAAGATAGTGTTGGGCATTAGAAATATGAAAGGTCTTTTTTATAAAGTGTAAATTTCAATTTACTAAGAGGGATGGGAATAAATTGGCTCATGAGCTAGCCAAATATACTTTCGTATGTTGTGTGGATGGAATCCGTTCCAGATCACATTATGTCCATTTGTAATGTTGGTTTAATTCTTTAATAAAATATTCTTTTTATAAAATAAAATAAAAATGTTCCTTGAATTTTGTATGAATATGAGAAGGGGTGGAAGGAAGAAGATGAAGAAAGGGAAAAAATTATGTGGTGATGGTTCACTATTGTATATAATAGACCTGCAATCTAATGGTTGAAATTATATCATAAATATTTGACATTAAAAAACTAACGAAGGAGACCAAAATAGTAAACGACAGAAGATTTATGGAACCAAATTGAAACACTTTATAGTTAGGGGACCAAAATGAAATCCAAAAATAAGTTAGGGACCAAAGCATGTATTAAGCCTAAAATCTAATAATTAACTGAGTTGTTTTTTGAATAATTTTTTTTATTATTTTCAATCATTTATAATTATAATAATTAAATTTTAATTATCAAAAGTGTATGTGAAATAAAATTTGATTTTTTTTAAATTTTTATTACTCATAATAGAAAATATTGATTATTTTTTACGATAAAATGTAAAAAATTAAATATGATTCTTATAAACAATGATATTTTCTAAAATATAATAGCCAACAAAAAACTCTATTTTATAAAAATGATCGTTATTTTATAGATTTAAGGAAAAAAAATATGGATATATTTCAATCTACGAGTGTTTCCTAGAATTTTCGGTAAGGAATAAGTTTTTCCCATTTAACAATGCTGATTGGACGGAATCAAAGCTTAGCATATCTTGCAGAATTTCAAAACTTACTAGCAGAAGAAAAATGCTATATGCTAACAGAAATAGCGTTTTTCTCTCCTTATTCTACAACGTTCTTATTTGATTTTCTCTTCAAAAACCTTCTTCACAGCATCCACAATTTTAACCAATTCAACCTTTGTTTTCCGAAGAACCATTCGATGGAAAACAAAAATAGTAAGAGGAAAAAAATGTTGCCGTCACAGTTGGTGAAAGTTGATACCCTCAACGACTTCCCCCCGATGATATACTAACTCGCATTCTCTCTTTGCTTCCATGCAACTACCATTCTTTCAAAGAGGTGGGTCTCATTGTGCTACTCACTCTCCCGTCTCGACATTGATGATGAAGGTGTAAACGACTCAAAGGACTGGATTTAATTCTTTCGATTTATGGACAAATTGTTATGTTGGTCTCCATGGGCTCAACGCCTCACCCTCAAATCTCTTTCTCTTAGGTATCAGTCTGAACTCTGGGAGGACGAGGCTGACAGCTGTTTGAGTTTCGACAATTGGCTTGAAGCAACAAAACGACGTGGCGTGGAGGATCTCTATCTACACTTGTTAGATGTTCCATTGGCACCTACCATTTTCTGCTGTAAAACACTTGTGCATCTGCATTTGACGACGAGGATAAGTGTAGGCTCTATGCTTCACTGTTCCGTTGATCTTCCTTTGCTCGAAACGTTATTTCTGTTTCACATTTTTTTCGATGATACAAAGGATTTCATGAAACTTCTTTTTGGGTGTCCCAAATTGAAATCTTTGACTATATATCGTGTAAATGCTAACGTCGGTGTTCCAGAGGGAGGGTACTTTAAACACTTGTCAAAGTTGAAATCGGCTTGTATCGAATTGTTCAATGTGCCGTTCAAAGCAGTTTATAATGTCAAGTGTATCTATCTGTATATGGGGTATGATATATGATGATGATTCATCTTCTTTTATAATCAATATTATATTATATTATATTATATTATATGTGATGTTTGATATCTGTATTTGCTAGAGAATTGGGCGTGCCTATCGTAATGCATGACTACTTAACCGGTGGATTCACTGCAAATACTACCTTGGCTCACTATTGCCACGATACCAAGGTATGAGCTCGATGTCATTATGTTAATAAAAAATGGCTCGGAGGTATGTTAACGAATTGGTATACTATAGAAACGAGACTTCGTAAGTTCAGGGACTTGAGAACGGAGCAAAAGACAGGGAAACTGAACTCTCTTCCAAAAAGAGATGCCCGCAGTAGCATTCAAATAATGTCCTTTGATTTCATCATGTTTGATATCTGTATTTATAAGATGTATTTTCTTTTTTGTGATGTGGCTATGCAGATTGGGCAAAGTCTTTCCAATAAAGAAATCAATTCATTTGACAAAAGCCTTCCCATGTTTGAAAACTTAACCGAACTTGAACTATTTTGGTCTCAAGGCATTCATGACTGGGAGGTAGTGGTGAAAATGCTACAGAATTGTCCCAAACTTCACTCTCTTTACATTGCAAAGGTTTGTTTAATATAGTTACTAAAAATTTCACCAGTTCTTCTCTTCTATTGAGTATTTTTACAAATCCTATTTTGTATCGGATTGACAGGAGAAGTATTCAACAACCATAGAGCATTGGGAATATCCAGATCATGTTCCAGAATGTGTTTCATCTCATCTAACAAAATTTGAAGTTATAGACTATGAAGCTTGTGAAACTGATATTCGATTCGCAACATATATTTTGCAGAATGCGCAACATATCTCTCCCACATGTAAGCTGAATCTCAGCAGTTCCTAGATGCTTTGTGTTTTTGTTAGTTTCAATATTTGCTACTACTGAATTTGATGGTTTGAACAATATAGGTTTATACTAATCAATGGTCCGCCAATACTTTCATCTGTGCATTGTTTTGTTAACTCAATTTTCGTGATGAGCCATGCTACCTTGTCTGTTAAATTGGATTTACACTTTTGTATTGAGCATAATTTCCCAAGGATCCTTTGCTGTTATAGCATGGATCTTTTTCTATCTGTTATAGCATGAACTCGAACAAAATTTAATTTCACTCACAAAATTTAAACATTGTGAATCTATTAATCCTTTGTGAATGTGTGTGCGCTTGCTCTTGAGTAACCTATTCCTATAAAGATTGTGCAAAAATTTAAAATCTTAATAGCCATCAACATTTGGAAGTATGAATTTTTTTTGGTTGACTCGTTTCAAGTTAGAATTGGAAAAGCACTATAAAGTACTAATCAAGCACTCATCGAATAAGTTTCATGCATGTTGTTTAATGGCTAAGAAATTTGTGGCACTGATGAAGACAATGATAAACTTTTAAGGGAAGGAATGGGAAAACTATATACTCTTTTTTATTTCAAAGATGAAAGCCATATACTTAGAAAGTAAGAATAATGCGATCATATTAATCACTTAGCAATAGTATTAGCCAGATTAAAACAGCTTGATTGTTGCATATGCAATCCTTCAAAGATCAAACACAACATGTAACACAATGTTCTATTTATACATACATTGGTCCTATATTAAGCAACACATATTTTCATATATATGACAGAACAGCCAAAACACTAGAATATGTTTTGCACGAGTTGTTGCTTCCTCTAACAAACAATAGTTCTGTTTTGATCTTAGTTAAGCTTTTCTAAATTAGATTTAATAGGTTCCGTTTCAATTTAACATCTCTTATGTGTTGGCCTAGTTTCAGTTAAAATGTTTTTGCAACTTCCATCTATTCTTCGTTGGGTAAAGATAAATCAATAACTATGAAGCAATTAACACGACAAGGACACGTTGACACCGGTAGCCTATGAAGCACGAACACTCTCGAATTAGGAGTGTCCCGGTATCTGACACACGTCAGTGTCCGACACCGACACTAGAAAACTTCCTATACTTAGAGCCCGACACTTGGCATAATTGCAAGACACTAGAAAACCACATGCGTGCAACACATTAAATCACTTGGTCGAAATTGCAGTATGTCGAAGTCTGTATGCTCTTGGTCGAAATCTTTTTGCACTTTGCAATATGTCGAAAAAACTCATCTAACTTGTCGAAAATATAATCATGATTTCGACAAAATATTTTATTTTTTGTATTAACAGAGGCCACCCAAAATATTGTTTCTCGAAAAAAATGAGAGAAATAACATTTTGAAACATAATACCAAAACTAAACGCTGTATTTCTTTAAAAAAAAAAAACTAAATACGGTATGAACTTCTTCGACCACTTAATCATTTTTCTTTTTCATCTCTTTAAGACAAATTCAAATTTGGTAATCATTCACATAAATCCAAAATGGATTGATCATGTGAATTGATCTCAAAATATATATTGGCTTTAATGAACTTCAAATAAATCACTCAAAGATCAACTTATAGTATATGCATATACCATTCATAGATACATGACTTTAATTGTATCTAGACCAATCATAAAACTTTCGAATATTTATAATCATAATCAACACAAATGAAATCAGTCGAAAGTTTTTTTTTTTTTTTTTAACTAACAATTAATGGCAAGTACCATTTTATGGAACAATATCATGTATCACAAGACAATCTTACATATCCACTCAATTAAATTTGAAATGATGGTCAAGTACCATATTTTTGATTTGAGCATATATATAACCTTATATTGATAATAACAAGAGAAATATTTTTTTTTCTTCCTTCTTTCGACAAAATCACAATAAGAGAAATTATAAAGCAGGATAGAGAAATTACTTATGTTTGAATTCAATAAGAATCCTTCTGATTGGCTTGCTCCCCGAATTAATTGTTCTCTAACCCTTCTGATTTGCAACCTTCACCATTTTGAACCGTTATTCTACAATTCCTTCTTTGCATTGATTCATTTTCAGAAATCAATCGAAAGCTTAAGAAATAAAATTGAGAAAACAAATTAAACTTGTTCATGGTATTGTTGTTCTTTTAGACATGGTCTATATGACTCTTGACTTTTCAATTTGAATCATTCAGCCAAATTTAAAACCAATTATTTTTCATTCCGTTTTGAATTTAAAATACTAGTCTTTGTAAAACTTCCAAGCCATTTAATATGATCATGGTTTTAAAAAACCCATTTAATTTACGGTTTAAAAAAATACCATTTTTATGGTCATAATCTGACTTATTTATCCAGAAATTTTTTAGGACATCATTAGCCATAGAGATGTAATCACCACTTTTCAAACATTAGAGGCCTCTCAAAGGCTAAAACTTTTTAGTTTCAATCTTTATAAAACTTTGCAAAACCATTTTGATAAGATTCTCCAATTCAATTGGTGTCATCCTTTAATGGTTTCAACATTTTTTTTTAAACATGGCTTAAATACCATTTCATATACGGTTTCTGTTTCTCTGAAACCATTTTTTATAAATTGTGGAGTCACGCTAAACTTGAAGTGTCCCACCATGATCGCCAAGTTTGTTTATACTGATTTTTGGTAACGTAAATTTCATTATCCATCAATGTTTTAGGACCGGATAATGTCTTTTTAAAGTGGTTCGTTCAAGTCTAGCGGTTTATAATAGCACTTCATGCATTCTTTAAGAACAAAACTATCGTTCTTTTTTATGTAGAATTGCATCCGACATCTTTTAATAAACAAGTTGTTTCATGACAACATTATAGAAAAATTGCTCAAGTGAGCATATTCAAAAAGAAGAAGAAAGAAAAGAAATACAAATAAGAAAATAAAGAAGAACAATAATATTAAATTGCATGGAATGTAAAGAGTTGTTGAAATCTGTCAACCTGTCCACTCCTGAACCTGTTTGCTCCCTTGGCGTGGGTGTTACAAAGTTTTTAGAAATCATGAAACCAGCCATCTCTTCTTATTACAAACTGATATATAGACCTTGTAGAAAAAACTACCACTAAATCATACGGTCTAAATTAAAAGTAGAAATAACTTCCTATATTTAGGGCCCTACACTTGACATAATTGCAAGACCCTAGAAAACAACTTTCATGCACTCCAATTGTAACTTCAAATTATTTATCCTTATCTCTGGTCGAAAACCATATGCATGCAACACATTAAATCACTTGGTCGAAATTGCGGTATGTCGAAGTTTGTATGCTCTTGGTCGAAATATCTTTGCACTTTGCAGCATGTCGAAATAACTCATCTAACTTATCGAAAATATAATCATGATTTCGACCAAATATTTTATTTTTGGTATTAACGTCGGTGTAAGACATGTTGTCTACCTCCATAGTGTTTTCATAAGGTGAAACTTATTGCATGTCAATTTGGACTTATGGAGTTTCATGCGTATCAATTTCAAAAGTTCTAGGAGGAGCCACATATGTTGACATCCCTACCATTTGTGAAGGTTTGTTTGGTCTATATTGGCCTGAAATTCCAGTTAATGATGATGACAATTGATTTATATTGCTAATACTATCACCAAACCTTAAGTGCATATGCCGAACATAGTCCTGACCTAAGAAACAAAATTTGTTAGTGATGAAGACCATATTGTCCCACTAGACATGCCAAATTTGTTGATGAATTTTTTTTTTAGCCAAGGTTCGACTGATATCCTCAACTATGATTCCCTTTTCTTAATGCAATTAACTTTGAGGGAGGAACTATGTCCATCAATTGTGGTTTCCTTAATGGCTGTAGTAGAACGTTAAGTATGTTTATTTTAAGTTTTAAGCTACTAAACTACGAAATTCATAAACATGTGTGTCGATAAATAGATAAAATTTGGGAAAATAATGTTGTGTTTGATGGATGTGTCTATTAAAATTTACAAATTCAATATTTATAGGCAAAATTATTCCTATTAGCCGATGACGTGGCTTACGGCTTCCGGCCTTTACTCGGCTAGTTTCACATGTGGTGCGGTAGTTTCCCTCATTGAGGGAACCATATCATCCTGTGTTCGGCTTCCTCCTTTACAACATGATCCATTGATAAGCTAATTGGTGAGAAGATCCCACATTAACATGCTTCGTCTATCGATCTACATCTTTCTCCCTCTATTGTTTTTTACTAAAAGAAAAATAGGTTATACCAAATGTTATTACAAAATAGTTGTAGTATTTTGTAATAACGTTTGGTATAACCTGTTTTGTAGAAGAGGTTATACATATGTGTCGAAGCAGAAGAGTTCACACGTATTTGATGGACGGACAGGTAACTAAGACGTAGCCGCCTCGCACGTGTGAGTGCGGTAACTCAATCAACTTGATTCATATATCCACGTGCTTTCATTTCTCTCTTCTCTCTTTGAAACACTTTCCACTCGTTCTCTCTTTCCTGAAGAACAACAACAACAACAACGCTACTTCATCAATTTCGCATAATGTCAGGGAAAAAGAGAAGGAAATTGAAATTGTAAGCTACTTCTTTATCAAATCAACTTGTGAATTTTCAATTATAATTCATATTTCACTTTTTTGATTAATCGATTATTTAAACTAAACGTGTGAAAATTGGTTTTTAATGTTGGATCTCTGTGTAGAATGGTGGATTTAAGTTTTTTCATGTTGGATTATTGAATCTGAACTCTGAATTGAACAAAATTGTACAAATTCGCTTCTAGTTTATGTTTATCACATTGATTGCATTAGGGTTTATGGATCAAATTAGTGAGATCAGATGTTAGTTGAAAACTGTGATGCATGTTTTTTATCTACTAGTGATGCGTTTAATTTTATTAATCTGTTATCATCGTGCTTAATTTTAAAGAATTAAACTAAATTAGTTCAGGATTTGAGTATTTTACACTGTTATATCATTAGAAACATCTGACTTTTACATTATTGGTTGTGATGGACCGACAGTGTAAAACTTTTTAAAGTGACGGTGCATAGAAACTAAACTAAGCTCATTAATTGATGTGTGTGTTATTTGTTAATGTTTTAATTTTGAATCTACTCTTGTATTTTAAGAGCATTCAAGTGGATTTGTTGGGTAGAATTCTTACATGCATTTCTGATTATTTAGGTTAAGTGATACAATTGCTAAGAGTAGAAGAGAAGCAACAGAGGTGAAAAATGATAATTTGGAGCTGCAAACATGGGCTGATCTCCCTGCTGAACTATTAGAAATGATCATATCTCGTTTAGCCTTAGAGGATAATGTCCGTGCTTCTGCTGTTTGCAAGAGTTGGAATTTTGTTGCCAATGCTGTACGCATGGTGAACCAATCACCATGGTTGATGTATTTTCCGAAATTTGGTCAGTGGTATGAATTCTATGACCCTGTTCAGCGGAAGACCTATTCCATTGAGTTTCCAGAGTTGAATGGATCTAGAGTTTGTTACACAAAAGATGGTTGGTTACTGCTATACCGGCCAAGAACTGACCGAGTGTTTTTCTTTAATCCCTTTACTCGGGAGACTATCAAAATGCCAAGATTTGAGATGACATACCAGATAGTTGCTTTCTCTTGTGCTCCAACATCACCTGACTGTGTATTGTTCACTGTTAAGCATGTTAGTCCTACTATTGTGGCCATCAGCACATGTCACCCTGGGGCAACCGAGTGGGTCACTGTTAATTACCAAAACCGTCTGCCTTTTGTCAGTAGCATATGGAATAAGCTTGTGTTCTGTAATGGACTCTTTTATTGCCTGAGTCTAACGGGTTGGCTAGGGGTATTCGATCCATCTGAACGCACTTGGAGTGTTCTATCAGTACCTCCACCCAAATGCCCAGAGAATTTTTTCGCTAAAAATTGGTGGAAGGGGAAATTTATGACCGAGCAAGAGGGAGATGTTATAGTAATGTACACATGTTCTAGCGAAAACCCTATTATTTTCAAGTTAGACCAGGCCTCAATGGAATGGGAAGAGCTAAAAACACTAGATGGAGCAACTCTATTTGCTAGTTTCTTGTCTTCTCATTCAAGGACTGACCTCCTTGGAAATATGAGGAACAGTATCTACTTCTCTAAAGTTCGTTTTTATGGAAAGCGTTGCATATCATTCTCTCTTGATGACTATCGCTACTATCCTCGTAAGCAGTGGCATGACTGGGGTGAACAAGACCCTTTTGAAAGCATATGGATTGAACCACCAAAGGATTTTTCTGGATTCTCATGAAGAATTTTAGTGAAACAAATGGACATTCCAAAATCAGTAATGTGTAGAGGTATTTGTTATCACTTGGTTTTTAGCTTTGTTTTATAACTTCTTGTTATATGCTTCAAACTAATGCATAATAAGCTAGTATATGGTTGTGCTTTGCTAAATGTGTATATTTTAACAGTTCATCAACATTGTTGGTGTTTTATTATTTCATTTTATTATCAATGCTTGCCACCTACAGTGTAATCTAGGATTCATCATTCATTTATTCTTATGTTAAGTTATAGGATTTGAATATGATTCACTCATACTATTGTACACTATCATCTAATTATTTGTTGACATCTCATTATAATAGTTGGACTGTGATAATAGCTATCTAAAAAGTCAACTGTTCTATTAATGCATCAAACATTATTGCTTTTATAATATAAAAAACTGTGAATGCCAAAATTAAACTCAGAAATATGTTTCATCTACAATTCTAAAAAATGGTTACATGTCCGTAATTTTTTTTGTAGCATCTCCCATTTCAGTTTTTGGTCATAACTCATAAATAATACTTCGCATCGACTGCACCTTTTACATAAAAGCTCTTGTAAATGCTAGTCAATATTTTTAAAATGGATTGGTTACTGTCAATGTTTTAATTGAAACTAGCCATGTCCATCATCATCGGCTTTCGAAAAGAGAAAAGGGAGTCCAGGTTAAATTGCCAAATGTTATTGTTTGTGCATTACACATACTATATTTATTTAAGAGAGATACTGGTTTATTGGGAGTTGTGACTTGTATGTACTTGATCTTACATGAATAATCAGGATTTCAACATTACTTCATGTATGTTTGTGTTGAATTATTTGTTAAAATCTTAAACAAGTTAATCCATTCACATTAAACAATTAGCTTTCGTAAAGTGTCTGCCTAAAATTCCACATAACGCCTCATTTTTTTTACATAGTTTGCCAAGGTAGTAAGGCGTAAGTTTGCTCTGTAACTTTCTTAGTAGGGAGGGGAAGAAAAGAAGGAAAAATAACTATTGGGGTAAAAGTTTATCAAGCCAAGAATGTCTTATTCTTGGTTTTCTTGCTGTACAAAAGATGGTTGAATCTCAACTGGTGGTTTGGGCATGAGTGGAAGCGACATGTAGATTCTATAGTAAGGAGACTTGGAGAGTATATTAGATGGAAGGTGGAAAGGTAAGAAAAACTATAGGAGAAATTATTAGGGAAGACTTGAAGGTCATTGGTTTTGATGCAGATATGATTTATGATAGAATGTTATACCATCGTTTGATCTGTGTAGATTACTCCACTTAAGGCTTGGTTGTAGTCCCTGCTGCTTGCTTTTCTTTTTTGGGAGAGAGAAGAGAGGAGGGGGGTACAATTTACAATGTTAAGAAGGATAACAAAAACACAAGTCGACGGGCCATGGCTTCTGAGTTCTTAATGCATTTTGTAATTTTGAAAGAAATTAACAATGACAAGGGAGGATAAAGCCTAGAAGGCGTATATTTAATGTCAGACACTCCACCTAGCAAACTTTGTCATGTAACCATAGCCAACTTATAACTGAGTTTAACTGGCTACACAGCCACTATTAATTGCACCATTTTGTCTAGATTTTGCTCTCATTATTTAACTGAGTACACCTCTGATGTAAAAAGAATAAAATATGCCCCAGCAATTCTGACTACTAAGCAAACCTTGTTTGAACTAAACGGTGCTGAACTTATTTAGCATATTGTCAGAGTTGGGTATTGTGTTTACACTTTGTGATTGGATTCCACGTTTTACAGCTGAGCTGGTTGTGCAATCTATTTTGTTGTGCAACTTACACCATTTTTTAACTAGGGACTTGGAAGTCAATATATAAAAAACTCGGTTGGAATGCAGCATTTTCATACATCTAGTTATCTTAGTTCAGTAATACAATTCTTAATCCACTGCATGAAAAAATTTCCATGCTGCAATTTCAGAGTTCCTAGTTATCTCTCTTTGGTGTGTAGCAGTTCATTAGTTAAGCTCATTTGGAAGCATGCCGAAGGCAGCATCTTTACGGGTGGGATGTACGTAGGAAGCTACTTATATGTGAAGGAATCGGATCTGATGCTAAAGACTCGGTCCCTTGATTGTCCTGTCTCTGCTGATCTGAAAATTTTAAGATTTTTTCAAGCATTGCGACGTGGTGCTTATATATGCAGAACAATTGGAATTCATATAAATTATTACTGATTACCCGCAGCTTTATTGACTTTTAATTTGGACATACAATCTATAGATTTTATATAGATGTTTATCTACCTTTCATTTTATGTTTGGGTTTTTTTTATTGAATAAATTTTATTCTATTTTATTTTTTTGTTAGAAAAGAGGGCTGAAGCCCTGCATAAATTTTATGTTTGGTTTGATTGTTTGCTAATTCGATTTTAGCTGTACAGTATGTTTGGATTAGTGGTATATGGTTAAACAAAATAGACTAGGGCAATAGAATAGTTGGAATTTCAAAAATGAAGGTTATTTCATTTCACCCTATATAAACCAACCAATTCAAACATATTAGTATTCTTCGCATCAGAAAGAAAAAAAAAAATCTCGGTGAAACTTTGTGCAGTTATAAACACTACAATACTACTACTACTACTACTACTCAAGCATTAGCGATGTCTTGAGCATCTGAAAATTTTGCAGATGAAAATGTGAGCATGCTATGAACAAATAGACATTTCCAGCTATAGGTGTCTGTTTCTTGCCCTTTGGGTAAAATATGCCTCTTCGTTTGAAATTATATGTACAATAGTTAATGAAAATAAATCCACAAATATAGATTATCAACGAATGTTTGTATTCTTCATTTGCAAGCAAAGAAGCTTTGAATCAGTTAAGATAACATAAACATGCAATCTTCTGCACCAAGAAGAAAACTTAATTTCATTTAGTTTATTTATTTTATTTTTTGAATAAAAGCAAAAAAAAAAAATTGTCAAAGGAAAAAAGACACCAAAGCTACTATCAAGAAAGAACAGTAAAAATTTAAAGGAAAATGCTAACAAGTGTCCTAAGGGCATGCATCATTGCTTCACGGCAAGCAACCTTAAACCCAAGAAACCTAACATAAAGTCCACAGGACAAATACAGAACTGGTTGAACAACAACACAACTAAGGCAAGCCAACCCACAACTAAGACAAATCTCTACAACCCACTTGATAACACTCCAAACTAGAGGAAACAACCTGTAGCTAAGAAACTACACAGTTAGCAGATGAAAACAGCGAACTGAATCGCAGCCGAACCATGACTACAACACAAATTACAGCTCCAAAAAATCAAGGCATACTCTAGGATTCAAGTACCATTTAGTGATACCATAGTCCAAACTGTTTGATTTAACATTCAACCAATTCCGCGAACACTTTTTTTTACAAAATCAACCATGTTATCAATGGAAATAGCTTTGTTGTTAAAAAGCTTCTCATTCCCTTCCTTCCAAATACTTGAAATACAACTAAACCGTACCACACTAACTCTATTAAATGTCATACACACCCACCTAGCATGTTTGGATTGGTGTATAGGATGTGGGATGGAATAAAATAGACTAGATTTTATTTCATTTCACTTAATTCCACCTTATACCACCAATCTAAACATATCATATTTCTCGATGGAAGGTTTGTCTCGAGAAATATGACCCCTTATTCCTCTTATGTACAATATAAAAGCAAATCCCACAAATTTAGATAGATCAGATAAGCTTACTAGTGGTAAGGGATTTTTTTCCAAATAAAAAGGTGCACATTTACTAACTTAGAACTTAATGTTTTTAAGTTGGTCTAAGTTAACAACCCACAAAAAAAGCTCTTGCACCAATGAAATTTGTCTCGCAAAAGGAGTTAAACTCTCATAAAGTGACGAACTTATGTTCAAATTTTAATTGAGAGAGATATCCATATTTAAATATGACACGTCTTGAATAGAATTACTTTCAATTGAAGAAATCTATTGAAAAAATTCTTAATTTTTAAGTTACTCTCGACAAACTTACAAAGACTTAATTTAAAATTCGCTTTAGACCTATAAATATATTGTGCCCGGTTGAAGGGTTTCAAATGTCTTCCCATTTTTTTTCTTTGAAAGCAAATGTCTTATTTGAATCGATTAATATTTGTAAAAAAAATGGCAGATATGAATCTATGGTGGTTTAATAAAAAAACATGATATATTCAAGATCTGAGATTCGAACGCCGGACAACAAAAAATAAACGAGCATGGTGCATTAAAAATATTGATGAAGAGAAACGTATTTAAAAGAGAAATGTTAATGAGACAATTCATATGAATCGAACAGAAATTGGTCCAACACTAATGAATATATAATCCTCCCAAATTAATCCACATGCTTGCTTCTTATAGTGTATCATATTCATATATCTACACCCATTTCAAGAGTGCTTCTTATAGTGTATTCATATTTCAAACACCATTCTCATTCCCATTTCCTCAAGAAACATAATGCCAATCTCATATTCACTCTCATCATCATTCATTCTTCCAAACTCAAACCTCCATCCAATCCAATTCCAAACCAAATTCCGAACCAAAAACAACCACCACTTCCCGAACCTAAAAATCCGAAGCACCTCCCTCCGAACCAACAACAACACAATCCAATTCCTAAAACCATACCTAACCTCCCAACAAAAACCAATCCTCTACGGTTGGCTCTGTAGCGCAATCTCCGTCTACTCCCTTTCCAACCTTCTCTCCAAATTCTCCGCCGTCACCACCGCCACAACAACCGTCGACGTCAGACAAGGACTCGCGCTTGGCGGTTTGGTTCTTGTTCGGTTGATTGCCACGTATGCGCAACACGCGCTTCTTTGGGAAGCTTCGTTGAACGCGGTTTATGAGGTTCGAGTTCATGTGTTCGATCGTGTGATGCAGAGGGAACTTACGTTTTTTGAAGCGAATGACGCCATTTCGAGTGGGGATATTGCTTACAGGATTACTGCTGAAGCTTCTGATCTTGCCGCTACCTTATACGCTCTTCTTAACGTGAGTTTTATCTTACTATTGCTACTATTTTACGCACAAACTTTGGTGAAGAACTTTGACGTTAATTTCTATGGGGTTTTTATGAAGTAAATTTTAGTTGACGGTGTAAAAAGTTTTTATATAGGTCATGCATCAAAATTAATCTCAATAGTTAATTTTTGTAAATTTTTAAGATTAAAATACATTTGCAATATTCGCATAACTTAACAGATAATGAACACCCTTTTCTCCATACACACATTGTACCACCTCTATGTGAGAGATATAAAATGTGAGTTTTTTTTTTTTTTTTTTTGTGTGTGGGGACCACGTGGACACATGTCACAATTGTATGTGGGTGTACAAGTGGTACATGCCACCTAAGGTGGTTTGTGTATCACTACCCTAAATTAACTACATTTAAAATTATGGTTTATTACATTAAGTGGATAACTTATGAGTTGCGGCGCCTTGTTATATTCATTAACAAACAATCAAACATACTCAATCCGTCACAGTTTAACTTAGTCAGTTGACCATTTCACAATTAAGAAAAATGTATAAATTAAGAAAAGTGTATAAATGAAAGAGTTAGAAAAATGGTTTTGAGTGTTTTTGTCAAGTATTGGTGCATTCTTCTTTGTCAAGTTTTGATGCATTCTTCTTTATCATAAATGTAAAGTACTAGAATATATTGACTTGGAAGTGGTGGAAGCAGTATTAATTAGAGTTATAATTGGAAAAAAAGTAATTAATGTAATATTGAAAAGTGAAATGGGTCAATATTCTTGGGACAATATTTTTTTAAAATGGTTCAGATATTACGAGACAGAGGGAGTAACTAATAACATACTCCCTCCGTTTCAAAATATAAGCAAAATTAACTTTTTAGGTTCATTCATATAATGATGTATGTAGTCCATATTATGAACCACATACATCATTAAATGAATGAACCTAAAAAGTGAATTTTCCTTATATTTTGAAATGGAGGGAGTATTTAAATTGCGTTAACAATCCAAATCACTTTTAAAATTTGTTGTCAAATCTGTGTGTAAGAATAAAACATCTCTTTGCTTTTTTAAGTGCACAGACTATAAGTAGAATTTTTGTCACCCTGTTACATGGCATGGATAGTACCTAATATGGTACTTTTTAAGACCCCAATAAATGACGAATCTGTGCAAAGCGCAAATTTATTGTACTTTGTTGTGGTGTGAGGGGCATGGGAAATGTATCCCTCATGTTCATTTTTTTGAGAGGTTAAATCCTATCCCTTTGCATAATATGTTGAATGAGAAGGTATGTGTGTTTAAATAAAATGAGAAATAGAGGATTGAATGGTGGGGTTTATAATTTATAAACGTGACCCTTCTCATGTTTTTGCTTGTAGTTTTGAGCACACTGCACAATAATTCCATTTATGTTCCATTTATTTGCATTCTTTCAAAAAAAACAAATGTTCCATTTATTTGCATGTGGTTTTTACTTTTTAGTTCAATTGATTGGTCACTTTATAGTATCTGTTTATATTTTTTTATGATTAGCCCTTGTTTCTGACAGACCATAGTACCAAGTTCTCTGCAATTTTCTGCAATGATAATGCATATGTTGGCTATAAGTCCTGAACTTTCTTTGATATCAGCTATGGTGAGTCAGAGGATTATGCTTTCTTACCACTTGATTTTTCTTTCAGAAAGACTAGGTTTAATCATGTGTTATGCTTTTGCATATTGCAGGTTATTCCTTGTATGGTTCTAGTTGTTACCTTTCTTGGTCAAGAACTTCGCAAAATATCTAAAAAGTCACATATTAGCATTGCTGCTCTCTCAGCTTATCTGAATGAGGTAAACGTGATTGTCTCACGCTCCTTCAATGTACTTTACGAAGAAATCTTAAAAGCCTTGCATTGTTTGCAAATCTTGTTATCTACCTTGTGTTCAATATTTCCCCTCCTAAACAATTAGATGCTGCCCGCGTATCTCTTTGTGAAAGCAAACAACGCAGAGTCACTTGAGAGTGTCAGGTTCAAGAGACTGGCCCTGATGGACTTCTCTGCGATGCTGAACAAAAAAAGGATGAAAGCAGTAATTCCCCAGGTTATTCAGGCTATTTATTTTGGAGTTCTTTCCATACTTTGCGCAGGTTCGATCGTGATTTCAAGAGGTTCATTTGATCGCTGTAGCTTGGTTTCATTTGTGACTTCATTGCTTTTCTTAATTGAGCCTATTCAGGTATTGTTATCATGGTTCAGCTTTTGTGGAGCTGTCTTTGGTTATCAATCTTAAAATAAAGAATAACGCAGGATGTAGGAAAAGCTTACAATGAATGGAGAGAAGGAGAGCCAGCTATCGAACGCTTGTTTGCTATGACCAGGTTCAAAAATAAGGTAAATTTATGACCACTTGCTTAAAAGACCCTATATGACATTGGATCTGCATGCTTGTTTAACTTTCACCTTCCTTTTCTATTGTTTTATATTTTCTTTTCAATTTGTTTGAAATTGATGAAATAAGAAAAAAAATCTAGGATGGTTCGAGCATATAATATCCTGTTCTACTATTTTAAAATTTTCTGTCAAGGTAACTAGATGAACTGATGTCCATGAGTTGTCAGCTCAGTAAAAGTTTTAACCATGCAATCTCAATGGATGAGGTTCAAATCTCCTCGAGAACGGTTTTCTCATTAGTGTCACTTTAATCAACAATAATTTGCTCTTTCCCCCTTTTTTTTTATAAAAAAAGCTAGATGAACTTCAATAATAGATCTTTTTTTTCTTTCTGAATAATAGGTGGTTGAGAAACCAGATGCTGTTGATTTGGACCATGTTACGGGGGACCTGAAATTCTGTGATGTCTCCTTTAAGTACAATGATGGCCTACCTCATATCTTAAAAGGTTTGAACCTTCATGTTAGACCTGGAGAGATAGTTGCTATTGTTGGCCCGTCTGGGGGAGGAAAAACAACACTGGCAAAACTGTTGCTTCGGCTTTATGATCCTATATCTGGTGAGCCGTTTATTTAATATAAAGATGAATATACTTAATTTTATCATGTGTGGTTTATCATGGGAATAGTTATTTATCAAATACATTTCTTATACTAACTGGTTTTACTTTTACACTCAGTTCTCATCTTGCTTATCAATAGCTTTTATTCATGTTCTTATACCCGCAGGTTCTGTACTGATTGATAACCAAGACATCCAGAACATTCGTTTGCAGAGTTTAAGAAGACATGTTGGTGTAGTTTCTCAAGATATAGTAAGTGATTCATCACTCAAGCCTCTGTATTCTTCTTCTTTTGTATGCAGGATTTGACTTCAGTTCACAATGTTCACAAGAATTTAAAAAATGTACAAGCTTTTAGGGGCAGTTTGGCAACTCCCATAACTGGTTTGATACTGTTTATGATAAACTAGTTATATAAATTCAGGTTATCTTGCAACTAGTTTTGACTGAAACAAAGTTTGGTTTAAAAAATATATTTTAAACTATTTTTGTCTAATCCCGTTTTAAATTCAAGAGGCATATCATGCTTATTGATCATTTGGATTAACGAGTAATTCCTATACTTATCCTCATCATTTATCTACCCTTAAGATCTAGCTTAAGGGGAGAGAAAGGAAGAATAGAATGGAATAGAGAGAATTGGAAAAGGTTGAACTAGAAAATAGCCATATTCAAAATGATGTATTAAAGAACACCATTTTTATCTCAAATTTAGTTTCCACAAGAACCAGTTTTCAGAAACTTGGGTAGTTACCAAACACCTTATGTTTAAAGGTTAGCTCCACTGCACTTAGATATCTGGTTTTTACTTCAATCTCAAATACTGATGGTATATGATTGTAGACACTTTTTTCAGGTACAGTTGCTGAAAACATTGGTTATAGGGATCTGACAACAAAAATTGACATGGAGAAAGTGAAGCATGTAGCTCAAACTGCTTATGCAGACGAGTTTATTAGGAAACTTCCAGAAGGATACAATACCAATATTGGACCAAGAGGCTCAACTTTAAGTGGAGGCCAGAAGCAAAGGTAAATTTTCAAATTCAAATTTCATTCTGTTCTATAAACCATGAATTAACAGCTAATTTTGTTCTGTTTGGAAAGAGCTTTTGGTAGCTATGATTGATGTGAAGGACAAATTTAATGTTTTGAATATTTATGAAATATCATTCAAATTTGATATGTTACTTCCTTTCTCAAACTTACAGACTGGCTATTGCAAGGGCTTTCTATCAAAATTCTTCTATATTGATTCTGGACGAAGCAACTTCTGCGTTGGATAGTAAATCTGAGTTATTAGTGAGACAAGCTGTGGAGCGTTTAATGGAAAATCGTACGGTATGGAAACTAACCTTTTCTGTTATTTGTCATGTGACATATAACATTATATGATCAGCTAGATAAGTATTTGTTGTACACTCTTTATCTTATTCTCTCTCTTTTTTTTGCAAAGTTTCTCTTATTTCTTTGATGCATTCAGATCCTAGTCTATATCACAGGACCAACAATGTTATGACATTCGAGTTTCCAGAGCTACTTTGCCATTTGATTATTTTGCTTTCAGTTTTCAATATGTTAGTAATTGGATATGCTTAATTGAGACCTTAAGTAATTCTTACAGTTTTCAATTCATAGGTGCTTGTGATCTCTCATCGCTTGGAAACCGTTATGATGGCTAAAAGAATATTCCTTTTGGATAATGGAAAGCTAGAAGAGCTGCCTCGTTCAACTATGTTGAATGGTCACATGGATTCATTGCTATCTTCTGGTCACATTGTTTGAATATATTTTAGGCCATTGGATTCATACGTTTGCATATCTATTTTTTTTTTAAAGGAAACGTTTGCATATCTATTGTGAGTGTGATAATATATATTCACATATAGTTTCAAAATTTGGACTCTGTACGCATGTGATTATATGAATGTTCACCACCTTGTCTGAATTTGAATCGGTAAGATGAGTAGTTAGTAAAGTGAGAAACTCACGATTTGTTATGCATGAGGATATACTATCAACCGGTGATTTGTTTATCAATGGTTGATATATACTTTACTATCCAAAGTAAATAGCTCACCTAAGAGGAGTCATATCCCTTGACTCCATTTTCCTTGTAATTTTGGAAAATCTATTGTACATTCTTCTATAATCATGTAGTATTAATATAAGCAAAGTGTCGTGCTCTTTTAATTTATGCCCCTTCTACTCTCCAAGTGCTTATGTTGTCCTTAGTTTCATGCCCAAACAGTTGAAGGTAAATTCATTTGTTTTCAAAGCTTGGTAGCCTTGTGCAAAAATCAGGCGACTAAACGTGTTCTACAATGTAGACCAGAATCTCGGCAAAATATCAAGCCATACATTTTTTTCATAATTTTGGAAAGAAATCACTAAAGATTCAACATTGTTGCTCTAAAAAAATTCAACATTCTTGATGTTTAAAAAGATAAAACACCTTTTAATAATAATAACTAAAAGTAATAAAGAACCAATACAGAACTTTAAATTAAGTTAAAGGATCTATGAGTAGAACTAGACTCAAATTTTTTAAGCAATGTTAGTTTGAACTTTGTGGATGGAAAAAACGTGGTTGAGAATGGAGACTTTACTAAAGATGGTCAGTCAAATTCGTTGACAAAGATTAATTATTTTGATAAAGTCGATTGATATTTCGCACCAATGATATAGTTATAAATAAATGTACCCTCATACACACTTCATAAGAAGAAACATGATATAAATTTTGGTAATCTAAGACACGGATACATCAATCATCAGGGTACTTACATCCTGAAAAGTGTATATGATTATCATTTCATAAACACTATTGAGATATGAAAGTACATAGTGAAAAATGTATATGATTATCATCCCATAAATATTAAATAGTTTGTGGTGCTGGGGACTTATTTGAGAACCCAAAAATTCCAGAAAGGATGGGCACCACTAATTCATACAAAAAGAAAGAAAACTTGTATTAAAAAGAAATAAAGAAGATAATATCTATGAATCTTCTAATACTCTCGAGCACTGAGCAATGTGGGATCATTTCTCTTTCAATTTCTTGGTTATGGCAAATGCTGCTCCTGCCAGAGCCACAACAATGCTTGAAATTATAATTGCTGACTTTAGTTTATCCAAATATTCCTTCTTTTCTATTTGTTTTTTCTTCTGTTTGTCTGTAGCTTCCTCCTTCAATCAATAAGCACCATGGTACAAAAAAATAAGGTATATATTAGTTCTTCAGTCATGTTCCATAATTCCATCTAGGAATTGAAAAAAAAAATCTATGAACACCGACATCAGATATGACACCGGCGACACTGACACATGTAATAATTTAAAAAATGAAAGTAATTGAATGTAATCTGTTTGCCGGTGTCCGAACAAACTTAACGTCAGTGTTGCATAGAAAAAACAATCAATGCATGTACCTTAATTTCCTTGGAGGCAGCAACTTCAGAAGATATAGGATCAACTTGAACCTCAGTATTATTCCCAGGATTCAGTTCTGCAGCAATATCTGCAGATGGAAACGTTTCGTCTGAGTTCTCAGTTGAGCTAGCCATATTTCCTTCTATAGCTATCAAGCAATGTTACTCTAACGTTGTTATGGAATAATGGTGTGGGAGAGAAAAGAGAAGAGAAATTAAGAAATAATGAATCAAAACATTATCAAGGATCAATGCCAAAAAAAGTTGTTAATTTTAAATTGACACGTGCTAGTGTTCCGAATTATGAGGATGTTATAGCTTTCTTGTTCTCAAACTTGCCGATATACTTGTTCAGACATGCCTCAACTTGTGGTACTAATATAGTACATTACTTTACCTACAAGAAAAACAAATCAACAAAAACAGGAAACAGGTATACTATTAATAGAACTTGTTTCCACTTTCTTCAGGTGTTGGCTACGGTAGGCAGACTACAATTTTTACTTTTTTTTTTTTTAATTTCAAAATCGATGCCAGCCATTAGATTTAGAAAGAAGGTTTTGAATGGCATAGATTTGTTTGCAGCATGACCCACCCACTAGGATGATATATTTAAAACATTAATCTTGAACTTTAAAAAAGCAATTGAATTTGTAATGAATTTTTTTGTCATGAAGGATTAAGAAGCTTATAAATCCTACAATGTTACCACCACCATCCTCGTGTGTTCTCTGCAAGCTGCATACATTCCCAGCAAGCATACACTTTCAACATGTATATTTTCGTGTGTTCCCTGCAAGATGCATACACTTTCAACATGATATTTTTGATTTAGAATCCGCACTTTTGATATGGAGAAGATGAATAATCCATACAAACAAGATATCATGTAGCAAGGAACATGTATTTTAAAAGAGGGTTTTTAATCTCAATCATTTAATTCTTATCTAAGGGTCAATAAGCACCCATATTATTCTAAAATAAAAAATCATATTAGTTGTAAAAAAAAAGAGGTCTCCCATCCTAAATGGCACCCTTTTTTCAATACCAAAATAGAATGTGTTCCGGGAACAAAAACAAAAAATGAATGTGCTCTTACCTTAAAAGTGGCAAATGTAGGATTCATTACTCACGTCACATGGTCCCACACTAAATGACACTTATTTCACGTTAAGAAAAAGATTGAGTAGTGTTATACTAAAATTTATGTATCACTACCAAAAAAAAATTCATACCGTATTCCTAACCATACTCACCAGGTTCGCAATTCGCTCGGTACGTGGTACGGGTACTTAGTACGCGGTTCACAATCTACCAAGAATTCAGTACATGAAGAGGTATACAGAGTCGGTTCGCTTGTCTAATTGAAAAATGAAATAACATATTAAAGTATTGAAAAATAATAAATAAATAAATAATGCAGACAGCTTTGGAGACACTTTTTAATTACTTCTCTCATCGAGAACTGGTGCTTTTCTATCCAACTTAATGAGAACCTCTTCATCTTTACCAAATCATTAACAGTGAACAACTTCATCTTCCATGGTTTCAAAAACTTTGACTCAAAAGCTAATCTTCACACCTGTTCACCGCTCTCAGAAACCAAACAACGAATTTGCACGAACCAAGTATGAAAAAATATTGTGAATCGGTACGTGCGAACCGGTTCGTGGTTCTCAGGGGGAAGTGGCGAATTATGTAATTATGTTCCTAACATTATATAAAAAATAGATCATTTATAACTATCGATGTGATTATGAGGAAAAAACAACTGATGAAAAGATAATAATTATGATAATTTGCATTATGCATCAACAAACTGTGAGGAGATTGAGTTTCATAGCAATTGAAGTATACCATAAGATTGAGTTTCATAACAATTGAATTGCATGTTGATTATATAGTTGTTTACCGGGTGATTAAGATGGTTTTTTTTAGTCATATGTGGTAGTCCTTACTGAGAATAATTTTTGGATGTACACTCTTTTTTTTATTTTTTTGGTCTTAGATGAAGCGGTAATCCACTGAAATTAAACTCACACAAAACTGTGAGGTTCCAGGTTCGAACCCGGGTCACGACGTCCGCCGACCTTACAATTTCGGCATTTGTCAGTTGAATTAGGACTTCTAGACGATAATTTGGACACTCTATTAGTCTATTTGGTCACATAAACAAAAGGTACACTATAATCATTTGAAAATTAATTATTATTTTTTCTACTTTTTTTCTTTTTATGTGTGTTACTAAATAAAGTATCCAAATCTTTGTGTCCATCGAAGAGTTGCTCCATTGTTAAAGAAGATTCGTCATTTGTTGGGGGATGATATGGAAGGTGGAGTTTCTTATTCTTATTAAGTGAATCAATATGTTGATATTTTAGCAAATATTAGTTGTTCCTTGGATTCAAATATTATAGTAGTACTTTATGAGTATTGTCCGACTAAGGTTAGTCATTTACCGCTGGCGGATGTTTTGGAAAAATTAAGAATGATTATATATTATTATATAGTATCAAGTTTTTTTTTTTTGAAGGATTATATAGTATCAAGTTGAATGTATATAATTGAAAAAAAATAATTGATATTATATTGAAATGTATGTATTGAACTTTACCCTATTTTATTTGTTTGTTTAGTAGTTTAGTAATAAGATAAATAAATGAATGTTTAGAGTTCGAATTATGATGCTCCATATTATAATGTCTTGTCCATATTACCTGAAATATCGGGACATATATAATAAACTTTACTTACTTCTAAATTCTTAGTAAAAAAAATGTAACCAAAAAAAATTTCTTAGTAAAATCCCAAACAACTTTAAAAACTTGAGTGTTTTTTTTAAGGATTTAAAAATCTGAGTGTCCGCACACAAAATTAAAAGTGAAATGAACACTTCCCACCACCGTCACTCTACATCGTCGCCACCCGTTCCCGGCGAATCAAAACAAAACCCAACAACAGCATGGAACTGTTACCTCCGAGAACTCTCAAAGCAAAGAAAATTCATGGAAGCATTAACCGTATACCGTCACATGCTCCGTTCATCCTTCTTCCCCAACACATTCACGTTCCCCGTCCTCCTCAAATCCTGCGCCCTCCTCTCCCTCCCCTTCACCGGTTCCCAGCTCCATTCCCACATCCTCAAAACCGGGTCTCAACCCGACCCGTATACCCACTCTTCCCTCATCAACATGTACTCCAAAACCTCACTTCCTTGCCTTGCACGTAAGGTGTTTGATGAAAGTCCTGTAAACCTTACAATCTCTTATAATGCCATGATTTCCGGGTACACTAATAATATGATGATCGTTGAAGCGATTAAGCTTTTTCGGAGAATGTTATGTGAGAATCGGTTTTTTGTTAATTCGGTTACAATGTTGGGTTTGGTTTCGGGTATTTTGGTACCGGAGAAGTTAAGACTTGGTTTTTGTTTACATGGTTGTTGTTTTAAGTTTGGTTTTGAGAATGATTTGTCGGTTGGGAATAGTTTTTTGACGATGTATGTTAAGTGTGGGGAAGTGGAGTATGGGCGGAAGGTGTTTGATGAGATTTTGGTTAAGGATTTGATTACGTGGAATGCGATGATTTCGGGGTATGCGCAAAATGGGCATGCGAGGAGGGTTTTGGAGATTTATCGTGAGATGAGGAAGGTGGGTGGGGTGAATCCTGATCCCGTTACGCTGCTTGGTGTTTTGTGTTCTTGTGCGAATCTTGGTGCGCAAGGAATTGGAAGGGAGGTGGAAAAGGAAATTGATCGATTTGGGTTTCGTTCGAATTCTTTTTTGATGAATGCTTTGATTAATATGTATGCTAGGTGTGGTAATTTGGTTCGTGCTCGTGAGGTTTTTGATTGTATGGATGAGCGGAGTAAGAGTGTTGTATCTTGGACTGCTATTATAGGCGGGTATGGGATTCATGGGGAAGGTGAGACTGCGGTGGAGCTTTTCGATGTAATGGTTAGGTCAGGCGTGAAGCCGGATCGAACTGTTTTCGTTAGTGTTCTTTCAGCTTGTAGTCATGCTGGGTTGACTGAGAAAGGGTTGGAGTATTTTGATGAGATGGAGAGGAAGTACGGTTTGCAGCCTGGTCCCGAGCATTATTCCTGCTTGGTTGATCTTTTGGGTCGGTCTGGTAGGTTGAAGGAAGCAATGGATCTCATAGACTTGATGAAGGTGAAACCGGATGGTCCTGTTTGGGGAGCACTTCTTGGTGCTTGCAAGATTCATAGAAACGTAGAATTAGCAGAAGTGGCTTTTCAACATGTTATTGAGCTTGAACCTACAAATATAGGTTACTATGTTTTGCTGTCAAATTTGTACTCTGATACTAAAAACTTAGAGGGGGTTTTGAAAGTTCGAGTCATGATGAGGGATCGAAACCTTAGAAAGGATCCCGGTTGCAGTTATGTCGAATATAAAGGAAAAATGCACCTTTTTTACTCTGGGGATACAAGTCATCCCCAAAGCAAGGAAATATATAGAATGTTGAATGAATTGGAAAATCTTGTGAAGGATATTCATGGAAAAGACCACAAGTGTCAGGGTAAGAGTGAAGAACCGTTAATTGGTGCTGGCGTGCACAGTGAAAAATTAGCAATTGCTTTTGCTCTGTTGAACACTAAGCCTGGAACAGATATTACTGTCATGAAAAATCTGCGAGTGTGTGTGGATTGTCATGTATTCTTTAAGTTGGTTAGTAAGATTGTCGATCGCCAATTTATTGTTAGAGATGCCACTCGCTTTCACCGTTTCAAGAATGGTGTCTGTTCTTGCAAGGACTACTGGTAAAGAAAAAATCATTGCAGCACAGAAATATTTATGAAACTACGATGTATTTTGATGGACATCAAAATACGTCTAGAAAAAACAGGGTTAGTTGATTGTAGCTGTTGGTGAGCGAGGAGGACTAAAATGAGATATGTTGATTAATTCTTGATAATTGTTTGAATACTGAAAGGATGAATGCAATTATAACACATGATTTGCAATTCATGCTGAAAGTTATGTGGATGGCATTCATCATTTGCTGACATAGCTTATAGTGCAACAATGCTGTGTCCACAAAGACTTGGTTATATAATACTCTAGAAAAAACAGGGTTCAGTTTTTCTGCAAAATTCTGTAGAAATTCAGGGGAGAGATTTCATTGGGATTATTGTTCCTTTCCATTCACATCATTCTTTTGGAAGTGTCCTACAAAGGAGAGGCTGACCAACCTTTCTTCCCCCACTCCCTTGCCAGACCTCTTCAATTGCGTTGTACCTGAAATATCACCTCCAATTTTGTCCACCCCACAAATAGATTAACCAGTCCAATTGATGTTGTAAAGAAAAATTCACAAGGTGTTTTTCAGTTTATAGTAATTGTTTTTTGGTGGAAGTTTTTCAGTTTATAGATGACTGACATCAAAAGTTGAGAAATGAGGAATAATTTGCCAATGCTGGTGAAAATTTTGCGGTAGATCCAAAGGCCTTAGAGTTAATGTTGGGTTTTCAGATTTTCTATCAACTACTAATATGAAAAATTGAAAATGTTTTTACTACTGGTTGTGAAATCTTTCTACTATATATTTGAAATCTATCTACTATAGTATGAAATGTTTTTATTGCAAGTACTATTCCACAGGCTTTAGAGTTATGTTGGGTGTATTTATTTATTTATTTATTTTGTTTTGAAAGGATTGGTGTATTTGATTATTACGTGTATCTTAAACAAATTAATGAAAGTGTGATAAAAATTATAATACGCTAATGATGATATACTATAGAAACCATCGGAGGAACAAGCTTTTCATTGCTGCATAAAATTATGAGGAATGATGTTTGAACATCATTTTTGTACAAGCAACAACTTTTTTGTTATTTTTTAATATATTTTTACTGATTTTGATTTGCGTGCTCCTCACATTGTCAAAGATTGTTGTATAAGTTGTACAATTTTAGTTGTACAAATAACACAACTCTAAAATTATATAGTTGTACTGTATAATATCATGTGTTAAATAAAATTTAGAGTATGTTTGTCCTGAGTAAAGTTTATCTTTATTTGTTAATATCTATCTTCACTTGCGGTAGAATGATTATGCAAATATTTAATAATTGTAGTTGGATCTTCCTCAATAGGAAGAGCCATGAGACTAAATATCAATAGGAATAAATAAAGTCATTTAGTCATAATAGTTAAGGAATATAGAAGGTCTAGGGACAATGGACATCCACATCATATTTTCATTTATTCATAATACTCCCCCTTGGATGTCCATGAAGGATGTGCCTCATTAAAACCTTATTAGAGAAAAATCCAATGGGAAAAAAATTTCTAGTAAAGGAAAAAAGAGTACAACAACCTTTTGTGTCTTAATCTGCCTCGTTAAAAACCTTACCAGAAAAACTCAGTGGGATAAAACCATAGTTAAGGGAAAAAGAGTGCAGAACACATTTTTGTCTCCCCCTCGTAAAGACAAAGAAGAAATTTTAATAATCTTTTATACTTGTTACTCAAAATCTTTACTTGGCGGTGGCTCTGTAGAAAGATATGATCTATCTCTATATTCTTCTCCAAATTAGCGGCTCATGGGATATCTTCATATTGAAATGTTGAAATGTATAAAATCATAATCTGTAATAAATAGCATTCTCAACTTCCTTGATGTGGTATTTAGCATTTTCAAACAATTGGGTGATATTGTTCTTTCTCTAAGGTACAAATTGTATGCTTGACTTTGCTGCAATATCTGTATTGACAAAACTAAAATACCACGACATATATAATAAGCAAAATACATTAGTGTCCTCACTTAACCAATTCAAGTTGTTCATAACTTTCTTGAGGACATGATCTTTACTCACACCAAGTGACATCACAATCATTCTAATACACAATCAATTAGATTTGTCTATATCAACATTTATATAATAACAAATTTTAGAATATCTTCAGGATTTCTAATAATATTTTATATTATTATCATAAAATTGATTATAACGAATTTATTCCAATCCTTAAAATGGACAAATGATGTCATCTTTTCAATAATTTTAATAATATGTATTACTCAAATGAAATCGTTCAGGGAGTTTCATATATCACTATCAAGTGAGTCATACAAATATATTGTAGCACATCTTTCATATAATTTGAGCCTTTCATGTGCTATTGAACTTAATCAAGTATGAAAAAGTTCTTGAATTCACTTCAGGTGAATACGTGTCTAAATAATATATGTCTCTTAAAAATAAATGGTAGACATTTACCAATTCACTTCAGGTGAACATATCAAACTCTATCTATATATATACTTTACCATTCTAAATATCTTTTCGCGCGCTAAATCATACATATTTAATTAACTTCACATCTTCATGTGTGAGGACTACAGGTCCAAAAAATTTAGCTTTGCAAAGCGAGTTTGATTTCACTGTAATTGTCTCTTTCCATCTGCAGATATTTTCTTTTCCTATAATCTTTAATAGACTTGAATTCATCATCCTCATTATCACTTGTCACATATAGCGCTTTATTATATCCAAAAACACGTCGACGTTGACTTTATTTCGGTTCCATCTCATTTCATTGAGACCTTTCATTCATGACATAATTTATTAATATTTCATAAGTTTCAGGTACCTGATCAGTTCTTCTGGAACTGAAAAAAATCAATTATGTCATACAACTCTTTTAGAGTTTTTGTATCCTTGTTTGGGTTATCTTTCCTTTAAGCTCCTTTTCTTATTCAAGGATTTTTATATTTGGAACCGATTTATCTATCATGCTTCATGCACGATTGAAACTCATTTGTAGTATTAGATTATCCGACATGGACATCTATTTCGTTTGGAGCATTAACAATTGATATTTGATTTGTTTAACTTTGCAAATGAGTTATATCTTGAGGATCAATATGAGACTAATATTTTCTTTCACATAATTTATTTGAACTTCAGGTTCACATTTTTAGCTGCTTATTATCTCTCCCCCTAATATTGAGAAAATTAATCCATCAATTGATAATCAACCTACTGGACTATAAATAAGTTGGCTCAATACAATTAATGATAGATGGAGATTCATATCAAATATATTTTTCTAATATTCTTTCAATATTTTTCTTAGTGCATTATATTGGAGTAATTGTGATATACACAACACATCCAAAATCCACTTGGATGAGAAATATTAGGTTGTTAACCTAAAACCAATGATAGATTAAGGGGATGACTTATATATAGTAATTTGTTGGCCTGATGCAAATCAATATCTGAACAAGATTATTGATTTCCAAACTAGAGTTTATAAGACATGGTCTCATAACCAAACTAGAGTTTATAAGGTATGATATGATAAGTATCAATTATACAATTAACTTTAGACGTCTAAAGAATGGATCTTCAAGTCCATTTTTATGAGCATATGCTACTAGGTGTTCAATATCAATTCACAAATGATACTTATCAAATAAACTCTTAGTGAAATTTGCTGACATAATAATCTCCATTTTTTTTTCATCTAGTTTTTGCATCATAATGATTCGGGATAACCCAACAATTTGTAAACTTCTGGTTTACAATAATATGTGCTTTCAATACACTAATAATATTAATATGTACACTTCTGGTTTACAATAACTTATTTTCTCCGGATTTAGAGATATTTAATATCTCCATTTCTATTTATTTTTTTATTTTTTATAATATGATCTCCATTTAGATGGCTATCTTAAAACCCAACGAATTTTTATGAGACTTGAATTAATATTCCTTCGTGTAACAATATTACAAGCTCTTCAAAAGCCTTCATTGATCTTGTAGTTCCTTCGGGAAATAAACCACAAATGATTAAATGAATTATTATTTAAGCAATCCTTCAGGGATTCTTTAATACACTCAGAGTGAACATTTTGAAACATGATTTGTAATCATCTGGTTTACAATAATATATGATTAATTTGTTTTAATCAATTTGAAACAATAACGAACAACAAAATAATTATGTTCAAATGAAATTATATAATAAATATAAAAAAAAAACCTTGAATCATCTTTTGCATTATCATAGATATATCAAATATAAAAAATAAAAATAAAAACTAAACACAATTTTTCTAACAAATAAAAATTTATAAATCATACGCATTTATCGGGTGGATAATTTAGACATCACATATTGTCAGTAAGACATATTTTCAAGTTTGACATTTAATAAGATCAATATCGAATAAATTCATTCCATAAGAAAATATACATATCTAACATATAATAATATTGAAGGATTTAGAAGTAAATAAGAGAACGTCAATTCATAGAAGATGTTTTCAAGAATTATGTACAAAAGAGTTTGTGCTTGCTTACCTTGTAATTCAGGCCTTCTAAAAGTCTTATGAAATAAGAAAGAAAATCATAACCAAACTTTGATCATAGAATAAGGAAACAATATTGCATGTTTCAATCCATATACTAGAAATATGATCGTATCAAGCAAATCTTTGATCAAACACTAATTTTTCAAACGATCTAAGTCCATACTAATGAATTTTATGATCTTGACATGTATTTTGTATCAATAGTAGACTCTACTAAATCAATTACCATAACCACAACATTGGTTATATGAAAGAAATAATATGAATCATTTACTTTTGGGAATGACGTTCAATGTGACATTTCACCATTTTGATCAAGAGCCACTCTTTCTTCAATTACAAATGTTACTTAATCTTTCAAAAATATTATTGAAGATACTCACTCATTTTGCTACTCCAAGAGCATTTCGAATAACATAGAAATAGACATATTGTCTCATACTTTCATTTTTTTTCTTTTAAATCAAATAGATCTTATAAATTTCTATCATGTTTTAAATGTGTTGTTCTTCAGGAACTCAAACACAAACCTCTATCGACAATGACAAAGGAAATCACTATATATCAAATTTTCATAAACAACGGGAAAAAAATCCATTCTTTAAGCAATCCTTTAGGGATGCTTTAATATTAAAAGAAAATAATAGTTCTTCAAGAACTATATCATAAAAGATTGTTTGCAATTTTTTTTTTTAATTCTTCGGGAATTATATCACTCATGATCTCCATAATGATCAAGAACATTTCTTTATGGGCTTAAATATGTATTTGATCCTTGCAATTAGGGGTCGTTTAAAAATTGGTCCCTGTAATCGCTAATCCTTGCAAACTAGTCTTGCAATCATTAATCATTTAAAATTTCGTCCTTTGACCAATTTAATCACTGCCACGTCACTAATTTGATGACGTGACAATCACTGCCACACATGAAATTCTAATTTTGCCCTTAAGAAGAGGACAAAATATTGAAGAAAGAATTGAAAACCCAGGGGTAAAATTGGAATTCCATGTGGCGTGGCAGTGATTAAGTGGGGAGAGGGACGAACTTTTAAATGATTAAACAATGCAAGGGTAAATTGCCAGGATTAGCGATTACAGAGACCAATTTTTAAACGACCCCTAATTGCAAGAATCAAATACATATTTAAGCCTTCTTTATGGTTTGTAATCCTTCAGGGATGTATCAATGCAAGTTCTTCTAAAATTTGACAAGAATAAACAAAGAAAAATATGACAACTGTACAAGTCAAAGAAATTTTTCAACAATGACTATATGCAAAAATATAAATATAGATCAATCAAGTTAACCGTAATCATGAAGAAAAAAATGGTTAAACAAATACAATCAAGTTAAACTTGAAAAATAATTTCACATATGATTCAAGACTAAATAAAGAATTCTGATAAAATAATTTCACACAATAATCAAAACAAAATAAACTGATCAGTCAATGATTAAATTTTGAACGAGTCTTGTTTATATTCTTTTATTTTGTAGTAACTGCTCTTAACAATGTTAACTATGGTTTAAGTTCAGAAACTAAATAAACATGCGAAAACAACTTCAGGTAAACAATAAATTGTTGCATATATGAATTCAATTTTCACTGTAATGTTCATGCACAGAATTATGTCACTGCATTTTAACTTTGAGTCATTTTTTTTCTTTGGGCTGCATGCTAGAATGGTGCTAGTTTGACTATGACTATGTTAAGGGATTTGTATCTAACTACTTCTGACATTATAGAAATTCTAAAAAGAAAATGATGAATAAGAAAAATTGAAGCAGCATACACACTCGATGCACATAAATCATAATACGTACAAACATACATCACATTAAGTAATATCATGAAAAACAAAAATCGGTATTACCTCAGATTTGATAGAGCTTAGTGCTGATAACGTGTTAAGAAATAAAGTAAAAGCACAAGATCAAAGAAGATGAGGAAAGATCAAAGAAGATGAGGAAGAAGAAGATGAAAGTACTTTAATTTGTATTATTCTCTTCTCATGTATGTCTTTACATGACAATGTAGGTTCTATTTATAGGATACAAAAGTTGTAACTTACAATTATATGAAGAGCCATGAGACTAAATATCAATAGGAATAAATAAAGTCATTTAGTCATAGTAGTTAAGGAATATAGAAGGTCTAGAGACAATGGACATCCACATCATATTTTCATTTATTCATAACAATGATATTATTTTAGATTAATGAGAGAATATATGTATGACTATTTTATTTGAAAGTGTAAACAAAAATATATATGTATTAATTGATGAGCATGGAGTATTCACGAGCTCGGAGTCTTTGTTGGAAATAACATATTTTAATTCAGTTTTTGTTACATTCAAGAAAATATATCAGTTTTGTGAAAAATATCCTTCAATTTCAAAAGCATCGATGTTGAGAATTTTGGAACTGATGATCTCCTTCAATACATAGTCGATAATTGGTAGAGACCAGTTCAAACGAACAGTAACCTTCATGGTTCCCACAAATCTCTCCTCGACGGTTACACTTCCTACGAATTCGTAGCCGTTGAGCACATGTGCGCCTTAGAACGGCTCTGCAAACACCCATCTTTGTATAAAGGGGACTCATTGCAGTCCCCAAGGTTAGAATCTAATCTTCCTCTAAACCCCCATTCTGATCTCATACTTACTTGAGCTTTGGAGTGTCTGCAGGTAGCCTCCCCCCCCCCCCCCCCCCCCCCCCCCCCCCCCGTGCCGTTCCAACTATTAACTGACTCATTTCAGCATCGTACAAAACTGTACCGATAGTCACCTTCTAATCAGCTGGTACGATGAGATGAGATACTATTATTGACAACTCTATGTGGATTTTTGGCACAGGTGATAATATTACTAGTTGGATGGATAATTGGCTTGGATCTACTCTTATGGATCTTTTGGCTCTTCCCAACTCTCTGACCACGTCTCTTTCAGGCAAGCTTTCCTCTTTTATTTTACATGGTCAGTGTGGTCTCATGCAATTTTTAATTTTCCTTTGGTTGCTAATCGGATCGTTCAAGTTGTTTTATCGGCTTCCCTGCTTCCTGACATGTTGGTGTGGTCTCACTCTCTTGATGGTGAGTTATGACAGGTGATCTTACGTTATTCTTAGCATGTTTTTCAGTAGGTTTTACCAGCAAAAAGGTGGAGTATTGGAGCAATTGCTTATGATTTCGGGACATTTGTAATGTTTTCTATATTTGAGTCTTTAATTCTAGTCTTCCTGAAACATAGCAATTTTAAGAGGTTTTTGAAGTAATTCACGGAGAAATCATGCAAATCGGCAAATCAAGAACATCTGATGATTTGTGAAGACTTTGGAAAGACCAAGAAATAAAATTCAAAAGGCCTCAGAAGACTTTACAAAGGGAGGAATTTTGTTCCAGATCCCAAGACAAGTTATTCGGAAGGAAACACCTAAAACGACAGAAAAGCAAAGAATATGGGCCTGGAAAGCACTCACATGCGCCTAGGGCATGGTTTCGGGCACTCTCACGGGCGCCTAGGGCATGTGTTGTGCGCCATGTGCACTGAAAAAGTTCAGGGCGAAAACATCTTTTCCTGCTTTTTTTGTGGGTAAATCCTGCATTTTCAGCCCAAACCTAGTTGGAAATTCTCACTATAAATATCAACATTCCTCATTCACATTTTCTCGTTCAAAATTAGAGCAGTTCAAGAGGAAGGCAATTCTAGGAGCTTCAGGAGGAGTTTTTCTATCTTCCCCTTGTTTTTCTAAGATATGTTTTTATCTTTAGTAATTTTGTCTTTAGTTACCATGTGTAACTAAATATTATTAGGTTATGGTTCTAAGATGAACCTCTGTTTATTTTGTTGGATAATTATTTAATTTATTGTCATTTATTTTATTTATTGTTCTGTTCGCTATTAAGTTTTATTAGGATTAGTTTATTTCTAAGGAGCGCAACCCTAGATTAGGTACTTAGGTTGTGACATGGCCTAATATTGAAGTTTATATCTTGATATTTATATCTACCTATCTAGGAAGTGGTTAGTTAAGAATCTAGACGAAAGATACTGAATGCGCGTTGACCCTAGTAGTAAGTATTTAGGAGGTGATATTACTAATATTGAGTAAAATTTGTTGAACCTAAGATGTATCTAGTAATTCTTAACTGAGGAAACAAATGTCTCTGGGGAGTGAACCTAGTAAAACCATTCTATCAAAACCTTGGTATGGTGGACGTTGATAGGGCTGCCCGTTTGTAGAACTACTAAGAGATAGAGAGAGTGTGTTATGAGTGTCCTAAGATTCATAGATGGAAAACCCCTTTAGGAACATTGGCCTTCATTGCCTTTGAAAATTTAGGAATGTCAATATAAAGCCTATCTTTCAATTACCTTGAAGGGAGTATGACCCCACACGTAAGGACCACCGTGTGACCAGTAGGTGCAACTAAACATCGGAGGGATAGACCTAATCGACCGAGATAATATATTGACAACTTTCTCTCTCATACTCACATATGTTTTTACTTTATATCTCTATTGATTTGATTATTGTGTCAATATCTCTTTTTTTTTGTAAAATTTTGATTGTCTCAAAAGATGTCATATAAATGAATGTTCAAATAACAAACTCCTATCCAAAATAGGCTCTAATCATATTATTTTTTTCTCGCATCGCTACTACCGCTAGATACTTGGTGAAAATGGAATGAGTTTTGCGTTTTTGTAATTAAAAAATAAGATTATCCTATGTGGCATGCCAACCGTGTTTTTAATAAAAAAAATGGTTAAATATATTTTTGATCCTACAAAATTAGGACCTTTTAAGTTTAATCCTTACTTAATTTGAATAGTTCTTTTAGTCCCTAATTTTTTTTCTTGTGTACTCAGTATTAGTCCTTCCTTAATTCAAATTTGTTTAATTTATGCTTAAAATCTTGAGTTTTTGAACAATTTTTTGCAGACGTGTTAAGAACATTACTAAAAGCTCCTCTACATAAAATTGTCGCAAAATTTGATTTCTACGTTCAGATTTTGTTAATTTTATCTTTAAATTTTGCCGTTTTAAAAAATTCATATTTAATTCATTTAATGTTAAAAAATTCTAAATTTTAGTAAATGAACCTTTCATAGTGTTATAAACTTGTCACAAAAAAATCGTTCAAAAATTCAAGAGTTTAATGATAATTAAACAAACTTTGTTGTAACAGAGACTAAAATTAGAAAAAAAAAAAATTATAGGGACTACAAAACCTATTAAAATTAAGTAAGGACTAAACTTAGAAGTTTCCAATTTTATAAAAACTAAAAACATATTTAACCCATTAAAAAATGGAAGAAGAAAAAAAAAAAAAAAGGACTTATGTGTGCATATGTTAAGCAGGAGAAGAAAAAAAAAAGGATCAGAAACTCAAGTGTTACAAATAAATAAAATAAGGATCCCTAAAATAATTTTTCCATTAAAATAGAAAAATATTAAAGTCTAATTAAGTGTAGAAGATGTGATTAACTCAAATGTTAGAATCGGTGCAAGTTGTAGATAGAAAAGGACAAGAGAAGGAAGAATGAGTGAGGTGCATAATTTTATAACAGGAAAAAACATGACTTGAAAAGATTCAAGTATCAATACAAGAGTACGATATTATTAACCACATCAATTATGATATAACAACTTTAGAGAATCTGTTGAACTTGCAACATTTTTGAAGTAATAGAAAGGGTTAAATTTAAGTTTTCTGGACTCTTAAGATAACATTAAATGCAAAAACAGTAAATTTTTTAACATCTTATTATAAACAAGATGCCTAATCTTACTATCAGCTAGATGCTTAAATTATTCAAATAATGTATAAATTTTTACATGGATTATTACATTACAAATTAGTTATTTCTTGCATGTGCAACAACCACTGCAGAGGAAAATGGGGAAAAGGAAGTACATTATGTTCCAAAGTTTTCAGTAGATATCAGCATCTAAGACAGTATCCCAGCCTTCCCAAGCAACAGTAAAAAATGGAGCTCTAAAATAAATTAGAACACTGATTCTAAAATGTAAAGCCGTTGTTGAAACATCCATTTTTTTATGGAATCACTAATCAACACACTAGCAGTTTACTCAAGCCGCCGATGACTTCCGCAGAGTCCGTTCCAAAAATACATTCATCTTCAACAAATGGGATTGTTTTCCGTATAGTCAGATTTACTGGAATGCTCCCTTTGTCTACAAACCACATACATGAGCCATTATCAGCTACTCAAACTGCTCAAACTACTAGTTCAAAAAATAATGTTACTCTTACTCATACAATTATTAACATGTGGCATCGACAGCATGTGCAATTATGAAAGTACTGTGTGACTACCATATCAGCAACATACTCTTATGACAACAAAAGAAAAGGCATGCTACCTGCATTGGTGTTGTCCTTTTCTATGCAAACGGCGGCATAATGAGAACCAATTAACTCTAAAAGCACAAAATGCCAATTGCTTGAGAGATTCTTCAGGTCACCAGAAGGCTCAACAGTAATTTCAGCTTCCTGTCAAAATATTAAGGGCATAACACAAGGATTTGTTCACTATACTGCAATTTCTGCCCGAATATTTAGGGCATGCTCGTATGACAGTAGCTACCCCAGCAGTTCGCCAACATAAATATCTAATCAACTTTATAAGAAACATACCTTAGAAATCACATGGGGTGGAACATGGATACCTCCTTTCACATGGTCTCTTAATCGGATAGTGAAAGTATTAAAAGGAGATGCTGAGAAGCCCCTTCCCAGTGCTTTTACATATGCCTCCTATAAATGGCAAATGTCTCTGTAAGTGAAGCTGCAGAATAGCAAGGAAAAAAAGGTTGAATTCTCAACCTACTTATGCTCCCTAGTCACATTATAATTACAATTATCATAAAGCAGGTAAGTACCAAAGGAAATGTATGCTTACAACTCAACATTTGATTGATCGCACAAATACTTCGCACAAAAAATAAGGAACACATACATAAAACAAAGAACTAGTAAAGACTAGAGCTAACAAAGAGAAAAAAGAAACAATTGAACACTTTAAAAAGTGTTTTACTAATATACATCCTTACCCATTGAGAAATTTCATATCACATCATTTATGTTTCGCAAATATTTCTAGTATCATAAAAAAATAAGTAATGCTCAAAGAGAAAAATCAACGATACGAACTAACCAAAATAATACTCAAATTTTCTCCAGTTAATAGTTCAATCAGACACGTTTGTGCTTCTGACAAAAAAGAGTCAAGTTGGTTTCTAACCCAAGTCTTAATCCTAACTGAGTAGTAAAAATCAAACCAATAGCAGCAGTGAAATTCAATAATGCGACAAACCTTCAGAGTCCATAATTTAATAAACTCCTGACGCCGAAGCTCGGGATCTACAATGTGAGCTAGCATTTCTACTTCATGTGGAGAAAAGTATCGACGAGCAAAGGCTAAAATGTCATTCTTTAACCTCCTTTGCTTCTCTTCCACATCAATTCCAATCTACAATGGGAACACAAGTTAAATATGTTCAAAGACAATAGTCTTGAGCAGGAAAAATGACAATAAAAATAATAAATCTAAAAACTAGAACAGAATATAATATAATGAAAAAATAATAAATATTTTTTCTATAACAATATAAAATACATACCGGTGAGCCGACAGTTACTCCACATGCTATCAAAGAAGAAGTGTGCGAGATATTAAAATGTAGTGGTGGTAGGCTCCGATCGTCAGCATATTGCCAGTCTACCTATTCAAATATGCTACTTAAAACTTTTGACTGGTTACAAAAAAAAAAAAAAAAAACTCTTGAACAATACATAAGCAAGATAAAAGTGCAATCTTTCAAAAGTTGCAGACAAGTAATAATTGAGAATAGAAAAACACACCTCAGGTTTGCCATAATCGTTCTTCCTAAACTTCAAGGATTTTGGATCAATTTGACAATTTGTCTGGTCTAGCGGCAAAAAAAATTGTTTAGACACATGACCTCTGTTGCGATATAGAAATAATCAAAAGCAAATGATACAAGAACATGAACAATATAAATATAACAGATGTTCCACCAAACAAGTAGGCTATATGTCTATCAGAGAAAACATAATCAAAAAAATTATGTTAAAAGTTGTGAAGGCGAGTTACATAATGTGGTTGGTTCCATTATAAAAGGGAAACAAGATCAACAGGTGCGACTGTTATGGGCCTGAGACCAGAGCCCAAAAATTATAAAGTCTAAGAGAGGAGGATGAAGAGATGTAAAGTGCTTGATCAAAACTCCAGAGGGGATAGGAGTTACAACTTTCTGCCGAGGAAGCAGTTGAGAGAGCGATTACAGGGAGAGCAGAGTGGGTGGTTATTTGAGTCACTGTTGGAGAAGGATAGACGGCAGGCTGGAAAACAGTTAGACTTGGAAGAGCATAGGCATTCTTGAATTTCCTATTGGGTCCTATTTTCATTCAATTCCTTTAATCTTTGTTGTATTGGTTCTGAATTGTTGCTCAGATCTTGTTCTTAATAAAATAGCATTTCAATTACCTAATTTGTGTGTGAGACTTTCTGGTATCTGTCAGCGATCCTCACAATTGCCAATGAGGTACAGGACATTGATATAATAGTGTACGGATTTTTCATTATATATACCAATGCCCAAAACAACACCAATCACAAAAAATAAAAAGTACAAAGAGAAAAAAATAAGTAAACAAGAAATATTAGCAAGATTCAGAAAATCAAATCTCAAGAGTTGCTATGGTAGTGTCAACAGCTAAACGAAACCACACATTTTTGGTCCACTCAATACTAAAATATCATTTGCAAAAATAATCTGCTTGGTTACTGGTAGATAATATAGTAACAACAAGAACAACTAAGTCTTACCCCACTAAGTGGGCTCAGCTACATGTATCAAACGACGCCACAATGTTCTACCAAAAACCATGTTTTTCTCTAACTCATTTATCTCTAGATCATTCCTAATAGTTTCTCTTATAGTTTTTCTAGGTCTACTCTTACCTCTAGTGATCTGACTCCCCTTCATCTGATCTAATCTCCTTGCTACAGAATGCATAGGTCTTCTTTCTACATACCCAAACCACCTAAATCTAGTTTCTACCATCTTTTCTCATATAGGTGTTACCCCAACTCTCTCTCTAATGCCATTATTTATAATTATATCCTGTCTAGTCTTACCACACATCCAACGCAACATCCTCATCTCTGCTACGCTTACTTTATGTTCTTGTTGGTTCTTTACCGCCCAACACTTTGTCCCATAAAACATTTTCCCTTCAACTTAAACACTACTTTAGCATCACATAAAACACCTGAGACACTCCTCCATTTCAAATAATATAGTAACAATGCCATACAAATGAAATAAAAAACAATAAGAAAGTAAGTAAAAGAACTTCAAGACATACATCTTGCTAATGTAGTGCGAACCAATGCACGAGCTAGGAGAGCACTTTTCTTGAGCTCCTCCCCACCCATACGAAGTACATTTTCTTTCTCACAAGGTGATAATATTTCAAAACATCGGTTCAATAGGTTCGTACACTTCACCTCATGAGGTAAAACATACCAAAAATGTGCTTCCCTACATTGCAACATACAAGATAGTCAGAACCTACTATATCAAGTGACAACCTAGAAGATAAGTAACTTATGTCATACTTTTGTGCTGGAAGTTGCACGGGCGGCAAACAGCATGATGCGGTGGCGAGATTCCTTCCAAAGCAATATATGTTCATCATTAACCAAGGTATTTTGTAGCGCGTTGAACTCATGCGTACTCAGGACCAAATCATACCTAGTACAAAGTAAGGCACTACATAAAAATGACATTGTAAATTTGTAAGCAATACTGACTTAACCATTCGATAAGAAGAACGCAGCAGTATTAATAATAGCAATAATCAAATTTGAATTGAAATTAAGCGATTGTTAATCAACAAACAGTTATATACAAATCTCAAACAACAAAATTACTTATAAAGTTTAAATTCCAAAATTAACTTACTATCAGTGGCGGAGCCAGACCTAAAATTTTGGGGTGGCAGCTTTAAAAATAAACTAAAATATATAAATCACATAATATACAATACGACCCATTTCGGTGTCGTTCATAAAAAATTTCAACAAAATAATACTAAAAACCGATCATCATATTCAAAGTGATGCTTTACGCATCCCGACTTTTCATCTTAACTTTTCCTGTTGAAACAGTTTCAAAATCAACTAACAATACATGGTTTCAATGTTACATTAATTCTAATAACATTCAAATTTCATAACAATAGCCGGTTTCAATTTCATTGAAATAACATAAATGATTTCACAATGAACCAATTTCACTTGATTTTCATAAACAGAAGACGATGATAGCTGAATTCAAAAGCTGAGCCAGGTTCGATAGATCTTTCCGATGGAAAATGCCATGAATGTTGCTACTTTTCATGACAGGTTGCTGGAACATGCTTATAGTTATAGAAAAACCAGACACTATAAAAAATAGAGGAAGCAGCAAGATTAGCTCATCTAGGCATGCTAGAAGTTGAAGATATGCTTACATATTTTTTTGAATCAAATAAGCTTACATTTTCCATCTTTTCCACCTCTACTATTTAGGATTATTGATTAAGTCCTTCTCTCAAAGTCATTGCCATATATGATTGAAATTGGCGAAGGAAGTAAGTTAACTTTTCTTAATTACCTATAATAACTCTAAAACAATTGGACTAGTTATTAGGCTTTCCTATTCTACTATTATTTAAGCCAATTATTTAAAACCTAGTCTTTCAATTGGAATTCTTCTCTCACACTCAATACAATTATTTAAACACAAGTAACAGTTCAGTAGCAATCAGAGTTCATGTTCTAAACCATAATAATAATCAGAACATTCATGTCTTAGTAAAACATTCAGAGTTCTGTAGTAATCAGTAGCAATCGAAAACTAAAAAAATTCAATTTCACATTCAATTTCACATTACTAAAAAACATGTAATCATCAAATCAGAATCAGAATTGAAGGAAATTACATTCAATTTCACATTACCTTACAAGTTACAACAGAAGATTGAGGGGGGTGCGGCGGTGATGGATGGAGAAGGAGAAGAGTGGTCGCGGCTCGCCAGCAGTGGTGTGGTGGTGGATATTGTTCGGTGGTTTTGCTTTGGCTGGGAGACGAAAAAAGAGGAACGCGCATCAGATGAAAGAGAAAGGGGAAGAGGAAATGAAATTGAATTGGTAATATTCATATTAGTTAAGGGCATTATAGTAATTTCCAGTGTATAAATTTTATTTTTTTATAGAGATGGGGTGGCGGTGGCTCCCCCTTGCCACCCCCCAATTCCGCCACCGCTTACTATTATTCACGATCAATCAGAGTGCGCGACGAGGGATAACGGTGCCGAAGCAAACGACGGCACGGCGAGGAAGGGTGGCGTCTGGCGGAGAGTGAGAGGGAACCGTAACACAACGCTGCTTGATTTCGTATGTCGCGTTCCACCAAGAGCATGAAAATTATATATACTCTACACGCCTACCCCACAAATTTATATTTTTTAAATAATATTTTGTCTGAAAATATTTAAATTTTTTACAAATTCAACAAAAAATTGCAAAAGAAAGTTGTTTGAATTAAAAACGGGAAATTTATAATTTTGTTAAATTATATAAGGATAGATGTAGGGTTATGAAATATATCTGTGAATTTCTTTTCTCACGTCTCACCTATTCCAAAATGAATTATGCTCTTCCTCCAACACATTAGGCTCTCACAAGTTGATTTGCTGAAAATGCTCATGTGTTAGTTAAGTCACGCACCACTGATCTGTGCGCGGGTTAACTCGCGTACGTTACCCGGTGGTCAGAACTGAAGAACAAACATTTTTTAGACTTTGGTCGGTTATTCAACATTCAATCCACATGTTTTTTTTTACAAAATTTTACACGTTTTTTGACTACATTTATGTTTGTTATAACTTATACTATCATTCTCACCTATAAAATACCTCTCCATACTTCCCTATTTCCTCACACCATCTCATACTCTCTCCCTCTATTTCTCTTTTTTTTATTCTTCAATATCTCTAGTCACTTGCGGTAAATGATGGTCAGTTTTGAGTTAAATGGTGAGTAGCCAACTTGGAGGAAGTGATCAACCCTTGGGATAAAATTAAATTCGCTTCTTTTTACCACAAAAACTTTTTACCGTGGGTAAAATGAATCTTATTGGGTATAAAAAGAACCAGATTTAAATTTAACCCAAGGGTTAATGATGTATTTTTTCCAAGAAGGCTGCTCACTATTTACCCCAAGACTTATCACTAGTTATCCCAAGAGGGTAAAAAAAAAAAGTAGATTATTTAGTGAATTCGAATCAATGTATCAATTATTGTATGAAGTTGATTAATAATATGAAATGTTGTTATATGTATTAATTTTATTCATTGTTTTTATTTATATTTGTTTTTATTTTCTAATTTTGTATTTAATAAATTTTGTTATATGTATCAATTATTTAATGAATAATTCGAATAAATATTTATTTTAAGTGCATAAATAAATTAGAATAAAGTAAATAAATAATTTAGAATAACGTAAATAAATAAATTTGAATAAAGTAAATAAATAATTTATAATAATGTAAATAAATTAATTTGAATAAAGTAAATAAATTAGAATAAAGTGAACAAATAATTTAGAAAATAAATACATTAGAATAAAGTGAAAAAATAAATTAGAATAAAGTGAAAAAATAAATTAGAATAACGTAAATAAAATAATTTGAATGTAATAAATAAATTAAAAAAAGTGAGTTCACTTTGCGTGACTTAACTCACGCAGGATGATTTAACTTGCGCAAATTCTTGCACTTGCGTTAGTTAATTAACGCAAGGGCATTATAGTATTTTCAGCTGAGTGGGAGCGAAATGTGTTGGAGGAATAGCAGAATTCTTCCATTCCAAAAAAAACCTTCTGATTTTCGGCCTCTAAAATATGAAATGAGTTTTCCTGATATTTTTAAAGAAAAAAAATAGTCACGTCGTTTTAACCACAATTGAATCGTGGCTAAAACGATTATGACTAATTTATTGCACTTAGTTAATTGCAAAAAAAAAAAAAAAAAAAAAAAGTCCGTTCAAATTGTTGAATCTGACAATTGAAACAAATGTTTAGATTTACAAAGGATGCGTGAGAAACAAGAAAGGTGGGATGAGAAATTTTCAATATATTTTTTAATCAACAATTTCCAATATTATGGCACGAGCACTCCACATTTGTGTTTATGTGTTCATGATCATTATAGGACTTTGATATTTTTAATCTTTAATACTTTAATATTTAAAATTCTCAAGTTCACATCTTGATAAATAGACTAAAGAAATTTGCTTTTATGTCTCCCTTTATTCCTCTCGTGCCTCCAAATTTTATGTTTTTGCCTCTAAACACATCGTTTGCGAGTTACGAATTGAATGGTTCCGTTTGATTGGACCAAATTTCTTATCATCTCATGATGAAAGCTTTTTCTCTTCAGCATTTAAATGACCGTTCAAAATATGACCTTCTAACTTTTGCTCCATCTTAAGGTTATTTATGCAATCCAAAAACAACACTAATGCTTCATATTTTGAATGCCTTAAAATAATCACTTGGCCTAAATGGACATCTACATTTCCTAAAACGTGTGTATTCTCATTTCAACTCATCTCACATCACATATTACATATATCATATCATCTTCTCTCCAAGTGTAATAGATGGGTAACACTTGAGTGACATTATAGATGGTGACATTGGTGACATTGACCAACCACAATATAACAAGTGGCTTTCTTATATCCATATATCTTTTTTCAAATACAATCAACACATAAATTTCAAAATTGAGTACTACACAATCAACTTTTCATAAACAAAGTTCCGTAAAAATCATTTTTAGATTTTACACAATAATTTTTTTTTGTAGACCTCATTGAGGATCTTGTCTAAAGTTAGAGAAAATGTGGTGGTGAAGAGTGTTAAAGGAATTTTTTCGTCGAAAAGAAAGAGTGTTAAGGGAATTTTAAAAATATTGCGTGAAAGAACTAAATATGAGGTATCAAAATTATAGTTCTTGTTTTATTTCCCTTTTACCAAACTCAAATAGACGTAATTTTTGATTTTGATTCTACTATCTTTGTTTTAGCATTTGAATAAAACTTATTTATATATATAAAAAAAAGACAAATTTTATGGTACACCCAAAAATTTGAGTGTATTGATACACCCAATCAACAAATTAATAGTTAAATGTGTTATTTTTTGAAGAGAAAAATTGTTTTCCATCACCTATAATTATAATAATTAAATCTTATTAACCAAAAACGTCGACGAAATAAAATTTAATTTTTCTGAGTTTTTAGTACTCATAATAGAGAATTTTGATTATTTATTACAATAAAATGTAAAAAAAATTAGTATGATTTTTATAAACAATGAAATGACGTTTTTTTCTTATAAAATGACATTTTCTAAAATATAAATATCAACAAATAGCTCTTTATTCCATAAAAATAATAGTTAATTTAAAGATTTTTGAAGTAGGAGTACCGGTACACCTTAATTTGCGGGTGTACCGTAGAAGTTCCTAAAAAAAAAAAAAGCATCAACTACACAAACCTTTTTCTTCAAAAAAAAACTACACAAACTTTTTGGTATTGCAATTAATTTATCAATTCATCAATACAATGATCTATGGTGAAAAAATTGTAAGGATTATAGGAATATCTAGAATTATGGTGAATGGCCTCTTGGCAACAATAGTGTTCATGAAATAGTTTTGGTTGGGAAAATATTCCGTCCTTTATTTCCAGTTGGATGTAGTACTAATTCAATTGTATTTGGTCCCATGTTTTAATATATGGGAGTTCTTTTGATATTCAAAAGAAATAGTGCTCCTAAAACACAAAGAAAGAGAGACGTATGTGAAACATATATTGGCTTATGTTTCTTCTTCAACCGTAACTTGTTATGTTCTTGAGTACTCTTCACATGGCCGGTTATAGTTCTCATTATTTCAAAATGGATCGTCTTTTTTCTTTTTTTAGGAAAAAAAATAATCATATTGATGCTCATCTTATTGAACTCATTATTTTGAAATAGGTCATCCTTAACATTCATTTTGTCAAACTTCTAAATTTCATAGAAAAAATAATATTGAAATTATTTAAGGTCGTTAAATAAATTTGCAAAAGTGAGCAAATAAAAGTTAAATCTAACTTAACCTTTTTTTTTTTGTGGTGGTCAGGGTTTGAACCCCGAACCTTGCATGTATTATACATTGTCACTATCAATTGAGCTAAACTCACGAGGACGAAGATACTAACATCTCACAGCATGTCTCGAATATATAATCTTTAACTTTAAAAAACATAAATAAAAATACCCCTAAAAAAATATAAATACTTATCAAACTGACAAATATTACTTTTCTATAGATGATGGATATCATTTTTGTAAATATTTTTTTATTGAAAAATAATGGCATCCTTGTTGAATAATATTTGACTACTTTCAGCTTCTTTGCTTTTCCTTTGCTGCTATGCACGTTGTGTCGCTTTATGACTCATGGGAGAGATAATTAATGTCATGTTGCATTCTTTATCATTGTGTTTCAATGTTAAGCTAATTGAAGCAAAACATCAAATCAATTCCATTGCCACCATGGTTAAATTTGTTTTTGTTCGTAAATTTTGGGTTGATGAGGTGGAGTTTTAGTTCCAAAATCATGACTGAACTAACACAATACTTTTAATGTTATTCTCTCAAAACAAAAACAAAAAATCTTGCCTCTTATTTGAACTACTTTGTTTCTTATACTACTCTCAAAATTATTGTTTCTAATTTGACATTAGAGAGATGAATTTACTGGTATTGGTATAACATAAGACAATAAAAAAGAGCCAAATTAAACCCGTGATGAAATATAGTTTCAAATAAAAATGATTCCCATGTAGTGGACCACAAATAACCATAGTGTGGTCTCCCCATTTTTAATGAATGATACCATATTCTTTCGAAAATACAAAATTGAACTATATGTCTATATCATTGGTTTAATTAAATGTCGACAATATTGCAATTTTTAAATCTTTGATTAGCCCATAGTTTGCGCCATTCCCTTGACACGTATGCAATGGACACCTAAAAATTACAACCAACAAATTTGGAGTTGAGACCCACCACACCAACTGTATTATCATACTGCTCAACCACTTATAAGTGGTAGTGTGCCACACATTGTTGGTGCTTTTTTTCTTTATTTTTTAACAGTATAACAGATAATCTATTTTTATCCCTTTTAACTATTATTAGGTCATGCTTAATTAATCCACTAATCACACTTCAAGACAACTTGAATTTTCAATAAAAAATTTGAGAATATTTTGTTCAAGAAAAAACATGTGGTATAGTGCAAACTAGTTTTGTATTACCTCCAATAAAAAAAATTATTAATGGTATGTTTGGATTGACGTTTAATTTATCCAAAATCACATTAGCACAGAAGTTATGTATAATAACTTTCGTTTATTTTTAGTGGTGAGAGTGCATTGGAACGTGGTATTACCTTGGTAAAGGCGTGTATCTAAACACTGGCTAAGTCTTTTAAATTATTAACCAAACTATCTATACGAAATCAATATTAAATGTAGTGTAAAACTAATTTAAACCTATAGTACATCTCAAAACATTCACATGCCATAACTTGTTTTTATATAATTCAAACGTGGAAAGCGGACTTTTTCAAAAGGTACACATTCCCTTTGTACTTTTATTCCTCCATCACCTTCTTACCTCTTTACAAATATAGTCCTAAAGTCCTCCCTTCTAACTTGCACAAAAATCCTCACAATTTCCTTCACATATTTCAACTTAGTTTAACAACAAAAACCAAAATGCTAGGGAAAAGAATGGTATCATTGAAGAAACTGGCCAAGAAGGTGAAGGCTAGTGGTGGAGCTGGAGCTGAGTCAAACACTGATCCTCCCTACAATGAATGTTTGTTGAAGGGATATGAAGAAGAATTCTCCACAAGCACAACTCCAACTGGTTTTTTTGCACTCTATGTAGGGGAAGAGCACCAGAGACATGTGGTTCCAACAAGCTATCTTTCTCACCCTTTATTCAAGATGTTGTTGGAGAAGTCATACAATGAGTTTGGATTTGAGCAGAGGAATGGCTTGGTAGTTCCATGTAGTGTTTCAACATTTCAAGAGGTTGTAAATGCTATTGAATGTAACAATGGCAAGTTTCACTTAGGCAAGATTTTTCAAGATTTTGTTTGAAGTGTTGAAAAGTAGATGTAGTCCTTGTTTCATTTTTATTGGTTAATGTTACAATGCATTGGAAGTATCACCTCTCTTGGTGCATTTCTGGGTGTGGAAATGGAGAGAATCCAAGTCACCATTTACTCTCAATCTTCTCTTTCTTTTTGCTAGTTTTTTTGTTGAGACTTGAGACACACACTACAACAAAGAATCCAATTGGGCTTATAGATGACATGGATTTAGATCATCAACATCAATACAAGTGCAGCGGACTAGGAAACCGTTTATCTGAATCCATAAGTAATTTATATCTAGATCGAACGACTCTACAACCCACTACAATGCACATCAACGGTAGTAGATCAAAACTCGAATATCTTAGTGACATTTAATTTCTATCGAAGCTATTGCTACAAGCATTTTGTCAATTAGAATTAATTTGACATGTAAATAATTCATGGTCATAGTGATCTTTTCCATATTGGTCAACTTATGCTTTTTTTTAATTATTTACTTTAATATTTTTCCCGTATACTGTTTAGCAAACATGCTCCCTAACTTTTACAATTGTCATTAAGTGCCGCAAAAGTGACCTCAGTAATTAGTGGCAGAAATTGGGCACATTCAATTAGTCAACTAGTGTCTTACTTGAATTTGTAATGCATAGATTTGGCAAAAATGTCTATACCTATAATAAGTTCACATGTAGCACTAAAAAAATTATCTAGCACCGAAAATTTCGCATGTGTATTAGGTGCTCTTCTCTTAGACTTTCCTTGTCATGAGGTAGTCGTTAATATTACTGTATGTTGGTTGAGTAATTCCGCAAGAGTACATCAAAAATATGGAAAAGTTGAGTAAAATTTAATACATCAACATAAAAGAATAGACAACTATAGTTACATTATAGGCGTGCTCATGTAGAATATGTGTACCCTTAGAGGGAGGGACATTCTCTGTGCCACTATGATTATATTCAACTACGGAAATATTGCTTGCTTCATGTTGTCTAAATTCATTTCCAAGAATGATTTTTCAAAAATATAATTGGAACGCAATGTATATTCTCATGAATGATTTTTATAAAAATAAAAAAAAATAAAACTTACATGTTTGGGTTGTTTAACCAATGTCTCTGGGGCATTGGTTAACATTCTCCAAATTTTAATTCTCAAAATTCTGATTATTAGAATACAGAAATAGGTAACTGAAAAGTAAGCAACTAACATTGAAAATGACTTGTTAAATTATCTTGATAAATAAATAAATATATTAGCCAATAGCTACTAGAATGGCCTGCTTGGTGGTTTACATCAGTATATATATGGATACCCTAACATAAAAAATTGCTTCTGCACATTAAATTTAATTGCATTAGTGGCTTATTATTCAAGAAAATGTGTTTTGCTTATCCATAATTCACTTTAGCAAGTTTCGTATTAAAAGTGAAAATGGGCAATCATTTATTTGTTACAAGTTTCATTCAACCTCTAAATAATGAAAAATTTAATTTCCTCTGCAAATACCTTCTCTTAAAAATAAATAGAAAGACAATACTAACTTATCGAGCAATGTCCGGCTCCAAGATGCTTAAGTGCATATTAACACGAACCACATCTTCTCACGTTTGTGTAGGGATACAAAATCAAAGTTCAGGCGTTCGTAAAAAAAGTGTAAGTTTTAACAAAAATGACGAATATAAAAATGTTCAGTGAATATGTATGCAAGGTGTGTGAAAGCATATTATAGTAACTTGATTCAGTCATAATTGTCTAAGTTTCTGACTGAAATAAATCAATAACCCTCTCATTTCTTGAGACCATCTCAGAGCAGAGAAATAATCTGCATTTCTGGAGAAGGTATTACCACAAACTGAAAATGAAAGAGGCAACAAAGCTTATGAATTGGTCAAAGAAATTTTCACCACATGCTTGTAAATAAATTATTGATCAACTTATTGATTTTCACTGTTACAAGCATCCACAAGTATTCTCTTCATATGATCAACTAGTTCTTGAATCTGCTCTCTTGAATGAAGGGGTGAAGGATATATACAGGCACAATCCAACTTTCCATTCCGTATGGCGTCAAACATTGCTAAGGATGGGCCAACACCATGTGCGGAAGCGCAACCCAAATAGTCTTCCAATCCAAGCTCTTCATGCATTTCATTCGAATCATCAATGACAAGGTCATCAAATACAGAGACCAGTGCAGTTCTAAGGGATGACGATGGTGTCAAACCAGGGTTATCAATGGCCTTGCACATGAGGAAGTTCAGGTCAGCCATATCTGAGAAATGCTTGTTGTAGCTCAAAGCATTTTCAAAGGATGTGTAGCTTCTCTTAGCCAACTCCCATAAAGTTTCTCCACAAACATCGTGGGTGTTTAAAATGGCAGAATGGTAAAATCCTGAACCAAACAAAAGATTAATAGGTAAGAATGTTAAACTTTTGCCAAACAATTTAAAAGGAACAAACCTTCATCCCTAAATATAAGACCTCGTTGACTAAATCACAAGAACTAAGAAAATTGGTAATAGTATTAAAGAATTACTTTATGTTTCGATCATAATATTTATTACATGTTAAAAATATATATATATATATATATATATATATATATATATATATATATAGTATAATTAAGGGTATGTTGGTAAAGAAATAATTAATGTTGATAAAAATTTGAACTGAGTCCTAAATAAAGGGACGAAGTCAGTATCATGTTTCATCGGTATGCGGATCATGAATAATTGGAAAATGGTAATGCAATATTTGAAGGTACCCAAGTTCATTAATTTTACTAATTTGCCTAAAAGCTGGCAACCTAATTGCTCCACAAAATTAAGCTAATTGCACTGCAAAACGATGTGAACAGGTTTCTGTCAACCAGTCATGTGTAATACGTACCAATTAAATTCATAAAACAAACAAAAAATGGAACAAAGAATACCAGAAACTATGGCATACCACAATGGCTGCTGGAAAGTACTGGATCAAGAAGTGGGCGACAATCAATGAGTGTTACTACCGCATATTTTTCTGATTGATAATCAGGAAGGTGCTTAGAGACCCATGCGGCAATCATTCCAGCTGCTGCAAGTGCCGCACAAAGTTTAATTCCTCTTGATTTGCATCCCTACATAATCTTGCATGATTAACTTAATTCATTCAACTGCCAGATCATAGGCAAAATGTGTGTACGAGAGTAGGATGCTATATCGATCAAATTTCATAACAATTAGATTGACATTGGATACATAACAAACTGATTTAGCATGTTGAAGAAACTTTTATCAGGTGAGCTGGCTTATATTATTCAGTGCCTAAATTTTTATTACGAAGACCCACAGATGGAAGAAAAGATACGATAAATTTATGCCTCCAAGAAAATGGCAGCTGATATGATAATATTTAAATTGGCTGTTACTTTCTCCCAAAAACAAAATATGAACTATCACTTTGTTTAGCTTACTCTAAATTACTTGATATTTTAAAGAGATTGGATCATACCACCAGGCACCAGGGCGTGATGAAACACAAACCCCCTATTCATAATGGAGGCTCTCCCTTCTTAATTCTTACCACGCTTGACTTCTAAGAGTACTCTCTGTATTAAAGTAATGAATGTGCCAATGAAGGTTTTTTTTCAAAAAAGGCTAGCATCTTCATCTTCTTTTAGAAAAAGGGAAATCTAGGCTTGGTAATGAGGATTGCAATATTCAAGATTAGTTTTTAACATTTGAAGAGACAGAATCAGTGGTTATATAAGCCAAGCTATACTATTTCTATACTACATTTAATGGTTCTGTTGCATCAAAGGGTATAAGTGTTTGCAAATAGAGACTAATCCTTTGAATTGAGTAGAATTCAATACACAAAAAGCAAAACTCTCCTCAGGAGTTTTAAGTTGTTGCCCACTCTCTTCTCAAATATTGCTTAAAATTTAAATTAATGTTTCTAGAGATATTTTAATGGCCATCAAGAAACAACTTCTTGACAGACATTGTATTTTTTTCGAGAATAAATTAGTAATTTTCAATTCTCATTTTACTCTTGCAAAAATATTATAGATTTTTTTTTTTTGCTGATATTACAACAAATTTATAAATGCCTCGTTTATTTACTCTGTTTCTTTATTCTTTATAAGAAAGACCTATCATAGGGTGAATGTAGATAATCACTTTATAGTTAGTTATACACATCATCAAAATAATCAAAACATAATGAGAATCAATGAATTTACATTCAAAAACATAAAAATCAATAAACATTAATAAAAAAAAATGCAAAATTATCCTTATACAAATCAAATTTTAACAAATTTTTTTTACCGGTTGTCATAGTTGTATTAGAGATACATCATATTGCACCCATATCTGTCCCCATATCGGCATATCCTCAATCACCCTTCCAGACATGGACCCCCATACACAATAAACGTCTCCCCAATGGGTTGGGATTCTCTCCAATCATCTAACTTTTTTACTATTATTATTGTTACTATTGAATAAAACAAAATCAGCAGACCTACAACTACCAGTAGAGCTGTCAAAAATGGGCCGAGCTCATGGACCGGGCCTAAAAAACTAACGAAAAAATGCACTCGGGCTTTTTTGGCCCAAGCCCATTTGGACCATACAAAAATTGGGCTGGCCCACCGGGCTTTGGGCCGGCCCATATTTCATTTTATTTTTGTTAAAAAACAACATATTTTTTTTAAAAAAATTATCAACTAATTTAAAATTTATTAACAAAAAAACATTTAAATAAATAAACTTAATAAATATGGATGAATTTAGCTTACAGTTTTAAAATTTTAAAGTTTATAAATTATTAATTTGATTTAATTGAAAGAATAATCTAGAGTTTAATTATTATTCAATATTAATGTAAAAATTATTTATATTTTTATGTCCATTCATTCATATTTTAGCAAAAAAATAATGGTGAATAACTAATACATAAGAAAATACATAAAAAAAAGTGAATAAATTTTAAAAATAAAACATAAACGGGCCAGGCCGAGCTGGCCCATGGCCCAACCGGGCCGGGCCCTAGAATTCACGACCCAATCATAAACAGGCCGGATCGGGCTGGTCCATTTCTATGGCCGGGCCGGCCCATTTGACACCTCTAACTACCGGTACGAAGGAAAAAACATACAATAATGTAAGTAAGAGTTTTGTTTTTATTGTTGAAAACTAATTATATGTAGTTTTATTATAATATGAAAATAGCATTTCATTGTTACTTCGTTCAACTACTCCAACTAACATGGAGTATTCATTTAATGACTGAACGTTCTTAACAAAATGCAATACCTTAAACGGCAGGCAATTCTTAATCTTAGTGATACATAGACGGTAATATTATATTCTTCTCATATCAAGTGTCACGTTTGTAATATTTACTAGTCTCGTTAATTTCATTTTAGAATACAAATGAAACATTAATTATATTTTACAAACAACTCCATTAACTCCATTATTATTAACAAGGGCACTTAGTTCCATAAAAAAAAGAAGGGTACTTCACTAAATAAAACTCATCTCATTATACAAATTTGTTAAAAAATGTGAGAAATAAATAAATAATAATGATAAAACTAAAAATAAAGCTAATGAGGAGTCGATGTCCATTGTACAAATAGACTAGTGAAGTTATGGGTGTGGGGACCAAAATTTAGAAAACACGGGTAAAGTGAGGATACAAGAGTAGGAAGACTACACCAAGTCACCACCAACACATTGATCAGTTTCAAAGGTTTAAAATACCATACAATAATTGTACCCAAAAAAAAAACATAAGTACATAACAAATTTTAATTAAACATGATAAAATATTAGTAACATTGTTCTGATCTTTGTGGTATCTTAGTAATGTTAATAGCACACAATATAAAAGAGAACACACAAAAATGTAGCCCAAGACTATTAAAAAATCATATCCAAGAAGTCTCGAGCATGATACTATCATACCATACTATATGATAAATTGATAAGAACACGATAATAACGAGGGAAATATTAACAATGCCTCATGACATTCTTTAAGGATCATAAATAGTAAGTATTAATGAAAAAAATATATAATAACATTATTTTGTATACTATTTTGTATTCGATTCAACTATGGTAGCACCGACATTAACATAGCACTGACACATATCATTACGTTCAATAGTCTAATTTTACAAATTATTTCTGTTAGTATCGTGTCAAGTGTATGCTAGGTGCTCATAGTTGTTGTAAGTATTTTGTATAGGAATGAAAATAGAAGTAGTAATAATCCATACTTAGCATAACCAACAAAAATGTAACATAATTAACGAAAGGAAACGTAAAAGAGAGAGTGATAGTGACTCACATCAAGCAACCTCTTGGTTTCATCAGCATTGAGCTGCAACCTCACCATCCTACTCCTTCGTGGCGAATCAGCATTCACGAAACTCAAATTCGAAAACCGAAACGCATTAAGCGAATAACCAAGCACGTCAAATCCACGCGCCCAAAACGGTTTATTCTTCTTCCCTTCAGGAATCAGATCCTCAATCGCCAAATTCACCTTATCCTCCTTCACTCCACCACCATCACCACCACCAGCAGCAACGAGCCTCAACAGTTCATTCAACAACGCAACCGCCGCAGCACGGTCACACGCCGACGTATGCAACCGGAGAAACACCGCTAACCGTTTTTCATCAATCGCGTACGTGCTAGCGTACATAACATCAACGTCAACGTCATTACGATATCGCCGCGTGTCACTGTCAAGGTTCATCTCGTGTTCGAGTAGCTTGTGGAAAGGATCGACGAGATCGTCGTGATCGTGACCGTTGAGGATTTGTTCGGTTTGTTGAAGGTCGAAGGATTGGATTTGAACGGTGGGATTTGGAGGAGTTATGAAGAGGAAAGTGTTGGTGGTGTTGTCGAAGTGGATCCTTGAACGGAGGATAGGGTGGGAATTTTGGAGTTTGTGGAGGGCGTTTTGGAGATGAGGGATTTGTGGTGGTTTTGAGAGAAGGAGGCTGAGGACGGTGGAGCCTGTGCCGCCAGGTACGGCTTTGCACCAGCCGTATTCGGTGCCACCGACGGGTCGGGTTGTGAGTGGTGGTTGATCTAGATTCGCGCTTTCGGGCTCTTTGGCCATGGTGCTATGGCTGGGAATGAGAAGGAGAAGAGAGTAGAGTATGAAATGCTTATGCTGCACAACGGGATAAAGAAGTGTTGAAATGAAAATATAGGTAGTGCTGGCGTATTAGACTCTATCTTGCTCGACAATTATTGTTTTGATTATATATATTTCTTACATCTCATTTTAAATGTCTCCTAAATAATTTTTTATTATTATATTCGTATTTATTGAATTTCGTTCAATTTAACTATTCTATCAATTATGATTGATAAAAATATTTTAGTAAATGATAATAATTTTACCATCAAAATCAAGAATGTATATGAAATGATAAAAAAATATAAACAAAAAATCTTGACGGAAAATATTTAAGCGACCAAAACTTTTGATATAAAGACTAAAAACGAATTTTGAGATATTTATGAAATGTAGTATGAAATATTGTTGGGTGTTATGGATGAGAGCAATGTCTTGGATATTTTTTTTTTGGATGGTTCGTGATTTTAGGGAGGTTCACACTAATGTTCCGGTTCGATTGCGTTTATTCTGTAATAGAAATTACGACCTTCGAACTTATAATGTCCTCGAAGTTGGTTAGGTTGCGACTTTGATCATTGGAGAATTTGATAGTTCTGAAGATGGACGGGATATTGTTGTTCGAGAAAATGATGGTAATTTGCAGCAGATACATGAAAGTCATGTCAAATACCTTCCTTTACAACATTGCTATTTCCTTTTGGTGAACATCATTATCAAGAACACATTGAACTTAATGAATTGACAGTGTTTCTATTAGGGAGTTTGTTGCTTTAAGATTGCAAGAGAGAGATCTTGAAGATTCGGGGGAGACGTTTATTTCAACAGTTCGTTTATCCTTACAAAATAAACTCTCATCAAATAGACTTAGTGCGTGAATCGGTAGGTGGCCCTTGAATTTGATAGGCTCTGATACCATAATGAAATTGGGGCCTAACTCATCCATACAAAACTGAGATTCATAAGGTAAAGTTTGACTCCTCTATATAAACTCTCATCAAGAGTCTCATTGATGTGGGACATGAGTTTTTTCCAATATTAAGAATAACTAGAGTAACATTCGGTCTGGTTTTTTATTGGGTGTTGAGGAGGCGCTGTTTTTTTTTTTTTTTTGGTCAAGTAATCTAGTGGCTAGAGCTCACACAATTTAATTGTGGAGAAGTGGAGTGTCCGGGGTTCGAACCCCAGCTCCTGCATATAATATGCAATATCCCTACCAACTGAGCTAAGCTCACGGGGATAGGAGGCGCTGTTAATCGTGGGGATATTGATGCGTCTTCTATCGGGGCCCATGTTTTTTTTTTTTTGAAACAGCGATCTTCATTTATTGGTGGTAAGAGGTATATGTTTAACATCACTAGTGCTCTAAGCCTAAGGAATCAACAGCCACCGTCATCTTCTTCTTAAAACTCTATTTTGCTTATATTCTCTCTTTATTAAAAATCATGACAGTGATGCTCGTTTTCATATTCCCTATTTTGTTGATAACAAATGAAGGAGAAATTAATACTAGTTTAGGTAATTTATGATGTATGTTTTTATTATCTGATTTTTTTTTTTTTTTTAATATTTAGTACTAGTATTTGCATGACTAACACATAATTTGCTATGTTTTCACACGCAGATCATGACAATATTGAAATCATTGAAGATAAGATATTGATTTTGTCCTGTGAAGAGCCTAATCTAGAGTATGACTTGATCTGATCATTAAATTATTTTCAGAAGCAAATTTTGGACTGGTGCTAACCAAGAATTTGTGCATTAGAAGTTACAGATATTCTGCATTATTTGTTCACTTTCTTTCTTATTAATTATGTATTTTCGTATTGAGTGGGAATAAAAAATTATAGGCAGGTGAATCTGTAAAATAAACAGGAAGATAAAGCATTAATAAGAAAAAGTGGACAGAGTGATTTTTATCATTTGCAAGGTTACACTCCTCATAAAAATTGTAGAAACCATTCCAATTTCTGTTTAGTTGATTTTGATTGCAAACATTTAAGCATAAATTTGAAAGAATAGTTTTAACAAGTCAATGAGAACTGTTTGCTACAAACAGAAGTAAAATTTATTGAAATTGTAATCTTGTAAAGATTCAAAAAGGTTTCATTGAAGCACCATATTTAATAATCTGATGATGTAGGAGGATAATATCTAATTACTGTCATGGAAATGGGCCAGGACTCAGGAGCAAAGTGAGTAGATTTTTGTATACACATAAATAGTAGCATCGTTGTGGCAGTGGAAAATGTTCGTGTGAAAGACATATTTACTTAGCATCATTGATGAAGAAGAATGCATATTATAGAACTGGGGTGAACCTTGCAAATTGGTTAAATGTTCATAGTATTCTAGAATGAATGGGTTGAATGTGTTGCCATTTAATTAATGACATAATCACGTCAATTTTTTCTTGAATTTTTTCACTAGGGTGTGGTGATTTGAGCATTTTTCTGTGTGTTAGAACTATCACTACCTTCGTCTATTGTCCTTATATGCTTTGTAATATCTCACCCTTGCGGCATGTCTTGATTTTCTATCTTTTCTGCTAAGAAAATTTTCCGTCTGCCTTTGCAAAATGATAATAGTAATAGAGTTGGTTTATTTTTTCGAGAGACTAACGGTGAACTCGCACTATAAGTGCGGAGAAGTGGGAAATTGTGAGTTTGAACTCATGCCCCTTAACATCAAGTGTCACTGCGATCTGTATTTACGAGACATAGTTGTTTTTTGTTGGGAGTATTATTTATGGACAAGAAATTTTCTCGAGAGTCCTAAATTTAGGGGCAGAGTATAAGAAAAGATACTACATGAACACTGCTTTCATTAAATGATATAGTAAAATTTGACAGAGGAGGCCTGCATTATGAATAGGCAGGCAGATCATAATCCCACCTCTAATAATGTGATAAATTTGCTTCATGAGTACAAAAAACTTAAGTACCTCTTAAACCGGTTTCATACCATCGTTTGACACGTTGTGTGAGTTTATAACTGTAATCTCTCCACTAGACTCAACCTCCATTGATAGCATACTTGCTTCTCTAATTTTACCTTTTAGGGAATGAAAGAAAATTAAGAAATGCATGATTATAAAATGCACAAGTTCGATTTTTCTCCGTTATTGTCCCATCAAGTGCCTAGAAGTCCAACCCAAAAGATTAACCCAAAAGGAGAGTCGCGCGTTCTAATAAGAACGTAGCATATGGATCGCAATCAATGAGTTGATTGTAGCATGCAATCCACGCCACACTAGGTGATACTCAACATGCAAGACGGTTACTGAGCAATCTTAAATTAACATCAATTAGTGTTAAAGCTATGAATCTGTAATTCATGAGTTTGTTCCAAAAGGAGGTATAATACCACACAAGGATTTCAACAATTTGGTTTGCAAGTGTTTGGATAATATGGAAATTAAGAAATAAAACACTGCTTCAGAATTCTTCATGGACGGTGGATAGAATAGTGGAGGAGATTTAAATTATGTTATGAAACTGGTTAAAAGTAAGTGTCCGTTCATTTTAATCTTTCTATTTCTTAGTCAGTGGTGCGAAAATCCGATGGAGTGCTATGAGATATTTCTAACAAATTGATGACTGTTAGATGAAGAGTGGACTACGCAATCCAAGCAAACCTTTTCATTAACAGTTCTTTTATAACAAGGTATGCTTCGATTGCATAGGGCGACAGAATCAATAATAAAGGAATTTGAAGACTACAACAAAATGCAGGTAATGTGTGAAGTGTGATATATGCACAGGACTAGTATCACATACTTTCCAGAACAAAATATATATAAGCAGCAATTTATACATTAATTCCATGATGCCCGAGTAAAATAATGTTGTACAATTATGCATAAATTTTATTCAAGATTAGTAAACCCTAAAAACAGTTATACATAATAGATATCATATATGCAAATGCTACAAATCGCGACAAATTTATCCCGATGGCATCATGATATTGTACATGTCCGTTGTAGCAAAGTCTTGTACTTACATCCATCCGTTCATGTATTGTGTGACAGGATTATCTAACGGTGACATTATGTTCGTGAAAGGGACGTTCACTTTATATAGCAACGCTCTACATATATAAACTCAACATCATAGCATGACAATACATTTCTCACGCTTTAACCTATAATTTAAAACCCAAAATATAACTCCTTAATAGATGAAATACAACCTCTAATCTAATAAATACTAATCCAATAATTAAGGCAGTGATGATGAGATTAATTTCATTTCTTGAATGTCTTAGCAGCATCAATAAGGATAGCCTTCATCTTACCAACAACCTCTTGCATCTGTTCTCTGGAGTGTAATGGTGCTGGATACACACAAGCACAATCCAAGCTTCCATCTCTTATGGTATCAAAAATGGCAATAGATGGACCCACCCCATGAACAGAAGCACATCCCATATAGTCCTCTACACCAACCTCTCTTTGCTTCTTTATACTGTCGTCTATAACCGTGTCCTCGAACACCGACATGATCGCCGTTCTTAACGAAGAAGATGGTGTCAACCCTGGATTCTCTATGGCCTTGCACATCAGAAAATTTAAGTCTGCCATATCTGAAAAATGTTTGTTGCATTTCTTTGAGTTTGCAAAGGCTCCATAGGTTTTCTTTGCAAGCTCCCATAGAGTTTCCCCTCCTTTCATCTCGTGGGAATTGAGAATGGCAGAGTGGTAAAAACCTGAATATATATTCATAGGATCAAATCAATTGTTTGATTAGATACAATACAAAGAACAAATTTATTGAGTATTTGAATGCATTTTTTTTCAATGTTATGTTACGTCCTTTTCTTTTATATGCTCGTTTTGACTAGTGTCTTGGTGTCGAGGCATGTAATTTAATGTGACAAAGGAGTAGTCGTGTACAAATAAAAGAGCTTTTATATAGGTACCTTCCAATTTTCCAACACATATTTAACACCTCATTTAATCCTTTCTGTTAGTTTTATTCAAATAAACGTTAGGGTTTGTGTTATGTGGGTATCTGACCTCCTATTTCACACATACATATGAATCATAACAGTTACCAATAATATCAGCCACTATTTAATCATATTACCTTAACAAGGCATAGGACCAAAATGATACTAATAAATAAAGTTAGAGGATCCACATAACACAAATCTCAACGTTTATTTGAATAAAACTAACAGAAAGGACTAAATGTAGTAACAGTGAGAAACTTAAAGGACCGAAATAAATCAATTTTTAATTAAAGGACCAATCTGATACCAATTAAATAGTTAGAGGACCAAAAAGGTAATTTATCCTTAATTTTTTTCTTATGAGATTTGTATCAGTTGTGCAAAAGAGAAGGAGGCAGGGAGTAGTAATGTGTTCATTTATTACATTACTATGTTTAGAGAATTCAAGCATTTAATACAATAAGGATACATTGCAAAATTTAAGAGCAATGATATTTGTACATCTATATTTCATGACAACTTTAATGACAACCTTATTTTTCTCTCTTTTTATTGGTCAAAAACAATGGAGAGAGAAAAAGGAAGAGAGAGGATAAGACCATCATGTGAGTATGAGAGAGAAAGTTGTACAAAACTTGTCACAAATTGATTGTACAAATATCATTTCTCAAAATTTAATGCACCAACTAGACTGCCATAACATACCGTGCAGGATTCCAAATGCAGACATCACCAATCACTTTTTTTTCTTCATCACAGACCTTTAATTTAATGGCCATTTAATAGTATTTGTACGAAGCAAGTTTACTTTTATGGTTCGTAATGAACAACACAGTTGAAAGTTGGCATAGCCGCATAGGTTTGAATCCGGCACCATGAAAAATAAGTTTAATCACAGTTTTAATCAATCTATTTTCATCACTAATGTAATTCGAACCCTATTTTTTCTTTTTGAGGGAGCTAGTCCCCTATTTTAAAAATATGATGTAATTAGTCCCCTAATCTTTCTATTTTCATCCACTCGTGTATGTATGTTTGGATTAAAAAATAAGATTTAACATATTTTCAACGATATGGCATGCAAATCTAAATATGAAATGCTCAACTTGTAAGAAAATTTCGCTAAACCCTAAAATAAATAAATAAATGATATTTGTACAATTATTTTGTGATAATTTTTGGACAACACCACCTCTCATATTCTTACTCTCTTTTTTTGACCAATAAAAATAGAAAGAAAAAAAAAAGTTGTCAAAAAAATTGTTAAGGGTTATACAAATATCATTACTCAAACCCTAAGCATAAACTCACCAAAATTGTCGGAGAGACGAGATTGGAGTGTGGATCTGCAATCAGTGAGAGTAACAATACCATACTTCTTGGAACCACGTTTTGAGCCATGGGCAGCCATCAACCCCGCAGCACTCAATACCCCACACACTTTTATCCCATTCAAAGCGCAACCCTAACAATTAAAATTCAATCATCATAGTATTAAGATAGCGGAGTATATCATTAATTTAGTAATTACATGAACATTACACTCAATATATAGAAATGGTAATTAAGGAGCTTACAGCTAGAACCCCCTTAGTGTCATCTTGATTAAGTTGCAACCTTACCACTTGTGAAAACCTCGTTGCTTTGGTGTCACAAAATTTCATATTCGTTAACCTAAGTGAGTTGAGTGAGTAACCAAGCATGTCAAAACCACGTGCTAACAAAGCCTTCTTTGTTTTCTCACGAGGAACAAGATCTTCAATAGCCAAACTAGCCTCATGTTTAACTTTCTTATCATTTTCTTCACTAAGGATCTCTTCCTTTTCTTCCATCAGCTCAAGCAACTCTCCCAAAAGTGACACCGCGGTCGTGCGGTCACATGCAACGACGTGGAGCCGCAATGCAACAACCCAAACGTTGTTCGGCAGTGCGTAAACACTGCCGAAAAACATTTCGGTTGAGTCACGCTTTGCGTCGCGCCACTCGCTGTCGTTGTTGAGTTCAAGTTCTAGGATTTGTTGGAGAGGAGAAAGTGAAATGGAGTCGTTTGTGTTGTTTTGGTTTGAGGAGAGATCGTGAGTTGTTAGTTGGAGGAAGGGTGTGGGGGATGTGAGGAAGGAGAAGGTGTTTGTGTGTTGGAGAAGAGTGGACCTGAGGATAGGATGGGAATTTTGGAGTTTGTGGAGTGCTGTTTGGAGACGGTGTGTGTTTGGTGGTTTTGAAGAGCGTAATGTTATGACGGCGACCCCGGTGCCGCCGCGAGCCGCCTTGCACCAGCTGCATTCTGTGCCGCCAACGGTTCTACCTTTGCGTTCGGTCATGATGGATGGTTTGGATGGTTGGAAGGGAGCTTGATGATGAAGTATTTATATTGGATTTTATGCAGCATAGTTTGATTGAGCCAAATGAAGAAAGCATGTGTCACTTGATCATTAATTATTATTGAAAAAATATACAATTTCATACTTTTTTCTCAAAAAAATTCATCGATGTTTAGTAGAGTGACTAATATCTGTCGAAGATCATTTGTTTAAATGGTCAAATTTTCTTAGATCAATTTATTGTTGCACTTTGGTCAAATCCATATTAATTATTATCATGTTTTTCGTAAACCAAAAAATATTACCCTTTACCCAAGAGTTGTGAATGTCTTATAGTTTAACCAAAGTTATGGGTTTAAATACACTGTTAGACGTGCAACAACATTAAAAATTTTAAGAGAGCTTGCCCTTCATTTAAGTCGAACCAGACTCGAGGGATTAATCTACGCACTTGAGCGCGGATGATACTTGGTTTAGGCCAAAAACATGTTACACTCTCATTAAGTATGTTTATTTGTAATCCTTAAGTTAATACATTCTAGGAGTATAAGAATTGGATGGGCTTAACCGGATTTTGTAAAGTCTAACCGACCGGTCAAATAATTCAAGTTCTAAACTTAGAAGAATGTTGTTCACACTTCATTCAATGTTAGAAAACATAAGTAATTTATAAATATAACTTCACCGACAGTTAACTGTCGATGTATTTTAATCGAAAACAGTTAACTGCTGAAGAACATTTACGTCTTTTTCTGATGTATTTCAGTCTTGTTTGAAGAACATTTACGTCTTTTTCTGATGTATTTCAGACTTGTTTGAAGTGTGAACATCAATTTTTCCAAACTTGACTTATCTGTCACAAACATTTTTTTTTTTGCATGATCCTAGCCATTTTTAAAGAATATTACATTATTGTTTTTAATAATAGAATATGACTTTATATTATATACTTTACATTAAATCATATTTCAATTTAATTTATAATTATAATTATGCATTTATAGAAAAAAAATTAATCAATATGTGACAAATTTAATTTAGATCAATATACTTAAATATACTATATGTGAAGACCTAGCTTAATCGGAATTCGAATCATTGATTCATCCTATTGTACAAATTCATCATTATATACTGTAGTTTAGAAAAAAAAATTATTTGAATTCATAACCAACTGTATTCAGCTGCGGTGACACTACTATTCAATGGAGGAGTGACGGTAAAAGGCATATGATTGTTTATAGTAATTTATTGCTGTAATAAGCTGATGACTACTACTCACACCTCCTATCTATATCTCCGACTAAATATAGCAATCTATCTCTCAACCATATTCATTGAAGCACTAAATTTCTTTTGTGTTTCTCATGTTCTCTTGCCCAAACATGGTACACTTTCCGTCTTCAACGTGCCTACAGAGTACATTAATTTCATTAGTTCTTTTTTATAAGACCCACCAATAAAATTTATAAATTTTTTAAAAAATAATTGTAATATAAAATTTGTAAGAAATGTGATTTACTTTTTTCATAATTACCTCTACAATATTATGATATCATAAGAGTAAAAACAAAGTTAAATTTTCTAGGTAGAATTTGTTTTTTAGGTAGAATCAATTCAAATAACTTTTGAATTTGTTGTTGTACACATCACACATGAACTAAAGATCATCTAATAAGAGTATAATCCATGTGCATGCACTTCTTCTTTATTTTGAGATTCATTTAATTTGATACTATGTAGTTCTATATACTTATCCAAGATGGACCTACATACAAGGACCCCAATGGGCATCATCATGGTATACATTAAATTCCACGCAGGTTTCCTTGCTTGTTAAGGTAAGAAATTTGACCATCGAGCTGCTCATATTGGTTTGTCTGGTATGTAATTTTTTGAATGGGGAGTAGTTTCTTTCATTTGAAGATAGAGCTGTTAAAATAGGTTAGAATGTTGGTTCGATTGATCCACATTTTAGCATGGTAAAAAATTTGAAAGATAATTTTTGGGGGATCTTTTTTTAAAAATTATAACACATTCAGGAAATAATTCTCATAAAATATTTTTCAACACAGAATCTTAAAGGACGTTGGTTCAATTAAGCCTATATAATATCAGGAATTTATTAGAAAAAATAAAACATTCATTGTTTTAGTTTCCAATCTTATGATTGGAATTTATTGCAGGAGCAAAATCTCTTTTTTTTTTTTTTTTTTTTTTTTTTTTGTTATAATGTTAGGACTGAATTTTCATATTTTTCTTTGTCAAGACTTTTCATGTTCGCTTGATTAGTGCGTAGAACCAAAAAGAAAAAAGAACTGATCAGTACATATTTTTTAGAGTAAATTACACTCCCCTCCCCTCAAAGTTGCTTGAATTATATTTCCCTCCCCTCTTATTCAAAACATATTAGAAAAAATTTCACTCTCCTCCCCTAAGAGAAGCTTGAATTACATTCTCCTCCTCCTTATGTTAAAATCTACACTTTACTCCCTCAATATATATTTTTTATTTCTAACAATCTAGAAAAATAATAATAATCTAACACACTTAAAAAAAAATAGTATTGCGGGTCTATTTTAATATAATAAAAAATTAAATACATATTTTTCGCTATTTTTTATTCATAATTTCATTAATATGTAGTTTTAAACCCTATTATAAATATGAAACAACCAAAAATAAAATAAAATATGTGAAAAATTACTAAAGACAATAAAGCATGGTTATTTGAAAGTTAATTTTATACTCTAAATTATAAAATCAATAGAAAAATATTTAAATTTAATTATCATTGACATTTAAATTATAAAGAAATGAATTAATTTTTCTTAAATGATGGGGCAAAATTTATATACTCCCTCCGTCCTAATTTATAAGCAAAAAACATTAAATCACATTTATTAAGAAAACTAACACTTAGTGATTTGAGGTATAATTTTTTGTGTTCTCCTTGGAATAAGTTTCATGGAAATATGTAAAAATAATTTTCATTGGTTAAAAATTATGGAGAAAATAAAAAGGAGAACAAATTGAATGCAATTTGCATTTAATTTTACATTGGAAAAGATGATTTGTTTGAAAAAACATAATAATAGCATAAAAATTGGTCTTTTTTGCTTATATTTTGAGACAAAGAATATGAGTTTTTTTGCTTATATTTTAGGACGGAGGGAGTATATCATAAAAATATTTATTTATGTTAAAATAGATTAAAGTGTAGTGCATATTTACTTATTAAGGGAGGGGGTTGTAATTCAAGCATCTTATAAGGGAGGGAATTATAAATTTTATTTTTCAAGGAAGGAGAATGTATATTTTAACATAAGAGGGGAGGGAAGTGTAATTCAAGTATCTTTGATGGAAGAGGAATGTAATTTACTCTATTTTTTATGTAGAGACATGAGGTTTAATTATAGTATTCTCAATATTGTCTTAGAAAACCATTTTTTATAGTAAAACATAACTTAGAGGTCCAGTAAACTTAACTCAGTTAGCATGGATAATGTATAAAATATACAAGGTCTGGAGTTCGAATCCGACCACCACAAAAAAAACATAACTTAGGGGGCGTTTGTTTGACGGTTTAAAATTTCATTCCTGGGATTAACCTTTCTTGGGAAATAATAATGGGCATCTTATTCCTGAGTATTTTTAGAAAATTGTGTTTGGTAAATAATTGTCAGATTCATGGGAATTGTTTGTGATAGTGGGTATATGGGTAGTTATTTCCATTTTAGTACCATTTACATGGGAATCTTTTATTCCCGCCCACTTTCTTTGGGAATAAAATCATGGGTAAGTGGAAGTTATTTTTTTCCTAGGAATTCTTTATTCCCGGGAGTTATTTTTTTAACTTTGTAACAAACATAGGAATCTATAATTCCAACCTCCATATTCCTGGGAATAACTTTTTAAACCAGGAAACAAACACCCCCTTAGAGTATGCACCTTCTGGTCTTCAACTTTACATCTATGGTATAAATTTATTAGAGAAGCTCACGGAAAAAAAGATTGATCAAGCTTGACACTGAATTTTCACTTGGGATATGGTGCAAGATTAGTGTTAGTTATATGAACACCCTTCCGCTAAAATACTTTCTCGCCAAAAAAAAATTGCATCGATACAAGACAACTTTCTATCGCACTAATAATAATAGAATAAGAAAGTCTTTCAAAAAAAAAAAAAATAGAATAAGAAAGAGTTAAAAGTTTTAATTCAACACAACATTATGATTCAGTGGAGGATTAATGAGACATGTCAAAGGGTGAAAAGTTATAAGCGAAGTGAAAAGATTTTCTAAGAATGATAATTTTTTTTTGACAATCTAAGAATGATAGTATTAGAGAATCAGAAGTTTTTCTAGATGTAACATATCATCAAAACTCTTGAATAAGAAATACTTAATTTTAGTTCACCAAGATAGATAGATAGATTAAATGATATTTCACCCTAGAAGAAACTCATAAAAGTGTCATAACCGTCTAACTCAGCTTCTAATATTGATATTATTAGATTGAACATCTTTACCATAATTTAAATTCGTTACTTTGTAGTTGTCTGTACGAGTTTCAGATAATACTTACCACTTTGCATATAGACAAAATAAAAATAAAAAAAATCATAACATTGAATTTATACGGTCTCGGTCTCTAACATTTCAATTTCATCGAAAAACAATATAAATTTGTTTTTTTTATTAAAAAACAATTGATTGAAAATTAAGGATAGACTAAAATAACACTAAATAGAGAAATGATATTTGTACAACCATTTTTTAACAACTTTTAGACAATTTTCTCTCTCATACTCACATTATATTCTTACTCTCTCTCTTCCTTTTTCTCTCCATTGTTTTTGACCAATAAAAAAAGAGAAAAAGGAGGTTATCATTAAAGTTGTTAGCAAATGGTTGTTAAAATATCATTGCTCCACTAAATATCTCATTTGTAGTTCTAGAAATAACTTGTAAATGTTTGTTTTTAATTTACCTTGAATTTTGTAACAAAATACATAAAAAGATATGCAAAGATTATAATAATTGAAAAATACATTGATTAAAAATTAGTATCTATAACTTTTTAAAGCAAAAATTAGAATGTAAAAACACCACATGTCAACTTTGACATCTTAACTATATTGACACCCTAAAACTATCAAATATCATTTGCATCACCCAAAAAAAATTATTAAAATAAAAAGGTCAAATACTCAAATGTATTTAAATGTCATTTAAGTGTTTTGTTTTTTTTTAAAGTCGTCCTTTAAGTTTCAAAAGTCTCAAACAAGTCCTTTTAAGTTTCAAAAGTCTCAAACAAGTCCTTTTAGTTTTTGAATCGTTTCAAACAAGTCCTTTTAGAGAATGATAGTGATGATTTAGATGATAGCAACAAAAAGCATTATCCACCATTTGTCATGCCTAAAAAGATGACTAATTTTAAGTGGGTGTTAGGAGGCAGATTTGGTACCAAAGATGAGTTCAAGGAACCAATTACCAACTATGCTATCTACAATAGGACTTGTTTGAAACGATTCAAAAACTAAAAGGACTTGTTTGGAACTTTTGAAACTTAAAGGACGATTTTGGAAAAAATGAAAAACTTAAAAGACCTTTACATACATTTGACCAAATAAAAAAGAATGATAAAACAAACACTTAGGGGGACAACAACCCAAGATAACAATCAAGAGATTATACATCAATTGTCTCCTTAAAAACTTTACCAAAATCATGGTAAAGGGAAAAAGGAGTGTATTGCAAAGCAACAAAATCAACAAATGTCATAAACCATATCTAAAAAGGAAGGTTGAGCTTATTCAATCTAAAACCCAAGAGCAGAAGTCCTATCACGAAAAATATGATAAAGCATAAAAGGCAATCTCACACTTAAAAATATTCACAACTAAATACTAATTTGACTACAATATCTTAAATAATTAGTCAGAAGTAACAAAAACATTGCAACACAACTTAGACCCATAATTATGGATGGCAAAAAAATCTGCATCCGTGGATACCCGCGGATATAATCCGTCACAGGCACGAAGCAGATACCTTAATGGATATCTATGGATAAAATAAATGAATTTTTTAACTACCCGCTAATTAATGGATACAAATGTGGATTTAATGGTATCCACACCCGCTATTAAACCGATTAAATTACATAAATATCCTCAATATCATTCAACATTCTAAGAAAACACCCTAGATATTGTGAGTGTTATCAGTTATTACGCTCTTTTAAAAGAAAATGAAAATGGTTGGGATTGATGAAGCAAGAGCTTTGTTTTTGTTGAATATGACGAGCTTTACTTATGTTTTTGTTATATCTAAGAACTTTATTTATGTTTTTGTTGAGTTAATGATCTTTTTTGTTATTTTAATGTATGAATATTATGTTTTGCTAAAAAGAAAAGAAAATGCATGTGAAGAACCTTTGTTTCTAAATTTTAGATAAAAAAATAAAAATTAAACAAATTTTTTATTTTATTTATATAAATGTTATACATGGATATCTATATAAATTACCTCAAAATCCGCAGTTTACCCGTTAAACGGATATCTGTGCGGATATGGATAAGATACATATTTCATACTTATCTAACGGAGCGGACACGTATATCACACTATCCACATCATGGGTATTCATTTACATCCCTACCCACAATGACCCAAACAAGCCATTTCACTCTGATGCAATTCATCGTTTTTCTTCAGCATTTTGCATTGATGATTATTTTTGTCCCTCACGTTGTCGTACTATTTAAAGAAGTTGCATAATCTCCCCTTGGCCATGGTGTATTTATCACAACCAAAGAATGTTGTCCAAGCAGTACAAAGAGGAAATGGAAACCACATTAACATTAAAACTAGTGTTACTTTTTCCACCCTATGTCTTTTCTCGCGCGCCCTATTTTTTCTAAAATTACCTTCGGAACAATCCGGATTATATAATCTAGAATGGTGTTTTTCTAGAATTTTTTATTTTAAGTTTTCTATTGCTGTGGAATTGGTTTCTAACCCTTCAATCATCTTCATGGATGAACCAACATCAGGCCTTGATGCTAGAGCCGCTGCTATTGAGATGCGAACTGTGAGAAACACGGTAGACACAGGGAGAACTGTTGTGTGCACAATTCACCAACCAAGCATTGATATTTTTTAAGCTTTTGATGAGATAAGTTAATTTGGAATTTGAAATCTTTACAATTCATGACTCATGATTCTAATGCTTTGAAGTGAGTATTGAAACTTTACTTTTCTCATTCATCACAAGAGTTCTGGATATGTCAGCTTCATACTTTGAGCATTGTAATGTAGAGAAATAAGTACTCCAACACCAGGTTCCAATGATTTATTCTTCCCAACAAAATATTTCCAACCATTTTTTATGCAATTCAAAGCTTGTTTCTGGAAAAAAAAAAATATTGGTCATACTAGAGAATTGTTTTAACGCATTCCGGATTATGTTATCCGGAATCATCATTTTTCACCCTATTTGTTGACTTTTAACAGAGTGATTTACATATTTCGGATTATATAATCCGGAATGTGTAAAAACATCCGGATTATGTAATCCGAATCCATCCATTGAAAATTGAAATCAACAAATTCCTTCATATGAATTAACCAAGAAAATAGGAATGAGACTTCCACTTCGATTAATATCAATAATCAATCTTCTAGTGGAGCAAAAGCTGTGTCGGAAGCTAGTGCAAGCACCTCAAATTATGATCCAGCTAACAAACAACATAAACCTAAGAGTGTTGAATCTACTCAAGCACCAACTAGTAAACCATCAGATTCTTTAGTACCACCAGTAAGTTCCTATGGTACAGCAACACTAAAGAGTAGCAACAGTTTGGAAGATCTTACAAAGCCTTTGTTAGAGAATGACAAACAGGGGTATTTGATTTGAGGAAGAAGATGGGGGAGAAATTGGAAGAGAAAAGGCGTCATATTGAAGAAAAGAGCAGGCCCTTGTCATATCGATTTTGTTTGGATTTTAAAATCCGGAAAGTACTAACAAGGTATTTTTAAAATTTTTGCAGGACGCGTGAGAAGACAGTAGGATGGGAAAAATAACACTCTTAAAACTATGGTCTATTCGTAACACTATCATAGGAGAAATTAGAAACATAGGAAGACCTTATCACAATTTTTTGAAATTTTACCATTTTTCTCTTCAAATATGCAAACAAACTTAACAAAGAAGAAGCAAATGAGGGTTTGAAGAAGTAAATAACAAATGAGATGGAGAAGCTGAATCTGGGAGAATTAGAAAATTTGGAGTGGTTGCAACAGAAAGAAATGTTGGAGGTGGAATATGAGTTTTGTGGGTGTAATGTTTTTAGGCAAAACTACACTAGGTTCATTTTTATTATTTATTTGTATCACTTAGGTTTTTTTTTTTTTTTTTTTCTTTTCACTTTTAGATCCTTTATATTTTAAAGCTCATACAAGTTAATCATTTTTTATTCAAAAAAGTGATGAGTTGACTTGTCACATAGGATTATTTATAATAATTTTATTCTTAATTAATTTCTTCTTTTAAAAAAGTAAACATCATATTTTATATTTATTATCATCACGAATATTCTTCATTTTATTTTCAAAGTTTAAACCCATCAAAATCAAGAATCTTCGTCTTCTTTCCAAACAATCAAACAACAAAAAAGTTTAGGATGAAAGTTATGATTAGTGCGATGAAGGTTGATGAAGAAGATTAAAGATGAAGATACTTGTGACTTGTGAAAATTATGAATGTAGCCCTTTTCGGAGTTTTTTGATAAAAGAAATTATTTAAGAATAAAATTGTTATAATAATCTTACATGGTTAGCCAACTCATCATGTTTTGAATAAAAAATATTAAAAAGGACTAACTTGTATTCACTTTAAAAGATAAAAGACATAATGTTATAAACAGAATATAAATGACCACCTTCAAAAAAAAAAAAAAAGATAAATGACCAAAACATTACAAATAAATAAGAAAAAAAAAATATCATCTCCTCCTTTCTTTCATTTATCATGTTTTCTTAGTTTGCGTGAAATTGTTAAATGTGAAAAACATTGTAGGATAAATGATGTACATTTTTTTTTACCTTTTTTTTTATTGTTTATGGTGCATTGTACTTCCTACTCCCTCCGTTCCAAATTGTATGACGTTTTGGACATTTCACACATATTAAGAAATGTAATTAATATTGTGTGGGAAAGAGATATTATGAGTTGTTTTACAAAATTATCCTTAATAAATTATATGAGAAAGATAAATGAAAGAATTGAAAAAAGAATGAGTAATAAATAGTTAAGGATATAATAGGAAAAATAACATTAATGTTTCATTGGTATTCTAAAGTGACATACAATTTGGGACAAATATTTTTTCTAAAGTGACAAACAATTTGGGACGGAGGGAGTATCATATTGTAAATATATTTTTAGTGGTTTAAATCATTGAATATATTTTTTTAGCCAAATTCATTGAATACATAAAAGTATATTTATTTTATATTTTTATATCCAGTTATAGTAATTTTTTCATTATTGATCTTTTTCTTAATTTTATATTCCAAATATAAATTATTTATTACAATAAAATATTTATATTATTCTCTGCAATATACCATACATGTAATAATATTAATAACCAACATAATTTGAGTCTAACAAAAGAAATTAAACTCTCACAATATGAGTCATCGTGAGTTTATCTCAATTGATAGGGTCAAATGCATAAAATATGTAAGATCTGAGGTTCAAACCCCGACCAACACCAAAAAACTCCCACAACATGAATAATCAATATGTTCGAATCTCAACAACAAAATGTGTTTATATTTTAATATTCGAAAGTGTCTCAAACATGATTTCCTTTAATGAAAAAAAATATATAAGAAAACAGAAAAATATTAGCTTCTTCAAAAAACAAAAAAAAACTTTTCCAAAATAATAATACTCCCTCCGTCCTATAATAAGTGAGTCATTTGGAAAAAAAATATTGTCCCAAAAAATTGACCATTTCACTTTTCAATACAAAAATAATATTTTTTTTTCACTTATAACTTTAATTAATATTACTTTTCATCATTCTCAATTCAACATATTCTATTTTGCATTTATGATAAAAATGAATGCACCAATACTTAATAAGACACTTAAAACAATTTTACTCTTTCACTTATACACTTTTTCTTAATATGTGTGAATGAACAAAAGACTCAGTTAAAATGAGACGGAGAGAGTATTAATAATAATTAATATTTTGAGAGGACTAATAATAATAATTAATAATTACTGTATGTTAGAAAATATTAAATAATTGATTGATTAATAAATAGAGAGAGCGTGTTTTTAGTTTTGTGTCTGAAATATGATACGAGGTTAAAATAAATTCAAATGAAAAAAAGGCTCCCGCGTGAAAGGGTAATAAAATCACGTTTGTCCTAAGTCAAAACTCCAAAAACCCATTTCTCTCTTCTTTCTTCTTCATCATTTCATCACTCTCTCTTCAATCCAAACATGTCTTCCGTTCGTTACGAGAAGGAGAAAGGTGTCAACGTTCAAGTCCTCCTTCGTTGCAGGTTTTCATTCTTCTTTCCATTCAATTCATTTTTCATCATGAAATCAATTATTTATTTATGTTTTATTTTTTGTTCTTCTTCTTCAGGCCTTTCAGTGAAGACGAACTGCGGAGTAATGCACCACAAGTTGTTACTTGCTATGATTACAATAGAGAAGTATCAGTTTCTCAGAATGTTGCCGGCAAGCATTTTGATAGAGTTTTCACCTTTGATAAGGTTTTTTTTTTTTTTTTTCCTCACTTATTATTTAATTGATTTTTGTGATTGTTTCATGGATTTGTTCGAACCTAAGTGTTCACTGTTTAACTTTTGGGGATCGATCGCAATTCTTAGGTTGTGATTGAGTAATTTGAAAGAAGAATAATAGGTTAAACATTAAAGATTATTGTGGTCAAGTCACTCTTGGATTTATGATGCTTCAGAAGAAATGGAAATTAAATTTCAAGCAATACAATAGCAGACACGAGACACTGACACTGTCACGTCTACATTTTAATAATTTGAGAAAATAGAATAATGAGTATAACCACATGTGTCGGCGTCAGACATGTAGTGATACGTGGTGGCCGACACGCTATTGATAGGAAGTGTCGGCATCAGACATGTAGTGATACGTGGTGGCCGACAAGTTATTGATAGGAAGTGTCGTGTTACATAGATTTAAACGCTTCGTTGTTAAGCAGAAAAGTTGGGATAGCTTGAAAATAACAAAAGTTTTAGTCAAAATCTTAATCAACTATAAAACTGTAATTGAATTAATTAATCAAACCACAATACAACTGAACTGGAATTGATGCAATACTAGAGTTTTTGAATGGCACAATATGATTTGGAACTCTTAACTCTCAGGTATTCGAGAAACCTACTTCTTTCCCAATTTACTTATCTTAATTCTCAATTACCTCTATGTAACTCTTCGTATCATTTTTTATATTTATTTTTTATTATTGTTGAATATGAATACAAGCGGTTATTCTTTATTAACAGATGTAGGTCCTAATCCTTAGCTGATCCTCTATTCTATCTAACAAAAACTCTACTTATTAGGGGGTTTGATAATTGGTATTAGATTCTTGAAATATAAAAACTGATAAAAGATTGTTTAAATAACAGGAAAGTTTAAAACTCTAATAATTATCTCTTGTAACAGTAATATCAGTGTTGTTAAATAGCAACTATAGAGGCGAAACAGCGCTATAGCACAGCAGAATTCAAACAAATCGCTATCGTTATGCCATACATTTTTTAATACAAAATATTTTCAAATAGTGGTTACGGTGGCGCTATAGCACTGTTGCATAGCAGAATTTAAACAACCTCGTATATTCTGCTATCTGCAATTGACAACACTGCAATAACCCTTGGACATTCTTCTTCATTCTATGTTGGATTCTTTAATGAACAGTAATTCACATTGGCTTGCACTTTACAGTTCATGATAAGCCAACATTATATGGGAAATGTAATGGTTCGCAGGGTGGTTGCTTTTTATTTTTAAACTCTGAAATTTATTCATGGTATATGATGCAGGTCTTTGGTCCTTCTGCGAAGCAAAAAGATCTATATGATCAAGCTGTAGTTCCAATAGTAAACGAAGTTTTAGAGGGCTTTAATTGTACTATATTTGCATATGGTCAAACTGGTACAGGGAAGACATACACAATGGAAGGTGAATCCAAAAAAACCAAGGTACAATCTAGTGTCAACCATTTTCATCTGAATCATTAATGAAATGATGTTCTGTATGCATGCTCCATACTCACTGATTATTCTTAATAAATTTATTTGATTATCCTACAGTGTGGGCCGAATGGAGAGTTGCCTTCAGAAGCAGGAGTCATACCTAGGGCTGTTAAGCAGATTTTTGATACTCTTGAAGGCCAAAATGCTGAATATAGCGTGAAAGTCACTTTTTTAGAATTGTATAATGAAGAAATTACTGATTTGCTTGCGCCAGAGGAACTTTCAAAAGCTTCTTTGGAGGAGAAGCAAAAAAAGCAGCTTCCTCTTATGGAGGATGGTAAAGGTGGCGTTCTTGTAAGAGGTTTGGAAGAAGAAATTGTAACAAGTGCAAGTGAAATTTTTACTCTGCTGGAAAGAGGGTCTGCCAAACGGCGTACTGCAGAAACTTTATTGAACAAACAGTCAAGGTAATTAATGATTGCTTTACGTGTCTCTTATGCTTGTTTGAAGAAATTGTTAAATTTTTATTTCTGATTATCAATAACAATTGCTTTCCCTTTTAGTCGGTCACATTCTTTGTTTTCAATTACCATACACATCAAGGAAGCAACCCCAGAAGGTGAAGAACTTATAAAATGCGGCAAACTAAATTTAGTGGATCTAGCAGGTTCAGAAAATATTTCTCGTTCTGGTGCTAGAGAGGTATTGCACTTTAACCATACATCTTACTTTGTATAGACTCTTAGAATTTTCCAATGAGTTGATTGATTGGATTTGCATGATATATAAGGGTCGTGCAAGAGAAGCGGGTGAAATCAATAAGAGTTTACTTACTCTAGGGCGGGTGATCTCTGCACTTGTGGAGCACCTTGGTCATATCCCTTACAGGTTTTTCCCTTTTTGTTTATGTCTAGATTATGCTCCATTCTATCTGTTAACACCCTTCAATTGAAGTCAACACTATCTTAATTGTCTATGAGGCATTATGTACATATTTGCGTGTATCTTTTTCTTGTTCACTTACATAAAAAAGCTGGAATTTAGGGATAGCAAGTTGACGCGTTTATTGCGTGATTCACTCGGCGGAAGAACAAAAACATGTATCATAGCAACTGTCTCTCCTGCCGTTCATTGCTTAGAGGAGACCTTGAGCACATTGGATTATGCACATAGGGCGAAGAACATAAGAAATAAGCCCGAGGTTTGTTGCTATGCTTAAGAGCTTTGTTAAACTGTGCATATCTAGTGATGTCTTAGTACTACTAGTCTTTAGTGACATGTTACAAGAGTAGTAGTTTTTGAAGAATTGTGTGATATTTTTAGGGGCCATTGTACGGAACATTTGTAATATATAAGCAGACATAATATGTGCATAACTTTATTTCCCTTCTGAAAACAAAGACGCTGTTTTGAAAATTTTGATTAATCTGTGTGTCATTATCTTATGAACTTAGCTGTTTCAATTCAAATTTTGAGTTGCGGTAAATTTAGCGCTTGCTTTAGGGGATTAATGAAAGCTTTCATATTCTCTTATTCCAACTGCAGAGAGAACTTGCCTTCTACTGATACATTAGTGTTTCAAGTTTGTTGTCAAGTGAGCTGATAGTAGACTGATGATAAGACATGCTGGATGTGTGGACATTTTTCTTTTTATTTACCATGAGAAACATTGTCTCATTCTGCTAAGACATTTTTCTTTTCTAATTTTACTAGGTTAACCAAAAACTGATGAAAACAACTCTAATCAAGGATCTCTATGGTGAAATTGAGCGTCTTAAGGGAGGTTAGTTGTGTTTGTCTCATGGTTGATAAAGTAAGTTACGTAAGGTTTTAGATTTCTCTTTTTTGAGTGTTTCTGAGGTTGATGAATTTATGATTTTGATAAGAGGTTTACGCTGCTCGTGAGAAAAATGGCATCTACATACCAAAGGACAGATACATTCAGGAGGAGAATGAAAAGAAGGTCGTTGTTTACTATTTTATTATGTTTGTTACCTTTACTGTTGCAATACAATTATTTCAACATGTTTATCAGGAAAAGTTAGTAGAAACTAGGCTTAGATGGTTTGGACATGTAGAGAGAAGACCCGTAGATGCTGTTGTAAGGAGAGTAGATCGAATGGAGGAGAGTCAGGTTAAAAGAGGTAGAGGAAGACCCATGAAAACTATTAGAGAAACCATTAGAAAGGATTTAGAGGTCAATGAGTTGGATCCAAATATGGTTTATGATAGAACACTATGGCGTCATTTGATCCATGTAGCCGACCCCACTTAGTGGGATAAGGCTTGGTTGTTGTTGTTGTTGTTTATCAGGAAATGTATTTTATTCCATGTCACTTTCAACCACTGAGGATGTTACACTGCTTTTGTCTGTAGTTTAAAACTTCCTTTTTTCTAAGATGGTTTCTTTCTTTGTTTATGTTCATTTGTTGGAATAATCAGGCAATGAGAGATCAGATTGAGCAGATGAATATTGCATTAGACAGTCATCAGAAGGTATATTATGTTGGCTATTATATTTCGATGATACTTTGGCTTGGTCCTTTTCCCTGTTATGCTTAGCATGTTTTGTTTGTATATTTCAACTAGAAACTTGAGGAATTGCAAAGCAAATACAATGACCAAATTTCGCTGTGCTCACATTTGAACACAAAACTCGATGCCACCGAGGTAAGTTGTCTGAGCGTTTGTTCTTTTTGTGGCACAGTTCTATATGCATTCTTGTAAAAGAAATGATTTTTTCCGTGCAGAAAAACTTGAAGCAGACCAGCATAATGCTTGCTAACTCAGAGGAAGAATTAAAGAAATGTCGGTATACTCTGAAAGAGAAAGATTTTATCATTTCTGAGCAGAGGAAAGCAGGTATGAATGGTTGCATGTTTTAATTTTATCATCGTTTCTTTTGTTGCTTCGTAATTTTTTTATAAGAGATTTCCTTACTTTGTTGTGCTAATGCTAATTACTACTTGCAATAGAAAATGCTCTTACTCATCAAGCATGCATTTTACGAGCCGATTTGGAGAAAGCTGTTCAAGATAATGCTTCATTGGTCTTAAAAATTGGTGAGGGTTTTTATTCATTTCAGCACTCGGATTGATGAAAAAATATTCAAGAACCTAATTATGTATAAGTTATTACATTTTTTAGGTAGAGAAGATAAATTGAACTTAGATAACAGAGCTGTGGTGAATAATTTCCAAGTGGAGCTAACCCAACAAGTTGGTTCTCTTCGTAACACTGTGGCAACATCATTGTCTCGACAGAATGAACACCTTGAATGTGCGGAGAACCTTTGCCATTCATTTATGGGTATTCATGATAAGGTGTGTAAAATAATCTATTGTCACAGTTGGATTGTGACATCCTTTCAGGCTTTTACTAAATTTGTTGATTCCTTTTCCTAAGTTTAGAAACTCTCGTTCATGATTTCACTTTCTACTTATTTTATTCTTATAGTCATTCATTCATGCATCCATCTTTTTATTGGTTGTAGGAAGTTGCCGATTTGAAACAGAAAGTTACAACTCTGAGGGCTTTGTATATATCTCATGTCGAAGCAATGCAAAATGTTGTGCGTTTGCATAGGTCGGGTTCTGAGGCTAGCTTTCAGGAACTATCATCTCTTATATCCTCCAATGGTCACTCCATTGAAGAAGTACGTTATGCTATAATTATTGAAATTGCTTATGTTTATTTGGTATGTCTCACTAGCATACTTCATTCTTGTTCAACTATAATTAAAAGTTACTTTTACCATGTGAATCAGTTTCTTGCATCCGAAGCCACCAAAGCAGGTTCAATACTTGATGATCTTCAGGCTTCTCTTTCAAATCAGCAGGGTGAATTGACACTTTTTGCAAGTGAGCTACGCCATGTAAGTGCTTCTGGATTTGCTTCGTTTTATATTTATAACTGTTAGCCACTCATTCATACCAGTGCCTTTTTTTCTTGCAATTATATATTTGCTTACAAATTTTTGCTCTATATATTGTATCAGTATTTTGACTCTACAGTTGATTTATTTATGTTTTTTGTTGTTGTTTTTTGGCTTGGCCAAAAGAGATTAAGTGCCAATGCTGAGAAAATAAAGGATATATCTGAGTTTACTCATGAGTTCGAGGATACAATTTTGAAAGAAGCAAAAAGTCTTGAAAACTTTGCTTCTGCAGCTGATGAAATGCAAATGAAGAGCATTGCTGAGTTTAAAAAAGCTTATGAGGTGATATAATATGGTATTGTTAATTTATTTATTTTTAAAATAGTTTATTGTTGATACTGATTAGCAAATTATTACACTTATACTGTGCAGGAACAATCAAGATCTGATGTAGAGAAACTTATAGCTGATATGACTAGTTTATTATCAAATCACGCTTCTCGTCAAATTGATTTGGTCTGTTTCGTGCGCTCCTTTTGATATATTTTCCATTTTCTTTTCGTTTTCCCCTCCAGGGGAGGATTGTTAATGGGTAATGTATATGTTTATGCTCGTAAGTTAATACTGAATAGATATGGATCGGTGATTGACCCTGTAGGTAGATACAAAGCTTGCAGATCTTAGCAAAAATGGCATTGCCAGCAAGTCATTCGTGGATGAACATGTATCATCAATGGGAGATATTGTCTCATGTTCAAAGAGAAAGTGGCACGGCATATGCACGCAGGCAGAAAAAGATGCCAGAGACACTGCCGAATTTTCTGCTGCTAAACATTCTTGTATGGAGGAGCTCCTGCAGAAGAGGTGATTGTTATTTCTTTTAGATTCATGCCTTTTCCATTGCTTTATATTCTAACAGTCTTTGAAATCCTTCTGTTTAGTATCAATACTGCTCAATCAGCTTTCCGAAATACAAAGAAGACACATGAAGTTATAAATGAGATTGGAGCCAAACATATCTCAGCAGCAGTGTCACTTATCAGGTGTGTGGTAACTTGATTGAAATATCTGTCTCCAATGGTTATCACTCTTCTTCTTTATTTATCCGAGTGTAATGTTTTTTTCTCAACTATTAATCATCTCATTACTAGGTTTCCATTTGATATTGATTAATTTCGTACAGGTATGCTACCGATAGCAATATGCAACATGACATTGAAATTAGTTCTGCTCGGATTACAGCTGAGGAAGATGTGATGAAGAACAGTGACGATGTCCTTCAACAGTTTGATGGTGAGTGTTGTGTTCAAGATATTTGTCCTTTGATTTAGCAGTATTGTTTTGATGAGTTAAATCCTTGTTCCTTCAAATTATTTTGCACAATGTGATTCACTAAGCATGTAAGTGTCTAGTGGGGTGTGTGTGACACTAATACATGGATTTCAAAGTTCTTTTGTCTGTTGCATTAATGTGGTCATTTTCTTGTGATATTGCAGATATGCATGTACAAGAGCGAGATTCTGTATCTGGTATGTTGAATGTTGTCAAAACTCATGTGAATACACTTGAGACCTTCAGAGAGGATCACTCTCGAATAGCAACTTCAATTGAAGAAAAAGCAAGTGAAATTTGTCAGAAACAATATAGGGTATGTTTTGCTCAATATTCTGTTCAATTTGATGTTCAGAAGATTATCTTTGCATGCTATTAAATAGGACAGTTGATGAAATTATGCATATGATTTACACTATTTTGTGTCATACAGGACTATGAGCCAAGTGGAACTACCCCAATAAGATGTGAACTTGAAGTTCCAAGTAGAGCGATAATAGAGTCTCTTCGATCCTTGCCAATGGAAACTCTTGTCGAAGAATTCCGGGAAAACAATTCGAATGAATCATTTGATATAAAGGAGTTGAAACCATCACTAATACCTCGTTCTCCTCTCAGCCAAGTAAATGCAACTAAGGGAAGAACAAGGCATCAGTGATTAACAATTGCATCACTGATATGTTTGTATTTGTAGCGTAGTTAATATTAATTGATATATTACCGTTCATTTTTTTACTCAATATAATATTGTTCATGGTTAGCTGCAGTGTGTATATTTTGCAATATCTGCATGTTGCTAAATTTTGTGCTTTCCCATCATTCATTTGATAAAAACTACCTTGTAAAGTTTTAATGATATAAATGATTTAGTAAGGAGATTGTCATTTGGAATCCTGTCCAAAAAGAATTGTGTATGATGGTAATTTTGAAACTCAGTTTCGTTTCTTCTAAATTTTTATGGTAGAATAGCATTGAGACACGTAAACCAAACCAGACGTGAAGCCTACAAAGTTTTTACTTTATATATTTTTGATGATGTTCTTTAGTTTAGTTTATCATTTCTATTCATTGCATTATGGTTAGCATGTTAAAGCACCCAACACTTATGTGTCTTGATTTAGGATTCACTTGCGTCTTGTGAAAAAAGTGTCATTTGTCATCTTTTGCTTATTGAATCAATTCTTCAAACACTGAATCGATTGATTTAAGTCTCTCACTTCATATGAATTGATTCACAACTTCTTGAATTGATTCACATTTGAATCGACTTGTTTTAGTTTGAATCGTTTCACAGACTCTCTGACTTGCACTGAATCGATTCATCTGAAGGTTGAATCGTATCATTCTTCATCCTGGGCTCACTTGAATCGATTCACTTGTGCACTGAATCGTTTCATCGTTCATGCATTTTTGGGTTGTCTTTTGTTGTCTGAATCTATTCACTCTGTTGATTTTGTGCGAAAATTTAGTCTTATCTCTCCTCTCTATATAGAGATATAGTCTCCCCTTCATAACTCACATTTCATTGAATCATTTGCATCTATTCTCTCTACGTCTCAAAAACTTATTGTTCATACATTCTTCAAGATTAAACACTTTTTCTTAGAATGACTTTGTACATTGAGTCACATTGATTTGCTAGGGTGCTAGTAGGGATTGTAAGTTGGTTCTCTCAAGAAGATTGATTAGGCTTAATCAATGCTTCAAAGTGAATTGAATAATCTCATTCCACCTCCAAAGGACTTGGGGGTCTTTCTAACCGTTCTTGAACTCGAAGGGGATTCGCTTACCGAACGTAGCATCGAAGGCTCGAGTGAAGAGTTCAAGGAGCACCAAATTCAAAGGTTATTTGAAGTTTGGGGGAGTGTTTACATAAGGGTTGATGAATTAGGTTTAATTTCAAGGAACTCTTGTAAACACATTGTATTCAACATTTGTTACGTAGTGGATGACCTTGGTGAAGGTGTACTTCATCAAGAAGAGTAGAGGTAACTCTAGCGAGGACGAGAAAGAGCGAACTACTATAAAAATTTCAGTGTTATCTCCCTTTCCTCTTTACTTTTTACTATTGAATAATTGGTAGGTTAAACAAAGCGACAAAATACTATCTTGAATCCACACATATCAACTGTGAATTCTGAGTTTGTCGGCCTAACAATTTCAACACCATCAATTGAACTAGATCTTACTTGCAATATTATTATTATTATTGAAAGGTCTAACAATATTTTTTCTTTCAAGGAAGGTCTAACAATATTATTATTATTTCTTCAAAAATATTATTATATTATTGTTGTTATTATTATTAGGTCATGTTAACGAGATGATACTGGTTAAGAAAGCCAAAAAATTAAATTTTAAATTAAAAATGTTACTTTAAAAAAATTGAATTTTACTACATAACGTTCAATGTAATTACTACTATGTTTGATTCACTAACCTGTGTCGAGCACAGGTTAACATTTTTCTTATTTTTTTATTTATTTTTATAAAATTTTCTTTATTATGTATTATATTTGACCTTGCATATTTTTATGCATTTGTTCAACCAACTGACTTAAGCTCACGAGGACAAATAAACCTTTTTTTTTTTTTTTTTTTGTTGAGGGATGGACAAATAAACCTTTATTATGTATTATATTATGGAAAATGCTAGATATCAAGAATGATTTTATAAGAAAAATTCAAGAATGACATGACACAATAATCACCTTTAAATTTCAGTCTCATTTATTAATCTTTCATAAAAAAAATACATAACACCCACCACCCCATGATTTTCGGCCAGAGATTTTATTGGCTAACATTAATTTCAGGATTATTTCTTGATAAAATCTAAGGGTGATTATTCTGCCTGTCATTCTTGAAATTTTCATGATAAAATCTTTCTTGATATATAACATTGCTCTTATATTATATATCTATATATTATTTGTCTTTAAAAAAAAAAATATATTATTTATATTTATTTCCTTTGAAAGAGGCTCGAACCCGCTATCTTTGGAGTCTGAATGGCAACCGAGTCTTGCCTTCGTCTTCTATACACCTGCAGAAACATTTTCCATATCAGACAAGTTCATGCCAACGCATTAATCAATGGAACATTCAACAATCTCATTGTTGCAAACAAACTCCTTCACTTCTATGTTCAACACAAAGCAATCAACGATGCATATTACCTGTTCGATGAAATGCCAACAAGAGACCCAACAACTTGGAGTATCATGGTTGGTGGATTTTCCAAGCTTGGTGACTATAACAATTGCTATGCAACCTTTAGGGAGATTCTTCGATGTAACATAACGCCTGATAACTACACTTTGCCGTTTGTTATTAGAGCTTGTAGGGATAGAAAGGATATTCAAATGGGTCGAATGATTCATGACGTGGTTTTGAAATATGGGTTGGTATTGGATCATTTTGTTTGTGCTACGCTTGTTGATATGTATGCAAAGTGTGCGGTGATTGAGGATGCTAGGAAGTTGTTTGATGTGATGGTTAGTAAGGATCTTGTGACGTGGACGGTTATGATTGGTTGTTATGCAGATTATGATGCTTATGAGTCGTTGGTTTTGTTTGATCGGTTGAGGGAAGAAGGGTTTGTTTCTGATAAGGTTGCTATGGTGACGGTTGTTAATGCTTGTGCGAAATTGGGAGCTATGCATAGGGCTAGGTTTGTTAATGAGTATATTTGTGGGAATGGTTTGTCTTTGGATGTTATATTAGGGACTGCGATGATTGATATGTATGCTAAGTGTGGATGTGTTGACTCTGCAAGAGAGGTTTTCGATAGAATGAAAGAGAAAAATGTTATTTCGTGGAGTGCCATGATTGCTGCTTATGGATATCATGGGAAGGGGAAAGAAGCTCTTGACTTGTTTCATATGATGTTGAGCTGTGGAATTTCACCGAATAGGATAACCTTTGTCTCCCTTTTATATGCTTGTAGTCATTCAGGATTGACCGACGAGGGTCTTCACTTCTTCGATTCAATGTGGAGAGATTATGGTGTTAGACCTGATGTCAAACATTATACTTGTGTGGTTGATCTTCTTGGACGTGCCGGGAGGCTAGACGAGGCATTGAAATTGATTGAGACCATGAATGTTGAAAAAGACGAGAGGCTGTGGAGTGCTTTGCTTGGAGCATGTAGAGTTCATGGGAACATGGAGTTGGCAGGAAAGGTAGCCGAGTCTCTACTTGAACTACAGCCAAAAAATCCAGGGATTTATGTATTACTATCTAATATTTATGCAAAAGCCGGTAAGTGGGAAAAAGTGGGAGAATTTAGGGATTTGATGACGCAGAGGAAGCTGAAAAAAGTTCCTGGATGGACATGGATCGAAGTGGATAACAAAACATATCAGTTTAGTGTTGGAGATAGATCTCATCCTCAATCGAAGGAGATCTATGAAATGTTGACTAGTGTAATTAAGAAGTTGGAGATGGTTGGGTATGTACCTGATACAGAATTTGTGTTGCAAGATGTTGAGGAAGAAGTTAAGAAAGAAATGCTGTACACCCATAGTGAAAAGCTTGCTATTGCATTTGGCTTAATTGCCATCCCAAACAAGGGTGATCCTATCAGGATCTCTAAAAATCTGAGAGTCTGTGGTGATTGTCACACGTTTTGTAAGATGGTATCAGACGTTATGAAAAGGTCTATAATTGTTCGGGACGCAAATCGCTTTCACCATTTTAATGAAGGGGCTTGCTCATGTGGGGACTATTGGTAGCATTATGTAGCACCGAAACTTCAGTTTGAAGGCGTGTCCGGTGCTCGTTTCAATGCTTCATATGACAATCTACGGGTCAGTTTTTGGTGCCTAACTAAATATAACATACAGTCATAGTGAACCAGAAAATTTATGAACCTTTTGCAATGTGATTTTTTACTACAACAGCTATGTACTTGATAAGTTTAGAGTCCATACAAAGGCCTTCTGCATTTGAGTTGAATTTTTGGAAAAATACCCTTATTGTAATGTAAACAGAAAGGAATCTCATTGATCCACACCATTTGATGGATAGAATAAAAAAAACAAAGACAAACATGGGAATCTGGATTGTTTTTATTCTGAACTTGTTACATGGTCATGTATATTACTTTTGCTAGCTCCTGATAACTAAATACCTTTAGATATTACTGAAATCAAATTATGTTATTGTCAACTTGGTTTGTCTTTGTCATCATTGTTACAACCTAGTGGTTTGGCTGTGAGAATATTTTATGTGTAATCCCAGATTCTGAGATTCAAACCCGGGTCACCACACTTCTCCCTCCCTATGTGTGTTTTTTATTTGAGTATGTATTGGCCACTAGGCCATTAGAAAAAAAAAAAAAAAAAAAAAAAAAAAAAAAAACTTGGTTTGTCTGTGTATTTGTATAAAGGTTTTAATCAATTTCTGAATTCCATGCCGCCCTCCTCTCTTTTGCGTGCTGTCACTTAACTGCTTCTAGTCCTTTAACTCCATACTAGATGATTTAAATATAGTCGAACTTTTTATGGAATCTATATCATACTGGATGATTTAAATTTAGTTGAACATTTTGGAACGTAGTCGAATCGTTGAAGTAAAGAGTTGACGATGTCAAAATCATGTCTATGAAAAATTTATAATGACAAGCTTTCCACAGTGCTAGACTGTAAAATCCTTTGTATTTTTACTAGTTAATGTGTTTGAATCATGTTCCATTTCCGTTCCATTGTATATTTGTTGTTGATACAAATTCTTCAAACACTTTTTCCTTTTCACTTTATGTTGATACAAAAATCTGTGTATTTTACTAGTTAATGAGTTTGAATCTCCTAACATAATATTCTACACTAATGTTGTTATTAAAAACAATGTATTGGCTATGTAATGACAATGATAGCATGGCTCGCTCGCGTAATTGCAACTTGCCATCCCTTCCAGCCTCTTGTTTCATTCCTTGATTAGATTGATGTCAATGATATTTGTGAAATTTCAGTTCAACTTGTATAGTTATCTAATCTTAAAATGCTACATGAAAAAAATAAAAAGGAAAAGGAAATTGCTTGATGTCATGAAACGGTTCCCTAACAAAATAATATCATTGGGCATTGACCTATGTTTTCCATCAAACGTCGGTTAAAAAATTTCTCATTTGTCCGATATTCGTGACTCTTTTCTTTCATGACACGTAGCACAGCTGATATAAAAATTGAGTTGATGTTATCTACTTGCTGGCAGCTTGCTCCCTTACAATTAATCTGTCTCACTTAAAGAGTGAATGCAAAAGATGTATTCAGGGAACAGAGTTCTCAGATTGATCCTCTCAGTAAGATTTATTTTCCCACAGAACATGGTGCACTTTAGGATACACTTCTTTTGAAACCAGGATACACTTAACAAGGGAGCATATTCAAAATAGCAGGGGGCATGTTTGGATTTTCATTGCAAACAACATTTGGAAATCCAAACGTAGGCGGGTTGTAGGGTGAGTGCAGCATATCACCTACCATGGATGAGTGAAAAAAAGGTGAGTGCATGCTACACCAGGTTGTATGGTAACTGTTAGACTGTATTTTTCGACACACATAATTTGACAGAAGAAAAACATGTTAAGTTGGGGTTAGTGTTTGTTTACATTCCAGATTCCAGATGGTTGTTAGTTCGACAGATTTTGGAACACTTGGCATATTGGAGATTGCAAGACTATTCAGTTTCGACTAAAGAAATTTAAATTGCTTATGAAGAGGCAAGATCAAAAGGTCGAAAACACGTGGGAGCTTGTCAAGAAATCTGAGAGACATAGCAAGACAGGTTTTTATTTGTGACTGTTATTTTCAGTTATTTTCTTAATTAGTGTATATAGTGGTTCTGTATAGGAAATAAGGGTCACAAATCATTTACAGAAACCTTAAACACTCAAATTATCCAAGTTACAGCGAGAAACGAGTCTTAGGAAAATGTATGTATGATTTGATGTACCAGTTTTCTTCATTTATTCAATCAAATGCTTTTCTTTAAAGTTGTTTTGTTTCTTTTACTTCTGAAAGTATTTCGACCCATTCGAAATAAGCAATTAAATTCATCTTTTTTACATTCAAACTTATGAATATGATGAACATTAAAACATTCTGAGAAATAATTGCACAAATTTATTCTAGGATTTAAAGTTTGATCATGCAAGTTAATTTAAAACTAGTTATCGTTTACCAAAAACACGGGTAAACAAATTGGCACGTCCAGTGGAACCCTTTTGTGCAAATTTTTAAGTAAATTCATTTCTTAAAAAGTTTTTCGTTTTGTTGGTGTAATTGTTCTTGGTATAAGTTTTTCTTACAAGTTCATTTGTGTATGCGTTTAAGAATTGGTAAAGCTCTTCCTGAAATTGCTTGTCCAAACACCAAGCTTCTACATCCAACAAACAAAGTAACCCTCAAAGTACGCAAGAACAATCAACCCAAGCGTCAGGAGATGGCGCCAATGTGTCAAATGTTATAGGAGTAATTGCACCTATGCCATCGTTGACGGTTATGGGAGTAACTTCTCATGTATCAGTTTCGACAATGACAACCTCGACGTATTCTGACCCAGTGGCATCTGTGCCACCACCCGTGAGTTTTTCAATAACACCTATGGGTACAAATCCCCCAATTGGAAACTCTATTGAATCAAGATTCCCTTTTCGTTACCAATGGTCACTAGGGAAACTCCGGTGGAAGGTTGCAACTGACAGTTGGAGGGCTATGAACCCAAACTTCTAAGAGAGTAAGACCCCACATGTATGTACCCGTGTGATCAGCATGTTTCAAGATAAATTAGTAATATTAATTAAGAGTATACATCTTTTTCTTCAACTAGTAATAAATAGCACGTTGAAAACATAAACTAGTTCTTTCTCTTAAAAATAAAATTGTAAAAACAATAGTGATTACGTAAGGATATGACAATGAGTACCCATTGGACAGGGCACCATAGTGCCCATCCCCATACATGTCTTTTAAGAAAATCCCCATACCCGAGCCCATGGGCAATAAATTTGGTGTCTGTCCCAACCATATGGGTATCTAAGTGTCCGTACCCGCACTCATTATCCGCACTTTCACAACAAAAAGATAATAAATGACAAAAAAATATCACAACATAATTAAAATATGATATGAAATATGATAAATCAACATATAAATATTACACATCATATTATTTATCCAAATAAAAAACATCTAAAATATAAAAACAAGTGCATATTACAATAAATATCAAAGACTTAATATTAATTAACTATATTTAATATAAATAAAATTATTGGTATAGTCTATATAATGTATGGGCATGGGGCGGTGACACTAGAGTGCCCATACCCACACCCATACCCGTTCAAATTTGCGGGCAATTACCCGTGCCCAGGCCCATACCCAACACTGCAGGTATTTACCCGCCCATCATGGGTATTTTTTGCGGGTGTTCATTGGGCATGGGTAATGATTACATATAACTTTATTACAAATATCAACTTTCTTAATTTAAGTGATTTTGCTAAAAAGATGTTATAATTAGGGACAAAATAGTATACAATTTCCCTTTAAATATTGATGATATAGCCAATTCTGAACTCAATAACCGACATAATTAACCACAATTTTAATGTCATTAACTACATATTATTTTCAACTTTCAAGTATATCATTGAATAAATGATTTTGGGACGACTTTTTCACTTTCAACTCTATCTTTTATTTAAGTTATTATACCTACAGTTTTATCCCCTTTACATTATTATTTAAATTATTAAAATAGGAATAACTTATTATACCTACAGTTTTATCCCCTTTACAGTTTTATCACTTTCAACCTGTACATTATTCATATTTAAATAGTAGAATATTTTCTATAAGCAAATGTTAATAATTAGTGTTTATGTTAGTTTTCATGATCAAACTCAGAATTTCGTGCTTAAAACTCTTTCACTGTGGTTTTTTCAAAGCAACAAATTAGAACTCCACTCTTGACATGTGGCTTTGCGCAATATTGATGTTTCCAAACAGCAATTTATTAGATTAGCTATGAGACTAATTTTCATATGATCAGTTAGGACGTAGCTCGTAGGTCAAACCTTAAGTGTGTGTTTGATTATATAATAACAAAAGTTGATTTCAATGAATTAATTTTACAAGATTATTAGCAAAAGCTCCCATAAAATAGCATCTAAAATCTCTAAATGAACCATCAGTGTTGCATTTAAGCCAATATTTGGAAGGAGCTAGCAAGAAAATTAATTAGAATGATTTTAGGAGCAGCTGGAGCATGACAATTAGCACCACAAGAACTCTTATACAAGAGGGCATATGTCCTTTATGATTAACATATTGGTATAAAGACCAACTGTATTTTTTTTTAAATAGAAAAAATAAATAAAAATAAATACAGTTGGTCTTTAGTTAAAATGATTTATCGTAGAAATCATTCCGGATTTTCATTAAGTATTTATTAATAGGAAACTGATTTGCACTAACAATGTATATTGATCATTAGTTAAAATGATTTATATTTTCATACATTCGCATATAATTAATTTGAATAATAAATTTGAGGTTTTTTATTTTATTTTATTTTACCATTGATTAGTGGTCAACTCAAAATACTCAAATGAACACATGCACAAAAAGAGAGAATATTGTGATTGTGACCCGTGTTCGAATTTAAAATATATCTTAACAACTAAACCACTAGACCGCAACAACTGGGGCAAAAACATCACATTTAAAGATTAGAACTTTAAATTAGAACACAAAATCAATTATAGTAGCAAAGTACATAGAGGTGTCATAATTAGTTTGTGAAACCCAAACCAATGAAAACTGAGAGTAACAAAAGAGAATAAACTTTTACAATATGGTGAACTTAAGATTCGAACGCAGCCCTAACCAACCAGAAGAAAAGAGTGAATCCAAATTATGACGGTACCCTAAATTAGAAGAATTAAAATGGAACGTGGAAATATGCAAGTGGCAAATTCCCATTCTTCCAAAGGAATTGGTGTACTAAAAAAGTGTTTAGTTTGTATTTGCTAAATAAAAACACTACAGTGGGCATGTGGGTTAATGGGTACTGTAGTGGGGTGTGTCATTGAGCACATTCATAATTCCATTCATCCCAACAACAACAACAATAACAATATCATGTTTGAGTTTGTCTTTCTCTAACTTTCTATTTCACCATTGTGAATTGACATGCACTGCATGGTTGATGCCCATACATTATAGTCCAGATGACATGAATTATATTATATACTATCTTATATTTTTCCCTAAAAGATACTATTTAAGATACATTATCTGGCTTAATATAGTAGCTATTTTTTTGTGCTTAATAAATAGTTATCTAATAGTTTCACCAAAAGAAATTGTTATCTATTAGTATTTTTTTGCTTTTCATTTTACTTTCACTTTTTCTATAATTTTAAGTGAGATTCACATTGTCAATGATAGAGAATCTCAATGAGATTATTAATTAGTTCTCTAATTTCCATTTCTTTTCTTTTCTTGGTTAAATAATTACACAAACATATTATACTCCCTATATTCCACAAATAAGAAGTCGCAACCATCATCAATTCCACATATATTTGAAATATATATAATAAAGAAGTTGCAAAAGAAATTGTTAATTCATTAGTTCGAGCGTGAAAATCAAATGAAACCCTTTTCTTTAGAGAAAAAGAAAAAAACCTTTTAAATATTACAAGACTTTTTACATGACATTTGGTGTCCATGTCTGATCTACGTATTTACTTGATGATAAAGAATCATATGATGTTTTAGGTTATGTTTTTAGTTATTTTCTTTGTACTTAAAGACAAATAAGAGGTCATTTAAAGGAGTTGTACATAGTTTGAGCAATATTTTGTATTCTTCTCATTCGAGTCGTTGTAATTCAGTTTCTTCATCAATTATGCAACTCCATATAATTTTTTTAGTTTTTTTATTGATAAATACTGTAATTCGGCAAAGCTAGACACCGTATGAAGGATCGAGGGATATGAAGAATGGAGATCAATGACTCTTCAAAAAATTTAGAAGACAATACAAGTTAGAGAAAATTCATCCCAAGTTCCAAGGCATTTCAAGATGAAAAAATGCTCGAAAAAATATGAAAAAAATCCATAATTCGCACCCTCGGGGACTGTCCAATGTGTCCATGCACATCTCAAAGGCACCCATGCACTTTTGACAGCCCCAAGAACTGTCTCATGCGCGCGTTTTTTTGCATGAAAAATCAACTATTTGCTTGTTTTTCAAATTGGATCAGAGCAAAAATCCCAAAAATCATAACTTAACCTCCAAGCAAAAATGCCTATAAATAAAGACCCTTGAACACACTTATTTTCATTTAGAAATTTGGCTGTAGAAGGCAAGGGTCGAGCATCTAGCTCCAAGGCATGGTTTTTATCCCCTTTTTGTTCTCTATATATAGTGTGTTTCTCTTTTCTTTTGTAATGATGTATATTACTATGTGTAACTAAACATCTCTTGATTAGGGTTTCAAGATGAACCTTTAACTGTTTGTTGGATTCGATTAATACAAGTTTCTATTTAGTTTATGATTCATGTAGCCTAATTTAATTTGTATATGTTTTAAACATTATAATGTTTTTAAACTAGCAGTTGATATGACCTCTAGGTTAAGGTATATGACTGACTATCCTACCTTCGCTTGAATAAAAACAATAGTAAATTTCTTATTTTATCTTAATCTCTTAGTTCAATCTAAGTATGATTGTTAGGATTATGATTCATCTTTAGGGAAGTCAAAATTATAGTCCTTGTCTAGGCACAAATACTAGAACTTCCCACTGTTACATCACAGGGTAATATCAGGGCTTCATAATCAAGGCTAGGTCATAACTAATAATTACTCGCATTAATTTCAACAAAGAAGGTAGATGAGATTCAAGGGAATTCTAACCGTCAATAATCTTCTCAATCAAATAAACCTAATCTTGCATTGTTTATGACAATTCAAAACTCGTAAAACCCTATTATTTGGATGGAAAAAAAAAACTCAAGTCCCACGTACGATAAAAATAAGGTCTTAAATTTCTTTATACAGATTGAGACCCCTAACATTACAAGTTAGTTTTATAAAGATGAGTTAGGTTCAATATAAGCACATAATATTGTATTATAGTTTATTAGAGATGACAATTGTACCCAGACCCACTGGGCACACGCAATAAACACCTATGATGGACGGTAAATACCCACATTGTTGTGTATGGGCCAGGGCTCGGGTAATTACTTGAAAATTTGAACGGGTATGGACGCAGGTATTGGCACTCTAATATCCACCTCACCCCATGCCCGCACATTATATAGATTATATCAATAATTTTATGTAATATTAAAGTAAGTTTGTTAATTAATATTAAGTCTTTGATAGTTATTGTAATATGCACTTGTTTTTTATATTTTAGATGCTTTTTATTTGGCTAAATAATTTGATGCGTAATATTTCATATGTTGATTAAAATATTACATATCATATTTTAATTTTGTTGTGATATTTTTTTTGTTATTTATTATCTTTTTGTTGTGAAAGCGTGGGTGACGGACACTGGTACAGGTGCTTAGGGTATAGGGACGGACACCATACTTGTTACCCATGAGGGTATGGGCTCAGGTATGGGAATTTTTTAAAAACTCGGGTATGGGGTGGACACTATAGTACTCTGTCCAAAGGTATACCCATTGTTTACGATCATGGTCATCTATCATTTATACTTACACACTAAGACTAATAGTGATGGTTGTGAGGGAGTGCCATGAGAAAAAACTCAAATCACATATGATAAAGATATATCTAGCATGAGTTTATAAAGAGTTAAAGTTTTCGTCTTACTAGTCGATTTTGTAATGATGAATTAAATCTAATATTGTATCGGAGGATATTGATTCAGGCCACCCAAGTTCTTAATTGTGGGGTATATTTGAAAAACTCAAGTCCCACAAAGATAAGACCTAAAATCAATTTATAAAGATTGACACTCCTCACCCTCAAAGGTGGGCTAGTATTAACTGTTGTCATTGCTTGATGCAGTCACTTCAGTCAAACAATGTAACAACCCGTTGGATATGTTTACTTTAAATCATTGCCCTTGATATTTTAATAAAAGTTTTAAAAAAAAAATGCAAGCCAGAGAGAGATAGAGAGGAATGAATGCAAGGAATCTCAATCCTTTAAAAGTTGGTTTTGTAAAGATGATTTAAGATATATGTTGTTTGTACGAAATATGAGTGTCACGTCAATTAATGATAAAAACTTTAGGGTAATTTAAGAGAAAAATTGGAGAACTACCGAATCATAAAAGAGGGTCAAAATTGAACAAAAGAAATGAGAGGCTAAAATTGCAGGATCACTGTCATGATACACTGAAGACTAAAAATGCACTTAAACCTATAAATAATGATATTTAAACAACTATTTTATGACAATTCTCTCATACTCATATTGTTTCTTACTCTCTCTATTTCTTTTGTCCCAAAAAAATAAGGAATAATTGGTGTCTCAACTTATCCAAAAAATAATTGTAGTAATATATTAATCTAAATCTATAATATCTAGTGATTGGTTTAGCATATCTAATTTGACTTCTTTTTTTGACAGTTATCTAATTTGACTTTGAGCATTCAATATAACAAAAAGTTGGTATTTGATGTAAAACCAAACAAACATTCCGGCCGGTAAAACTGAGTGCTATAGTTTCATTTGTTTTTCTTTTCCGTCTTTCCTTTGAAGAATGTATGCATCACTTTTTCTATCTTAACTTTTTTTGAACAAGTTTTTCTATCTTAACTTTAATCACGTAGCACTTAAGAAACGAAACAGGTTCACAAATGTAAGAAATAGTGGAAAACAAGTTTGGAAAAGTAAAATGATGAGGATTTTTCATACAAAAGATTAATGAATATAGGGAAATGAATATGTTTATTTGAGCTTTGTATCATGTGTATCATTTAAAATTTTGAATTGTTTTTGAGCCATAATTAGTAACTTATAGAATTATCTCTTACAAAAACTTAAATTTTTTTAACAATGAAAGGATTTTTATGTTTTTGACGTTTAAAAATTTCATATTTTGATAAAAAAAAATCTAATTTTTTTAAGAGATTCTTATAATATTCTAAAATTCATGTAAAAACTCATTAAATTGTTTTTAAGTGTACACGTGACTTAAAAGGAGGAACAAAAAGTGGAGATGGAAAATATTTAAAGGAGCAAAAACAAATTATAGAGGAACTAAAAGCAACATTTGAAAATTTTATAGAGACCACCAAAACCTTATTTATCCTAAATTATTTTATTAAATCACTGCACCAATAGTTATATCATTACATTTCAACAAGATTGACTCCTTCCATAAACATCATTCTCTATAAGCATCTAAAATTATTAATCCACAATGAAAATATCTATTAGTTTGATGCTAAATAAGTTAAGCACCATCATTGTGTATACCCTAGGCACTATTTCCCCATCCCCACCCCCATTTAGTAATAAGTGAGAGTTAGGATACTATGGAATTCTCTTTCTCCTTTTCCCCCTCTCTATTATTGTTCTTTTGAAGAATTTTAAAATGTATATTACATAACTGGATCCACTAATTGTCAACTTATTGTACTTATACTCCCAAAACTTTAGTAACATAAACACCGGAGAGATTTGACAAAATAAATGAAAAGAACAATGAAGAGAATTTTGACTCAATAAATAAAATCTACTCCCTCCTATCTTTTATTTTTTGTACAAAATACTCAAGAAAAAGAACAAAATTTTGTGGACTCGTATAAACAAAAGTCATTAAATTCAGCTTTATTTAATGTTACGATTTGGCCCGTAAGTGTCACTAGAGCATCTACAAATGAGGATTCCATTTTGGGTACTTATGTGGCCATGTACATACACATGATGTATTTTATGATTTTTAACCGTATTACTTAATAACCATTCCATCTCTCCAATCTTGCACCTCAAAAAAATTTGGATCCCACTAATAACTGAATATCACTATATTTCCACAAAGCTTATTCATTTTTACACAATTTAATAAGTATGGCTCGCAAAAATTGATGAGATGGGGATAACGCTTTCATAGTCACCATTCTCTATAAGCATCCAAGATTTTATCTGCATAATACTGGTATCGATTTAGTCTGATACTAAATAGCAGAAGCATCCACACCAATGGAGATGATCTTAGTTACCTGTTTGGTTGCAGAAAAGTAAGAAGCGGTTAGGACTCTTTGAATCCCCCTATTTATTTTGTTGGAATTAAATAACATTCATGTCGTGTTTCGTTATCTTAAGTAGACTATACAAGTGTTGAGGCCGTTGGGACTTCTAATCTAGTCAGTTGTCAAGTTACACCTATTGATCACATGGCGATCCTTACGTGTGGGGTCTATATTATCTCAGTTGATCTATGTATATCCTTCTGATGGCTAACTGCACCTGCTGATCGCACAATGATCCTTGCATGCGGGGTCTTACTAATTCAAAGGTAATTGATACATAGACTTAAATTGACGTTCCTACGTTTCCAAAGGCAATGAAGGTAAATTTTCCTGAAGTTTTTCTCATCTATGAATCTTACGACACTCATAGCACAATCTCTTTCTCCCTTTGGTAGTTCTACAAACTAGCAGCCCTATCAGTGTCTACCTTACCAAGAGGTCGAGGAGAATGGTCTCACTAGGATCGGTTCACTCCCTTTGGTACTTGTTTCCCTAATTAACAACTAGTTACATCCTAGGTTCAACAGATTTTACTTAGTATTAGTAATGTTACCTCATAAGTACTTACTACTAGGGTCAAGTCGCCTTCGGTATCTTTCGTCTAGTTATTAACTACTTACTTCCTAGAGAGTTAGATATAAATATCAAGATATAAGCATCAATATTAGGTTATGTAACAACCTAAGTATCAAGTCTAGGGTTGTACTTCACCAGAATGAACTAACCCTAACAAAACTTAATAGCGAACAGAAAATATACTAAAATAAACAACATTAAATTAAATAATTATGCAACAAAACAAATAGAAGTTCATCTTAGAACCCTAACCTATAAATATGTAGCTACTCATGATAACTAGGACAAAATACAAATGGATAAAAACATATCCTAGAAAAGATAGGAGAAGATAGAACTCCTCCTTGGCTCCTAGAATCTCCTTCCCCTTGACTACTCCAGTTCTGAACGAGAAATTATGAAAGAGGAATTCGGTATTTATAGGGAAAGTTTTCTCCTTACTTGGGCTAAAAACATAGGCTTCTATGGGCAAAAAAAAGTCACAAAATATGACTTTTTTGCAAGCACCCGATGTTGGGTGCCCAAGGTCATGCGCTAGACGCATGTGCCTGGCAGCTCCAGGTGTCTGGCGCCTCCTAGGGTGCTCCTAGTGCATGTGTGTGACAGCCATGGGGCGCCTAGCGCCCCCTGTGGTGCGCATGGCCGCTTCATTGTGTTTTCTGTGCTAAAATGCATTTTCAGGTGTTTTCTTCAATGTAAGATGTCTTGAAACTTGAGAAAAGAATTCCTCCCTTTATAAAGTCTTTTAGGCCTCTTGAATCTTCATTCTTCATCTTCCCAATGACCACATAAATCTTTGAATGTCTTGCTTTGCATGATTTGCTTGATTTCTTCGTGAATTAAATCAAGAACACCATAAAATTGCTATGTTTCAGGAAGAATAGAAAGAGACTCAAATATAGAAAATAATACAAATATCTCGAAATCATAGGTAGTTGATCTAATACTCATATGTTTTGCCGGTAAAACCTACTGAAAAAGACTGAGAAACATCCTAAGAATAATGTAAGATGACTTGTCATCAGGTACCCATTTACCACACATAAATATGTACATAAACCTCTAAGTCAAAACATAACCATTTACCACATCTATTAATTACATTTTTCATTTAGCCATAAGTATAACATTGAGTGAATTGTGATAACGATACTCTTTAATTAAGGTTGGATGATGAATCTATTTATAAATTGCAGAAGAATGAAAGATTGCGAGAATAATTATGATCAATTTTTTTCCTTTCGATATAACAATAGTCTCTAAATACATCATCAAACAATGTTATTTTTTCGAGCTTCCCAAGGTTATGCAGACTGTAGACTCGCTTTTCTACATCGAATTTGCATTTAACGAATTTGCATTTAAGATAGAGACCTTCACCCATGTACACAACTACCGAATAGTGGCGACCAAGAACAACCAAGCAAACAAGGAGTGGATCATAAGTATTTTGAAGGAGCATATTAAGGATAGGCCATAAATTAAACTTGTCCAAGCCATGAATTTTATTGAACGTGAATTTGGTGTAGAAGTAAGCGAGTCTACAGTCTGAAAACATTGGTGGAAGCTAAAAAAAACATTATTTGATGATGTATTTAAAGACTATTGTTATATTGAAAGAAAAAATTGATCCTAATTATTCTCGCAATCTTTCATTCATCTGCAGTTTATCAGCAGATTCATCATCCAACTTTAATTAAAGAGTATTGTTATCACAATTCACTCAATGTTATACTTATAGCTAAATGAAAAACGCACTTAATAGGTGTAGTAAATTGTTATGTTGTGACTTACAGGTTTATGTACATATTTATGTGTGATAAATGGTTTGGTTGTGAAATACGCACTGTTCATTCACTTTCTTTCCTTCAATTTTCTCTCCTAATCCTAACAGTCAATTTAGCCCATGGGTGGCTTAATTTCCTCCCTTAAACTATAAATTTGTTGTTGTCGTGGTACATAAACTATTTCATTAAACAGAAAAGTTCCTAAATGCAGTACAGGCATTCACATAATAATTGGCATCAATCAATATGTGGGTTAAATCATGGGGTCCCATGGTAAGTGGTAAAATATATAAATCAACTAGAGAGTTTACTAGAGCAAGGGGCTAATGATTGACCATTAATTAATTCTATCAAATAAATAGGGGGGATTAACCGCCGCTAACATTCTTCATTCAAAACTGATTACTTCTAAACTCTCGTTCTAAGCAAACATATTAAATTGCAAAAATCCTCATTTATCTTTTATTTATTAATTGTTTTATTGTTCCCAAATAAGTAACATAAATTGTCTGGTTGGAACGACAATCCATGTGGATATGATACTCTATTTACACTTCATTACTTTGTAAACGATTTAATACACTTTCCTAAATCTAACATTCATCTATGTTTAAAAGAAACAAAAATTAAAGCATCTAATATAGACCTCTATAAAATGATCCAGATATGAGCCTACGACAAATTTTAGTAAAATGATTTTTATACAAATAAAAAGCATTGAGTCGGTGTTATATTTTATTAAAATTTAATAAAAACAGTAAAGTGCTCATTTAGACTCAGACCCGTCCTTTAACATGTACATCCAGCTCTATGGAGTTGGACCTCCAATTTATAGGGGCCTCAAATATTTGTAGGAGTATGAGTTTAATTGTTATGGTGTAAGGTAAAATTTTCTTTTGTTATATAATAGGTAGGTTCAAACCAAACACTTATTATCTAATATAAAAAAAGAGTAGATGGGCAGGATAAACTCAGTCCAACCCACACATATCCCACAAACAACAACAACAACATAAATTCAACAAAGCAAACTAAAATCAAAATAACGGGTATTGTTAATTTGGGATTTTACTTGCCAATTAAAATTTTCTAACTGTTGTTTTGAAGAAGAAGAAAAATCTAATTGTTAATTTGTCTTGTTTAAATTACCTCAATTTTTTTTTATTAAGTATCCATTTTTAACATTAAAGTAGAGCCTCCAATTTGATAATGCGTCCTTGTTTAGACTTGGATCTATAGCGCAACTAAAAAACTACTTTTAATTTTCTCAAAGATCGATCACACAAAGAGGCTCAATATGTTGAAATAAAGATTAGACATAGAATAACTATAAAGTATAAAATCAAATAAATATACAGCACAAATAAAGTCATTTATAAAAATAGAGAATAAGAAAAACTTATCAATTATTGATTGAAGTGTGCGATACGTTTAAGAATATTTCACCAACATAGGTAGGTTATCAATGCGATTGGTCACAAAATTAGTACTCTCAATGATACAATCGTCACTCCATCCTAGTAACGCATGTAAATTAACAAGGTTTTAAGAACAACTTTTTAGATGCTGAAGAGACTTAATGTTAATTTTATCAACGAAGTTTGTTACTAGAAGGAAAGAAAATTGGACATAGCTTGTATATTATGATTCTGCCCTCTTCTCTCTCCTGTACCCTCCATATATTTATATCCCATAATAGTAATATAACAATGTTACGTTGCAATTTATTGTCTCATGCAAAAACCGTAAACCTATTAATTAACTTTGACAAGGCAAGTAAATAACAACGGTTTATTTGACCAGGTATTTTAAATCAAAAGAAAACGCGCATGACACTTGGTCAAAAGGAAAACTAATATATTAAAATAAAGGTTTTTTTTTATCAAGTGCAAATTTGCACATGAAGTTTAAAATAGAAATTTTGTACTGAAATTTATACATTTAATATTAAATATAAAACTTTTAAATAAATAATTGTTGTTTTTCAAGAAAAAGTTATTATTATTAGTTGTTTTAATATGTGCAATATTGAATGTGCAATATTAAACATGTTAGACAAACTCTTATAATAATAAATATAATAGCACTTTAAAATAAATCATTAATCAATTAAAAAATTCCTACACAATATAATCTTTGGCATCGCCCAAGTTTGGAAACACAAGTTTGTAACTTAAGTATGGATATAATTAAGATGTTGGAAGATCTTTGACGTGTGCCAAAAAAAATATATGAACTTTGGCATCATGGTAGATTTCTCTATGTCTAAAGAAATTAAGAAGTTCTCTGAAAATAATGGCTCAAGCTATTACAAACTATCATCTCTTAAATGGAATTACATAGGGTGTTTAATTCGTTTTGGTATTAACTGTGGATGCACTTTCTAGATGATATGTAATATAAGTCTTATCAATAAAAAAATCATAAAAGTATAAAAACAAATATTTTTTAAATGAGACCTTTATAAAACTTCTTTTAAGAAAAGGGGCTTTGAAATTTATTTATATCAAATAAAATATAGAGATTATGGCATATACTGCGTAACTTTTTTATACATAATATTTTTTTTGACGTATACATAATTTTTTTTTAAACTTTATTCATTTAGGAGATTAATCTCGCCCAACATATATTTTTTGCATACTATCAAGGGTAAATAGAAACTTTAATAGATTAATCTTGCCCAACATTTAGGAGATTAATCAATCTCCTTTATAAAATATCACTACATATATATATATATATATATATATATATATATATATATATATATATATATAGACACACACACAAATGTGTGATTATATACGCTAATGTAAAATATTTTACATGCATGATTAAATCCTAAAATCTAAAATGAGAATTAATTTATGAATAAATTTCAAATAAACCAAATCAATGTTTAACTTCCAAATAAGTAAAAGTCTTTTTTCATGTACATAAGTATATTCTTTCTATTTGGCCTAATGTTTTTTTTTTCTAGTCCACCACCTTCCTCCATTCCCATTATTTGGTTCTATAAATAACGACACTAGGCACCTCTCTTGTTCCATAGTCTACAATTCCAATTTCTTATATTGTTTGTGTCCTTGTTTGTCCTAATTATGATTCTAAAAAATTGTGTCACTGTTTTCATAGTTGTTTGTGTGATATGTAACAATGGTGTTCAAGCATTTCATCGCAAATACCCTCATCTTCAATCAGTTTCAGCTCGTTCAGTGAGCAAACTTCATAGAACTGGATATCATTTTCAACCTAATAGGAATTGGATCAACGGTAAATTAACGTTCTTAATTGTTAGTTAATTTCTTACTCATGTAAGTGCACTTTGAGTGCAATTTTCCTTTATTCTTAGTGCTATTTTATTCTAAGTGTCATTTCATTTTCTACTATATTTTGAGTCTATTGAGCTTAATTAAATGATTAAAGAGTGAATGAAAAAATTAGTAGAAATAAATCATAATATTAAAGTAATAAATACAACTTTCAAAGATCTTTGGAAAAAGTGACACAAATGAACACGATGCAAACTTCAAAATCTAAACATCACGATTCTTTCAACTAACGAACTAAAAAAATTAAGGGATCAAGATTAACATATTGTATAAAACTCTCCTTTTGATCCCTATTCTTTATTGAATAAAGCCCTATCCATTCCAGCAAGATTTTAAATAATACATCAGCCACAATAAATAGAATTTGGTAATTAATTTGCTATATTATTTAATAATAAAAATAATACATCAGCCACAATAAAAAAAAAATTATAAAGAAACACTTTTCTTGTGCCAATTGAATTTTTTTTCTAATAAACTAATTAAATCATGTGATAATATAATATATTGACTTATATGGTAAAGTGCATTAAATTAAACTTATACAATATCCTTGAACAGTTCATATAGAAACACGTGTGATTGAATGGAAAATATACAATGAGCCTAAGTGTATATGCCTTTTGTATGACCTCTTAATCGATTCAATAATCATGCATGGTGACTTCTACATGGCATGCTCAAGATGGGACAAACCAGCTTATATGTGTTTTTTTGAAGGAAGCTTATATGTGTTAGTGCTTAGTTCTTTTGACTCATTTTAGTGCTTAGTAGATTTGAGTATCTATGGTGTTTTTCATGGAATAATATTTCCTCTAAGTCTTTATGAGCTTGTAGTGACATATCAACTTAATTTGTTGAAGTTGGATGTAGGATATGACATATGGGTTCCTACAATTAGGTGCTAAATATATGACAAAAATGAAAAAGTTAGACTTAGATGAATTATAGTTAAACTTTGATTTTAACTTATTAATAAGTCCTCTAAAAAAAATATTAACTCTAAGCAAATTAGGAATTTAATTTCCACACACTTTCGGGATAAAATCGTTCATATATGTGATTTTAAAGTATTTATGATTGAGGTCAACTAATTTTATGGTTGGACGGTTATAATTGATCGACGATGTAAAATTACACCGTCATTATATATAATTAAAAGCTTTGTCTATCATGTACAAACAAGATGATATTGCACTATGCATACGTGTCTTTTTCACCATTTGATCAAAAAATTATATCATATTTCTTTTAATTTATTGATGAGATTTATTGATTCAATGATGGAAATAAACATATGCATAATGTAAGACTTGTTTCACTTGTTTACTGTAGAATTGGTCATTTCCATGGTTGGATCAATAGTTATATATTTTTTTTTTTTACAATAATCCAACTTTTTTAATAAATTTCTTTTTAATTACATATATCATTACAAAAGAAAGAAAAAGGTGATATTGACTAAGGTATTTGATATTACACTTGGTTAGTGCACCATCACTTTTTTCTATCATCTACATTTTTGGCTAAAATATAAAATCAACTAGTGAGTAATTATGAACCCAACCCAAAGTGCAATTCCAAACTGTAATGTTTAGAAATGAAAGTGACTCTTTTGATACCAAGTAACAATCACTTCTTGTCTATAGAGTCCCTTCACATCCACATGTGCCACTTACACATGGAGATGTAGGGGTAATTTTGCACTAATATGGAAAATAGCATCATATGCTTTATATATGAATTTGGCCAAAATTGCTTCACAAATATGTATTCATCATTTTGAGAATTAATCTTACATCAAGATTACCATTTACAAATATATTCTGTTGTACAACCCTATCATATTTCGAAACATCATGGATGTATGTTACAAACGTGCTTATTTTGGTCGGTTCAAGAACATGCGTGCCTTTGTTTTTTCTCATAGAGAATTGTAACATAATAGAGTCCTTATTTTCGATTTATTCATACCAATTACACAAATGATAAAAGGATGGTTAAATTCTTAAAGAATATTTTGGTTAAAAAGCAAATTATTTTTCTACTATTGTTTCCCACTAATGTTACTATCTCAAATAACAATAACCCTTTGAAAAAATTAATATGCTGAAAAACCTTGCCACTAAATTTGTTCATCCAAGTTCCAACTCATTAGTCAATTGTCCAAAACGTAGTATAATCTTAAAAACAACAAAAAAATAAAACTCCCTTTTATTTTTATCATCATTTAATACTTGTCTAGTTTTTCCAAATGAAATCCATGGCTAATCCTACACATTTTGCTTAATACTTATCTATTAACATTCATAATCATAGCATTCTCCTTCACCATCCATGGACTATACTAACTTTCTCTTATATGATTTTCCTCACTTTGTCCAATAATCGGTGGTGTAATGCTCATATGCATGGATGATGGATCAATTTCAAACATCAACATCCAGATCCAAATGGTCAGAGAGCTCTTCCCATCATTGATATTTTATCTTTTGCATTTTCATGTCATATTTCAATGACAATATACAGTTCTTTAATTTGTTTTTCCTTGTACCATGCATGCTATGCAATGCCAACAAAACAGGTCCCATGTACTACAGAGGAGTCTACCATCTATTTTACCAGTACAATCCCAAAGGAGCTGTTTGGGGTAACATTGTGTGGGGGCACTCAGTATCAAAGGATCTCATCAATTGGAAAGAACTTCAACCTGCACTATACCCATCCAAACCCTTTGACAAATACGGTTGTTGGTCCGGGTCGGCCACGATCATCCCAGGTCAAGGACCTGTCATCCTCTACACTGGAGTCGTTGACAAGCGAAGCAATGAGGTCCAATGCATTGCTATACCCGCGAATGCATCTGATCCGTTACTCACAAAATGGGTTAAGCCCAACCGATTAAACCCAATTGTGATTGCGGATCACAACATGAATGGATCAGTGTTTCGAGACCCTACAACTGCTTGGTTGGGCAAGGATGGACACTGGAGAATACTTGTTGGTAGCAAAAGGGAAGATATGGGACTAGCCTATTTATATAGAAGTAGGGATTTTGTCAAATGGACCCGAGCCAAACACCCGATTCACTCGGCTAAAACCACTGGGATGTGGGAGTGTCCGGATTTTTACCCGGTTTCTTTGGAAGGGAAAAACGGGTTAGACGCATCGACGATAGGTAATAGTGTTAAACATGTGCTAAAGAATAGCCTTGACATGACGAGGTATGAATACTATACAGTTGGAACGTATATCCAAAATAAGGATAAGTATATACCGGATAAAACTTCCGAGGATGGTTGGGGTGGCCTTAGATATGATTATGGCAACTTCTATGCTTCCAAATCATTCTTTGATCCAAGCAAGAGTAGAAGGATCATATGGGGATGGGCAAATGAATCAGATACCAAAGAAGATGATGTTAAGAAAGGATGGGCAGGAATTCAGGTGATTTGTCTGCTGATATCAAAGTGGTTTAGAGCTATGTTTTGATTATTTATTCAATAACTTATTAAGGAATAAGTGTTTTAAATTTGTCAGGCAATTCCAAGAACTGTGTGGCTTGATCCTGGTGGAAGACAGTTAAGACAATGGCCAGTTGAAGAGTTGAATAGGTTAAGAGAGAAAGAAGTTGGGATAAACAACAAAAAGGTTAAGAAAGGTGGTTATGTTGAAGTGAAAGGGATTACTGCTGCTCAGGTCAGGTTCTTAATTAATTTGGTACTTTAACCAACTAACTTTATAGTAAAATTAGGCAGTGAATGTAATCAATCTCTTAATTAATTGATACTTAATTTAACCATGTGATAACATAACCTAAAGTTTAAGAAAATTTAAATGTTGGTTTAACTTTGTGTACTTTAGGCTGATGTGGAAGTTACTTTCACATTCTCAAGCTTGGACAAGGCAGAGACATTTGATCCTAAGTGGGTGAATGCAGAGGATCTCTGTGCACAAAAGGGTTCAAAGGTTCAAGGTGGGATTGGACCATTTGGACTTCTGACATTGGCTTCCAAAAAACTTGAAGAGTATACTCCTGTGTTCTTTAGAATTTTCAAAGCTTCAAATAAACACGTGATTCTCATGTGCTCTGATGCAAAAAGGTTTGTTATCTAAGGGTTATGTTATGAGGACTTGTTAAATTCATCCAATTAATGTACATGTTATCTAACTATTTTGTTTCTATATAGTTCCTCTTTGAATAGAGAATTATACAAGCCATCATTTGGAGGCTTTGTAGATGTGGATTTGGCAAATAATAAGAAACTTTCTCTTAGGAGTTTGGTATGTACATCCATAACACAGTCCCCAATTTGGTGTTATATTTATTTACTTATATTTATAAACTACTCAAGAGGTAGCTATATTACTAAGTAAATAATTGATTAATGTTTGAATTTGATGGCAGATTGATCACTCTGTGGTGGAGAGTTTTGGAGCTGGAGGGAAAACAAATATCTTGTCTAGGGTTTATCCAACGGTAGCAGTGAATGAAAAAGCTCATTTGTTTGTGTTCAATAACGGCACTGAGCAGATAACTGTGGAGAAACTAAAGGCATGGAGCATGAAAACTGCTAGTCGAAATTAACCAGCTAGAAATCAATATAAATGAACGAATAAAGTATAAATTAGCATCTCAACTCTTATTTCTATACCAAAAAGGATATGTTTAACTTTTAGCCTTAAATAATTAGATGTATCTGTATCTATGGCTTTGTCAGGCCAGAAAATGTGAGAGACTACCCACCGATATACTCATCTTTAACCTTGTCTAATTAAATTACAGTTTTCATGTTGCTTTGATACTTAAATAAGCTTGGACATAACTAGAAAATCAGTAAACTGCATAATGATGATTAACCCCGCTATTATTAATAAAATAGATTTGTCATGCTTGTTCTTTAAGACGAATCATACACAATCCATTCTTTTGAATACCTAAATAGGTAAATCATCCTCTTTAGATGGTCAAAAGAATGAATTGTAAGCAATTCATGTCAAACAAAGAGCACATTAGTGAGTTGATCTATTTTACCAGATAATGTGGTTTGATAATCGATGTTATAATAATGAATATTTGTAGTTAAAAATCAAAACAACATGAAAATTAAAATGTAGTTAAAACAAACTTTTAACATAAATTGTTGCTATAAGTCATGAATCCTCAAAAACTAAAGACTAGAACATGAAATAGATCAAAACATAAAAGTATATAGTTGAATGACACATAAACAAAACCAAAAGCATTCAAACATTGTTTAACACCATACTAAACACATGATCTCAACTGTCTTGATCAACAATTGGTCACCAGCTCACCACACCACATGAAAAGAACAACATCAGAGCCATAATCTACTTAATCTTCTTCTTTGGCCTCAACTGCAAGACGAGATATGATAAACAACATTACATTTCAGTAATGCATAGTTTTAGGCAACAATTCGCACACTATAAAAACTAAAAATAGAGTGGAAATCAGTCACACCTGATTACTGTGACCACACTTCTTTTTCCTGCAGTTCACAGCCCTTGGATGCAGACGAGCATAGCATCTAACAAACCAAAAATGGAAAAGGGAAAAAGATATGATTAATAACGATATAAATTAGTTCTACACTAACAGCCAACAATAATAACTCATTAATTTTCAACATGTCATACGGTCAATTTAAAAAACAGCTATGCTATATGTAGCGACAGAATTGCTCGCGAATTTTCAGGAATGAGGTTTTTTACATATAACCATGTACTATTAAATAAAAAAAAGGATTGCATGTATGTGTTATCAAAATGAAAAAAGAAAAAGAGGAAACCCCACAGTCAATGTTGTATAAAGACCGCACCGTCATAGCTCACTCCAATTTCTAGTATGTAAAAACTATATCTCACCAGTTGAACACTTGAACTCATCTAGAGTTTATGAGAATTTTAAATCTTGGTGCTCCAAAAAAGTGATCCAAAAAATCACATTTGATGAAATATTTACGGTATGCAGTTTCAAAAGTATCATAGTGAACGATAGGTTAATCAGGTTTTTCGGATGATGGCAGCTGCCATGAAACCATCATGGTGAGATGGAGTGACTATGTTCCGTGGTCCACAAAAAAAAATACTCATTATTTAGAAGAGAGAAATTGAATTATTAAGCTAAATGATGATAATATAAGACGGTTCAATTAGTAGTTACAACATTCGTGACAAAATTGAGATACGTTTTGTCACAATATTAAGCATTTCTCTTTAAAAAATGCAATTACAAAAGTGTAGAGATGTGACAAACTAGTGAATTTTCAATCATTGAAAATCAAAGTAAAACTAGTTTAAATTCAAGGTGCTTATACTTTAAATCCTAAAAATCAATGATATTTGAGTCAATTAAATAAACCTTCTTCAAACCAAATAATTCAGAAAAGAGAAATCCTAAAAGTTAATCATGTTCAAGTCAATTAAACAATTAACCTAAAACAAATCATTCAAAAACTATAAATCCTAAAATGAAGATTGTATAGGAACATACTTGCGGCAGATGGTTTTGTCCTGATTGTATTTCCTAGCCAAAGCCATCAAAGAAGGCTCGATAATACCACCACGAAGCCTGAGCACAAGATGCAATGTAGACTCTACAAAATCAAAATCAAAATTTTAAAATTGAATAAAAATGTGAAAATTTTTTTTTTTTAAGTAAATGAAATAAATACCCTTTTGAATGTTGTAATCAGCTAGGGTTCTTCCATCTTCAAGCTGTTTTCCAGCAAAAATCAAACGCTGCTGATCCGGTGGGATACCTGGATAATCAAAAATGTTAGAAAATTGATGAAAATTCGTAAATAAATTGAATAAAGAGAAAATTAGACCTTCTTTGTCTTGAATCTTGGCTTTGACATTGTCGATGGTGTCACTACTCTCGACTTCGAGAGTAATTGTCTTCCCTGTTAGGGTTTTCACGAATATCTGCATAGCTGAACGTGAAGAGGATTGAGAAATGGAAGTTTATATGCAGGGTTTTTTCAACGGTTTGACCGAATTTGAGACCCGACCCGATAAAAAAAAATGAAAAATAAAAGAACAAAAAAATGACAGCTGTGGGATTTGAACCCACGCCCTTTCGGACCAGAGCCTAAATCTGGCGCCTTAGACCACTCGGCCAAACTGTCTTCTTGATGTTCCTTTTGGTATCATAATTTACTTGTCCTTGTATAGTTTTGATTATTAAAAAAAAAATTAAAGAGAAAAAAGCATTGTTAATCTTAAAGAATGATGCTGGCTGCTTCTAAATTAATTCACTTATAGAAATGGGTCACTTGTTCTTAGGTCTTGTTCAAAATAAATAAATATTTGTGCTTAGGTCCTTGAATAATTGGTTGGAGTAAGCTAAAGCTTCTTCTGGATATGCATTTGCATTTATTTGATCTTTCTGATTGAATAAGAGTTTATTTAACATGTACTTATGGCTACATTTTTGCTATCACTGTTGAGATCTTTAGATTTCTAAGAATGATGAGTTGTGTTTAACGGCAAAGAAATGGCATAAATGGCGGATCGTCATCTTCTTCAACTCCACAAATTCAATTAATATTTCCCCGTTTAGTTCGGTCAATGTCGCGGAAATGGTTGTTCTCTGGGTATAACAAATAGAGTGTTGTTTTGGTGGTTTGATACATAATCATGCAGGTGAATGTATTGTTGGGTACTTGGGTTTGGTAGTTCTTGTGGCATTGCCTTCAATGAGTTAGTAGAACTCATTGCAATTTTGAAAGGTCTTTGAGATGTCTTTGTTGCAATTTTGAAAGGTCTTTGTTGTGGTTGTTCAATCTAATTCATTCATTTCTACTTAGTTTATTTTGGATTATTCTCTTTTTTTTCATTCTCATGTTCCTCGTCTTCGTTGCATCCACAAGTATGTTGATTGGTCATGGTCAAATTCTATCATGCATGCCTTAAAGTAGAGTAATTTTGTATTGATTGCTATGCTACAATGAGTCGAATTTTGGTGTCATTGCGACTCACTTGTAGTTTTCTTTGTTGCTTTTCTTTTCTCTTTATCAAAATAAGAATAGATTCATTTTAATCTCTTACAATTTTCTTGCAGACTAATTCAATCACCAACATAAATAACACCAAATTAGTTCATGGGAGACTAACTTGTCCCCTGTATAGAAATGTGCGGACTAATTTGGTGTTATTTTTTTGTCTTAGACAAAATTGAGGGACTAAAATGAATCTTTAATCAAAAAATAAAAAATAAAATCCACCAGTGTGGTGGGGAGGAAGAATACTTTTTCTGGAATAGAGGTGAAAGAGTACTAAGGAATGAATTAAAAGTATAACATTATATTCGGTGTCAATATGGAATTAGGACCAAGAATTCTGGCAGAATAGAAATGTTACAAGCTTTTTAGCCTAATTCCTAATTCATTTTTATTTTGTTTAAAAATAAATTAATACTAAATTTTGAGGTGGACTTTTTTAAATACATTTTAGAGCAACAAAATGCAAGTCTTTCAAATTCTAAACATGTAAAGAATTAGTCAAATGGATCAATTCTCAGGTCATGCTCGCTTGCCATCTTCATCCCGGTGCAAAGGCAGGTTGGACACATAACCTAAACAAAAAACACATATGACGATTAGTTTATCGACTACTAATTGCAATCAAAATTAAACAGTTGCATATATCGGCAAGAATTAGGGTTGTGTACCTTTCCAGCACCAGAGCAATTTGGACACCTTGTCGTTGTAGGAACTTGCAGGGGTCTAACAGAAGTACCAGATGCCGAAATCGGGTTAATGTTCAAACATACACCACTTGAGGAACACCGAGCGCAAGCCAAGTAACCTGTCCATAAAATTACAAATTTTATAAAGACATGATTCTAGAAAGAATAGAAAGGAATTAAACAAGAAATACGTCTGAAATGAACGAGTTCAACTTCAGTGTAGAAACATACCAGTTCCAAGGCAATACTTGCACCTTGTTTTCTCTTGTTGCTCAACATTATTAGCCTCAATTAACATCAGTACTGAAATGACACCAACTGCTCCACCCGAAAAGGATGCCACAATCGGGTCAACTTGACTGGATTCATGAACCAAACAAATTGTGATCAGGCATTGATCAAGTAAATATGTTGTTCATCAACACAGCAATTTCTTTCTTTCTGATGAACGGAAATCACGAACTGATTAAGTTAATCGAAGATTAGCATACCTTAGTTGCAAAGGCAAATGCAAGCTTCTTATGAAATCCTCATATGACGTGCCACCTATACCCAATTTCAGCTCCAGCTGCCATTAAAATAACGATTCAATATTTGAAATGAATGTAGATCATGGTCAAGATCGACAAATATAACGCTTATGAAAACTATCAAAGTGACAAAAAATACTTTTATGAGACCACTTAAAAGGCAAATGTGAGTGAATTGGCATTGGCAAGCTCAATATTTTTCAATGCCTCACTCTTAAGATTTCTCTATTTATCGATCATTTCATCCAAAGTCGCAGTTTCATAAATCAGACCCCAAAGGTGTGCCCCATTGTTATGGGTTGGGACACTAAAGAGTATTAAGGAGGTCCCAGGGTTCGACTCCTACGGCTCAATGTTTTACAAACTTCCTATACTTTATGTACTACTAGTTATAGCAAATAGCATAAAGGACAGTTGAGAAACACTTGTCTTTTATCATTTGCTCTTAGACAAGAAGTATCCTAAATTCAAGTTAGCACATCTAAACATATAATCCTTATGCTAAACTTGCACCCCAAAATTTAAATTGTCACAATTTATATCTTTCAATCACTTTCCTTTATCCATTCTTCTCATTTAAGATGAAAAGGAACATATTTATGCAGCAGATAGATGATTCTCATGCAAAAAAGACGTAACCTTTTTATATAAAATCCAAAAAGGTGGAAATCAACACTTTCAAATTAACTTTGGTGGGGAAAGAGTAGAATTAAAATCAGTAGCAAACTATAATAGGAGGCATAATCCATAAAAGTATGAGTTAACATGGTAAAGTAAGAATTAAACTCAAAGATCAATTGCGAAATGCCGGAATCTAAGCCAGATTTAAACTTAATATAGTGATCCATTGTAGAGAGTAACAAAGGATGTCAGATTCCTATGACAAATAGAGACAATAATAGGATGCATTAATCGACACTCGTGTCATTTAGGTTGATTATTTGGCATAGATTAAAAAAGAAAAAATTACCGTTGGTGCAATAAGCCCGCCAAATACAATTATTGCAGATATGAATGATGCTCCTGTTAGATAAAGCTTCTTCAAAGTGTTGGGCGTCTACTTCAATCCAAAAAGCACGGAATTAGTTAAGATAAAAAAAAAATGCCAAATGCTCTTATTTCAAGTACATCAAGCATTCAATAGACAAGAAACAAAAGGTTGTTGTTAAATAATTAAATTATCATATTCATGTGCATAAGCTTCTTCAATGCTTGTAGAAATCGGTATGACTTGTGGTACTTGTTCATTTCCAATTCATAGAAGGATGGTTCAGTCAACTACTCAACATCTATAGCCCAAACAAAACAAGGTTTTGAAACTCACCACATGAGGAAGAAAAGGAATAGATGATGGAATTTCTGGCATCTCATTTGCATCTTCCTCTCCCTCTTCACTGAAAGCTCTTTGTATACTTCTTAGCCGCTGCTGCACACGCAATCTCCTTACCTGCCATATTCATTTCTCGTTAGTCATTATCAAAAGTGTGCCGCTCACTTACTATAAGATATATATGGCTTGTTTCAATTGACTTATTTGCGCTTATTTACTGACATAAACACTTGTGAGACTATTTTGAATAATTTATAAAAACAGCTTATGACATATCTATAAATGTTGTAAGCTATTTTCAGCTTATTTTCATAATTAATCCAGGATAGCTTATGAAAACCGCTTATAACTTACATGAAATGGTTTGATTTTATCTTATTTTTTATTATAGAACTAGCTTATATGTAAGCACTTACGCGATAAGATACACGTATATGCTATAAGCACTTAATTAAATTGTTTATCTAACAGAACGATAATATGAATGAAAATTGAGACCCTTTAATGAACTATGGTGAATATAAACTAACCTCTTCCATTAGAAGAAAGATTTTGTTGCGTCTACTCTTTATATTATCTTGAATTTCCTGCACCTGCATCTGAACAAAATCCTGAACCGTCTCTGGCCCTTCAATGATGCAAAAGTTGCTGATAAAAAAAAAACATAATTTTATCAAACCAGTTGCAAAGTTACAATTTTGAATGAAATTAAAGACACCCAATAAGCAAAAAAAAAAAAACTAACTTTGGTGTGATTTCATTGGAGCTTGCATCCTGTGGAGAAGAGCAAGCAATTATCCTTGACTTGGAAAAAGAAAATTGGTTGGTTTTACCTTTAAAAGGGACAAAGAAAATGGAGTTTTTGGAAAGTGAAGGGAAAGGTAAAATTGTGGAGGAAGGAGAGAAAGTATTCATTGGTTTGGCTTAGAATTTTTGAGGTCATAGAATCATTGTATTGTGAATGGAAGTAGCTATGAATGGTGGAAAGTGGGAAAGTGATACCGAACAACACAACAAACAATAGCAGCTAAGGATGATATGTCGCACGGCACATGAACAATGAATACATCAAAAAAAAAACATTTTTTATGGATTGTCCTTCAAGGACAAGCCATCCTCCTTCATTTTACTCACTAACATAACATATAGTTCTATATTTATAAAAATATTATTTTATTAATAAATTCTTTTTTTTTTTTTTTACTTCTACGTTGAAGTCAGAAAATTGACTTTTAAAAACATTATTTTGTTTAGCCAATAGTATAATTGTCGATCTCATGTCAACTAGCATTCTGTTGGTGGACCACTCTACTACTAAATTTTATCTTATTACAAATCAGTCATCGTACAAAATATTAAGAGAAATTTCAATCTTATTGCACAAATGAGAATCTATGTTTAATTTTGATTTAATCAAAAACAAAATTACAATAAATAAAGATATAATGGCACGCATTATCAGCAAACGTGCAATACACCATATAATCTGACGTGACGTCGATTAAATAAACTAATGCTCAATAATTGATCATTTAACTTCACTAGAAAATTCATTATCATGTAGAGTAATATCTACGTAATAATATTCATCTAGAATGAATTAGGTCAAATACCTCACATAGTTCTTTAAGTTAGATATTTGTAACGAGTTAGTCATTTAAGTTTTTTTTTTTTTTTGTAATAAATTGGTTTTAAGTCAAAATATTTCACCATTATCTTTTTTCATCAAATACTAAGGTAAAAAATGTTTATGTTGACGTTTAATGTTAAGTTGATAAACTAAGATTAATTGCTCTCAAAACTATGATTCATAGGTGTAATGTCAGCCTTGTGTAAGTGTAACTAGACCCTTGGCACATGGCCTCAAACTTAGAGGGCCCTCAAAATTTGAAATAAATAAATAAAATCGTATCTATGGTCAAAATCCGTCACTAAATGTCATTTTTTCGTATTTAAAAATTTGAAAGATAACAATTTTGTTATTATTTATTTGCTCATTAGTCGGTAGGTGAAATTTATATTTGAACCATTGCTTATATATTTAACTACCACTTAGTTGTCTTCATGAGTTTGGCACAGTTGGTATGAACAATGCATAAAATATATAAGGTTCGGGGTTCGAACTTTGGCCACCACTAAAAAAAAAAATACCACTTAGTTGTCTGTCATCTTAAGCGGTGTTAGATTTTTTTTCAATTCTTTTTAAATGAAAAATTGTCAAGTAGTTAATTACTCCATGGCCTTTTTTTAAAGGATACTCCATGACTTTTATTATTTTAATAAAAAATAAAAATATGTTTATAAAATAGAAAACAAATAAATTTTTGGTAAATTCTTATATATCCTAAAGTTTGGTTGAGTATCAGTATTTCGTGGGAAAAAATCATTTGATTTTTTTATTTTTATATAAATAAATACAAAAATATAATATGATATTGAATAATTGGATAATATGTACATATAAAACCATATTTCAAGATACCATTGTGTTCAAAACAAATTCAAATGCATGATGGACAATTAAAATAATTCAAAACAACAAAAATATTTAAATGCATTAATTAGAAGGAAAAGAAAAAATTATTTCTGAAACTTATGCCTTTAACGGCACAAGTTATCAGTGTGTGTTTAATTCTTCACAATTTTTACGAGGGTTTAACCATACAGTAATCGAGTTGGGCCGGGTAACGCACCCATGAATAGTCTGAACACAACACAAGTCCGCAAATGAAATGTTTTAGGGTTTTACTCGCTGTCGCTGCGCCTATATAATATCATGCGTTCTTTCTCTTTTCAACATTGTAAGGTTTAGGGCTTTGCCGCAGTGATTCAATTTCAAACTGAGATGATTTTTGTGTTGTCTTCAGCTTCCAGAACAAGTTGTTTAGCACCGACCGATTTATGTGTAAATAATTTGTTCCGGTAGATGAAGTCACTCAAACATTGCTCTCAAACCATTTCATGTACCCTAATTAGCATAGGATATTTCAATTTTTCTTTCTCAATTTACGTGCAAAATCGATGCCATTCGTGTTGCAGTTCATCTCGATAATTCCATGATTCATCTGTGTCAAAGTAATGGCTACATCGTTCAATAACATATTAATTACCTATGATGAAATAATCCAACTTGTTTGAGGTGTTGTGGAGCCAAGCCCCTGTTTTCAGGGAGAACCTACTTGGTGAAGCTTCATTCAAATGACATCAATGGATTTAACTGAGGCTAAAACTATAATATAGTGTTATGACATAGAGTGAAGTAGTATTGCAGAAATTTTAAAAAGGTGCAGAAAAATGATAACATGAGTTATTTACTTCTCTGTTAAGTTGTTTATCCAAGACCATCGTAGTGTTGTGACTATTTTGTGAGAGAATCGAGTAATATAATTTTTATACAAAAGACTGTTTTGGGAGTTTCTATTGTAGCAAGTATATCTACATCAAATTTAGACTTCATTTAGGATAGTGTTCACTTTACAGCTCAAAAACACCCTACAAGTACATCATCAGGGAGAAGGAAAATTAAAAACCCTCACAATGAGGCAATCTGAACTGACTTCTGAAGAGCTTCCATAAGGCTCCTCATGATTCTGGGCTCACCCTGTGGCACCTTATCTTTCATGCGCCCATGTCTGGTCGCTTGGAAAACTGGAGGAGAACTTTCATTTGGTTTAAAAACCAAACAGTCAATATACACAAGAACTTCTGTTTCCCCAATGTCTATAAACCCCAATCTTGCTCCACCGGGTATTTTGTCAACCTGTTTTATTCAATTGAAATGAGTTAGATTGTTGCTGACACTCCAAAATTGTTGAAATTAATTGAACTTCACAGATAAGTGTTGAAAAGAGTTTTTGTGACATCGTTATTGGTACATACTACTTAGCTGTAGGCTAGTAGCTATGAATTCACACCATCTTATTGTAGCGTAGTGTAGGGAGTTGAATAAAGATTTGCGAATTAGATTATTACATGATAATTTTCAAGTTGCCGAAATTAAACCTTGATTCTCCATAATAGCAAGGATCACCACGACTTGATTACAACAATTACCATGACCGTTATTTAAAACAGTGTTACAGCTATAATTTGAATTCTCTAACTGGCAATGATTTAATAACTTCTGTAGTTCTATGTTGTTCAAAGAGTGGCAAATTAAGCTATCTAGCATGAACTTAAGGAACTTAAAACAAATCAAATGGCTGCCATAGGAAGCTAAGAGTATCAACACCTTAAATAAAGCTAGAAGTAATTGTGATGAAAATGTCAAAATTTAGTTAAACCAATAGGAACATAAAAATGAAATGCAATAACAAGGAACGGGAACATATATTATATATGTGTACCTTGAGAGGCGTGGAAAGTGGTAGACTGGCTCCCTGGCAAAGGCTGTTTGCCCACTGCCACAACACAAATTATAAATTTGTTCGTCAATGGTTTAAAACTCGAATTAATTTAAATAACATTTCTATTAAATATAAGAATAATGTTGGTAAGAAAGTCTTTCAAATTTTAACACACTTCTTACCACATTCATTCATACTTATGTTGAAGAAACGCAATTTAGGATAGTTGATAGTAATCCTAAACATACTAGTATAATATACCTGAAAGAGCAGGGAATCGAATCTCTGAAGGTCTATGTTGACAGGTAGCTTCATGGTGCCCAGAGAGACTCCATCGTCGTCGGTGGGGCTGTAGCTTCCCGCGGAAGCTTTGGGTGCCGCCACCGTGAGATGGAAGCGGCTGTGAAGCACGAGAGAATGGTGGGTGTTGTTGTGGTAACTAGGAATGAGGGAGTGCTGAGAAGGTAGAGGAACATGGGAATTCAATCCTGTTCCTCTCAGCTGCACACTCATACACACACTCTGCTGCCTTATACTACCACTTACCATTGCCATGTCTTTCCCTTCTTCTCCCACACAAGTATAGTTTGTAATTAACTATTATTGAGGATGTTATTTATTTATTTTTCGAATAAAGGGAGAAGATAATGCTTCATCTGTTCAGGTTTATGTGGAACAAATGGCTCTCAAGAGCCCCACGTTGCCAATATTGTCACCCGTAGCAAAATTCAATTCTTATGTATTCCCACTTGTAAAGTCACTTTGGAAGTAAAAGAAAACACACTTTTGTGTAGTCATGAAGTATATATCCGATCAAAATTACAATTTTTTTCGTCCAAGCGTGTATAATTTTTTAAAAGCGTAGAGAATTACTGTTCTACACATGTGAAATCTCCGTTTATTAATTAATTTTACCAAAATTGCAAAGTGACTACCATTCAATCATTTGTAAAGAAAGTACAGCCGCTATGGCAACTAATATGAAAGCTTTAATCAAATTCTAATTGACAGTGACCAGAAACACCTCAATGTGTCTATTAAGTGTTTGTAAACTAATATTTCAACATTACCACCGTGAGTTGGTGAGTTTAGCTCTCAAAGCTGTTTAACTCAGCTATAATTGCATACTTCAATTGGCCACACATCAGACCACTGTAAGAAACAAACATCCGATATAACGAAATGAAACAAGGGAGAAGGAGAAGAAGAAGAAGAATGAAAATTAAAAGAGTAGGTCAGGTAGGTGTCAAAGGTGTCCTGATATTTTAAATATGACATTTCAATTTTTTAAAGACTTTATACAAAATCAAAGTAGCAAGAAAAACACATCTATTACAACATAATTCGAAACAGCAGAGAACTCCTGCAGGCCCTTTAACAGAACAAGAGCCCTGTAGGAGCTCTGTAGTACTCTGCTGATAAAATCACTACGAAGAGGAACATGCTTCTAGTTTAGGAAGCAAACTTCGCCATGCATCTGCAATACCATTTGCTAGGCGTGCCTGACCTTTGGCAAATTCATGGAAAGCTATCCCCATATCTAATGTTTTCTGTTCCTGAAAACGCCCTATTTCTTCACTCATTAATTTCACAATTGTCTCAAATGTCTTTGTTGCTTGTTCACTCTCTGCCTTCAACTGCATGGTAAAATCATGTCAGTCCAGTCAAACACACTAGATGTATAATTCTAATATAACCGGATGCAGATGAAAAACAAACTTGCCTCGTGATATTCACGCTCAGCTTCTGCCACTTTTTCAGAGCGGATCAACATGAGTTTGTCACTGCATTCCAAAAAACAATAAGGAACATATATCAGGATACAAGTCATCAAGCAGTTTTTTAGTCCATCAGCTAGATTAAAAAATTTATACACGTTCTACAATACAAGACACAAACAAGGCTTATTTGCATTTATATACACAAGTTTTGGTTGGGGGAAAAGGCCCTTACTCAAAAGGAACAGATCCTGAACTTAATTCAGCCATTGAATGTTAGGTCAAAAGGTGATAGTGTCATGGCATGCAAACAAATTAATCAAATGGTAAAAATGAGAAACAGGAGGAGCATACAGATTAATCTCCTTCAGCTTCATTGTTTCAGCCAGTTCACATTGCCGCCTGAAGGCATTGGCCCTCTCTGCTATTGTTGCCTGTTTCAGAAATAAAAATTTAGCATTTGATTTAAAATAAGGCATAACAATCCATTTTAACTCATTCTTGGAGGAGGGCTGGAGGAGCACGCATGTGAGGGATCTAATATCTGAATTATTGTTTTACTCTGCCAATTGGGAAATATATTTCAAAGGAAAATGCATGAACAAAATCTTAATCAGATTAAACAATTTTGTTATTACATAATGAACTCCAGATCTACCTTAATAGATTGTACAGCACGGACATAGTCTTTCAAAGGTTCTTCAAAATTCAACAAAAGCTGATGTGCCTGTTTGAAAGATTCAAATTAGGATCATTCTTTTCACCCATCAAAAGCATGCAAAATTATGCAAACAAATATATGAGAAGTCAGTAGATTAATGTATGGCATCAACACTTAAAGCTGACCTCATTTTGCAGCTTGACAGATAAAATCTCTGACTTCATCCCAAGTTCAGAGAATGCTTTCCCAAGTGCATTTCCTTCAGAAGCTCCTAGAAGTTTCACGGCTTTTCCAAAATCTGACAGTGATTGTCCCAACTCTGCAAGAGCATTATAAAGTACATTTTATCATAGAAATTAATCTTTGGCAGAATAATGGATAAAATATACCAAGGAAGCACACAAGAGTATAACAGAAAAGGACAATAGATATAGAAGACAAAAATTAGTACCAAACTGAAATCTTAAATGAAACCGTTACCTCTGTGCCTCTTCACAAGACGATATGCATGCTTTTGAGCTTCAGCCAAGTGGTTTTCCAATTCAAAAATGTAATGTTTTAGCTTCTCATATTCAGCATCTGATTCTTCCACTGGCTTCTCCTTCCCAAGGACAACATCGCTGACTCTTGATTGCACATCCTGCAAAAGTTCACTCAATCAACTTTGAATCTTACTAGATACCTGAACAAAAAGCACTTAACCAAGTAGACTAGCAAAAGCAAGTGTCTAAGTAAAGAAATTTTTGAATCCAGGAGACCATTACATTAGATATTCGCGGAAGTAGTAAAATTGCATAAGAATGCAGCAAAATGCAAATATCAAGTGCAGAGAATACATTTCATTGGTCTACCGAGGATAAAGATAAAACCTGTTAAACTCCTTGATCACACTCTACTGTATGGGTCTGTGTCATCTATGAGATGTTTATTTGCAAAAACTAAAGCAAATCTAGTAAAAGGAAACTATTTGTATTTGAAAATACCAGTAGAACACGTCTTACCTTAAAAATCTGCATCAAATCAGATGGCTTCTTGAAGATACCAGTCTCGTGGGACCTTAACCTCTCCATTGTCTGCAAAGTATATTTAATGAAATCAAGCTTAAATAAGGTTTCTTTTCCCTCTTAAATATCATTGTGACAAACAGCAGAGCTAGATCAGTTGCAGAGACAATAGATATAACTAAATCACATGTAGGAGAGGATGGGGGAAAACAGTATGTATTGGCACGTTCAACATCCTACACTCGCCAACATGTACAGTGATGGGAGGTAGTTATGGAGTTATGGAATCAGCGACCATATTGCATAATTCATTTTTCCATATAAACATTTTTTTAAAGGGTTTTTCCATATAAATATAACAACCACTAATATAATATGAGCTACAGTATATGAAATCAAGTAGTTCGTGGTCAATTTAGGAGACTCCACATCGAACTAAGCAATCAATTTAGTCGCAATGGTTAGATTGAATCAAAGATTTAGACTCAAAAACAGTGCAGTGATACGGCAACATGATAAAAGTTGAAAAACAAAAAGAAAGAGCAGAATAGCCAACAAATCATATATAAAATAGATAAAGATGCACAGAGAACAAAATAGTTCACTAGAGTATCACCTCTTCTTCTGCCTGCAAAAATGTCCTCAGATCCTCACTTTGTCGAAGTTCATGATGTGATGCTATTCTATTTACAAATACATCCAATGCCTGTCGCCTCATCTCAATAAACTCAGCACTGAAACGGAATTTCTCTGCAATACAAACCAAAATAAATAGAGTGTTGGATGACATGATATTTGAAGTTTCAAATAAACTACAATTAGAAATCAACATTTTTCTATGACGGGAATCTTGGATATCATTACATAAATAAACAAAGTTCAACAGCAGTGTATCAAGTCTACAAGGAATATTTTATAAGCTAACACAAGGCTTCTTTAGGACCTTCATCAGCTTAGACGTTATCAGCAATGATGACCCTATTGGATGACGGGAATCTTGGATATCATTACATAAATAAACAAAGTTCAACAGCAGTGTATCAAGTCTACAAGGAATATTTTATAAGCATAACACAAGGCTTCTTTAGGACCTTCATCAGCTTAGACGTTATCAGCAATGATGACCCTATTGGTAATTCAAGTCAACCACAAACTAAATGCACTATAGACCATACTAGAGACACTCCAGGTCACCCTATATATAATAAATAGCCTGTTAAACTCTGAAATTAAAGACTTTTATAATATAGATCAGACAAGCTTTATATATTTGTATTCAAATTGTAAATCATTATCACAAATCTGAAAGGCAGAGGAAAATAAACCAGGCAATATTTATATGGAACAACTCGGGTGACAACACTTAGTTATTGTGAGAAAACAAAAAATACAAATCATTGGTCGAGATTAAAAAAATCAATTAAGGGTCACGTGAGTTGTTACTATCTCTTCTACGTCTAACTGCCCTTCAATCATTTTTGTCAGATAACAACTCTTTATTTCTTCCACCACTGTCCGGTCCCTACGGAACAAGAGCCCCTTAGTTCTTAATTGATCTTATTATGTTCATGGTTATAAATCTCATCGATTCTTTTCCTTTCTCCTATTAAAACATAAAAATACTAACAAGAACTTTGAAAACTTGCTTGAAATATAATATTTGATGTTCCTGATTAATGAATTTCAAATTAAAAACACTCATGATTTCATAGACGAGAGAGAGACAGGAGATTGAACTTATGGGAATAAAATAAGTTTAGATAAGATTTGATAATATTATCACAATTCACTACGGCACGTTGTTATTATCCCTGATCACTGTGACTTTACTGAAACAAAATTTAGGAGAAGGGTGGCGCAACCCAATCTCAGGTGTGTTCGTAGCGGGAAGGCTTTGGTGACCCGCATGGTGGGTTAGGTGCTGGTCAGAGAAGAACTGTGGCTGCTATTGATAATCACTTTTGAAAGAAACAGATAAGAGACATAACTACAGGTTCATGATTCTGCAATTAGTGTATGGTCACTTGACCTTTTAATGAAACAAATAATCTGAGCCGCAAATATTTATTGGACAGTGATGATTCATTGTTCTCATTTCTCACAATGAGAAAGTGTTCTCGCCAAAGTTGTTCCATGTATGTGTGTGTGTGTGTGTGTGTGTGTGTGTGTGTGTGTGTAGTAAGAGATGAGAGGAATAAATAATGACCATTTGATCAAATTGTACAGCGCAGATTAAAAGTTCAACATAAAATTAATTGCACAGGATTCGTTCCCTATGTGTCTCCTTCCTCTCACCTGTCACCTATGAAGCACGGACACTCCTTGGATAAGGCGTATCCCCGTGTCAGACACGTGTCGTGTCCGACACCGACACGATACCGACACATATAATTACACTGTATTTTGTGATTTTCTAGAAAATTTAGCTGTGTCGGCGTGTCATGTCCGGTGTCCGTGTCCGTATCCGTGCTTCATAGCCTGTCACGCTCTTCTCCTTCCTCGTTCTCGATCGTAAACCCCTAATACACTGCTACAGTGCTACTTGATTATTCCTAGAAATTTTGTTAGGTTAATTTTGAACCATTCGATCCTGACCAATTTCTGAACACCCCCATTGTTTGTTGAAATCTAATTCCTATCCATATCCCCATCCTTTCAGAAGAATTGTGAACAACGCTGCTCATCGTCCCTTCCCCTGTCCACCTCATGTTCTTCCCTTTTTCTGCTTGCCAACCGTTTTCTTTCTCAAATCTCGCCCCTCTTATGGTTTGGGGGAATCAAAGCTTTAACCCAAATCTCTCAGAGCAAATAAACTATTTTGCTGGCAAACATATTCCTATACAAAGCGTTGTGACCCTTATTGAACGTTTAAAAGTAGAGTTATTATTTTATTAAACCATATACAGTTGAAATTGAGATTTTGTAATTGCGGGTAAAAGAATAGTGGAATTATTAAGCCGCACAATTGCTCCTCTTGGTTTTTCTCTTTTGAAGATTTGAACCGCTTCTCGTGCCGTGAAAAAATATGTTGTCGGTGCTCTTCATTATCTTCATGATTTGCGATGGAGAAACATCGATATCCAATTGAAAAGGGGAAAACAAAGGATAATACTAAGTGAAAAGGGGGAGAACACCGAAAAGGAGAGAGCACGTGCATCCTAACAGATAGAATTTTAATCCTAAGCGTTACTTAAAATCTAATGGTCAATAATTAATGCTCTCATCTCTCATAATAAAAACTCCTCTTGTTTGATCATGTAAAAAATCAAGTTGAAAAAAAAAAAAATTACCATCAAACAAAATGTTTATACTGCAATGAAAGGAAAAGCAACATAACTTCTTAACAAAAGGGAAGATAAAGCACAGAACGAGTGTCAAGGTAGCATTGAAATTAAATTTCAGTGGGAGTAGACACATTCAAAGTATTATTAAACTTGCAAGGAGTCCTATTTAGATGTTACCTACAGCACTTTTCTCTGGAAGAGGAGGAATGAAAATGCCTTTGAACTTCTCGAAAAGGCGATCACGTAACCAAACGAAGTCACTGTAACGTCGGATGACAATCTTCTCAGGTCCCTGGTATTCAGTAAAATTTGTCTGCCACAATGTTTCAAATAGTCAGATGATGACGTGTCACATATTTGCAGTTACAAGTTTACTAGATGCGTTAAGTGGAACAGAAATGACGAGAAATAATATCTTCGCGATGAATATAAGGGAGGAAATAATTATTTATTCTCTCATAGAAATTTAATAGATATTAGATACATACCTAATAAATTTCATCTAGAACAAATAAATTTAATATATAATAAACTCCAGGTGTGCAAAATCAGAGATTAAGTTTTTCAGATAGTATTTTGGCTAGCTCAATTTATCAGTTATCCTTAAACTTTCAGCTACTGGAAAACTTTAATAAATTTTTTCCTATCGGTTTGTTCGAACCTCCACTTAGTTTCACCTAAGCTAAATCCTCCTGGTCATGGATAGATCACCCAGGTTGAGTAATTGCAAATCCCAAAATCACTAAACCGAGACGGCAAACCTTCTCCCGATCACCGAGCCAAAAAGGCAAGAGGGCGATGCAAGGCCATAACTCATACGGCAATCAGTAGCAATGCTCTAACAGACATCATTAACAAGCATGTATGTTTCATTTTAATTCTTAATCACAACAATAATTATATAAATGCACGTTCCATATTAGTTCAGCTCTGTAATTTCTCTCTGCCTATCCAGTCACTTAAGCTTCAATTTCAATCACTGCATTCATTAATTGAAAAAATAGTTGATTATTTCTAGTAATTTATTCACTTAACTATTATCAACACCTCGATCAACAACAAAAACCCCAATCTAAACTTGTAATTTCTCAGCAAAATTAATCACAAAAAATACTAAGATTTTACGATCTAACAAATTTCATTGTTCACGCATTATTCTCAAAATTAATAACACGCTTCTAATTAAGTTCAACAACGAAAATCGAAGTTGAACTTGGATTCAAATAGAAATTTGAAACAAATGAAGAGCGTGAAGTGAAAGAGGAATAGAAGAAATATACTTTGGTAATGACGCGGTAAGAGATATAAGCTTGAACGCCATTGCCGAGTTTAACGGGATCGGTAACAGAAACTGAGAGAAACGGTTGCGAAGAAGATTGAGATCTAGGGCTCAACGACGATGAACTTCTCTGCTGTTCCATTCCTTCAAAATTTACCATCAAATTTTCAAACTAAGAAGAAAATAGTATATAAGATCGTGCTTTTGTGGTTGCTTATTTTGTGAATCGGAGCGGTGGCAGATTCGTAATTACTGATGAATTCATGGGAGATTTTGGGAATGGAAGAGGGCGGATGTGTGAGTTGTATCGGAGAATCAGTGACGGGTGGTTGTGTTTGATGTGGCGGTGAAATTTTGTTTCCACTTAGGAAATTTTGCAGGTGGGTTATTCAATGCGTTTTAACCCGGATGTATGTCAACGGGTCGGGTGGTTCCGGGGTCAGTTGATACTTGCTTGTTTCGGACATGATCTTATTTTTTTAGCTGATTTAGTTTTGCAATTATTTAAAAAAAAAAATTCATCTAAAAAAAATGTATCGCACCAATTTCAAATCTATACTTTTGCCTTTATTTTTTAAATTTTTTAAAGGAAATATTTTCTACACTTATTTGATGTTGCATGTTTGTTCTAAAAATTATGAGCATATCAATTATCACGTTTGATGCCTTCTATTTTTTATTTTTTATTTTTATAATTTTTTGTACACAATACTAGAAAAATTTATCGCACTAATTTCATCCTTTTTTTTTACAATATTTTGTACACTTTTTTTTTTAACCAATTTCATGTCTTTATTTCATTTCTATCCTATTGCCTTTTTTTTATTTTCTACACTTATTTAATACGTTTACAAACAGAATACCCTAATTTTCTAATTTTCATGCAAACTTGGCTACCGTAATTTCCATGTAAACTTGGTTATATATACTAAGCCCTAAACATGTTTCTCTAAAAAAAAAAAAACCTAAACCGTGTAAAAATTTCACACACAACACAAAAAATCATATATTTTGATATTTAGAGCTTTGCAAATGGAAAGATGTGACCTTACAACTTATTTTTTTCACCGTTACCAATTATATATTGCATTTTATTATTCGTATGTCAATCACTTTACAATAAACCTAAGCGGAGTACGGGTCAAAAATCTAGTTAACATTTAACATTGTTGTATTCTTATATAATTGGAAGTATTTAAGAAAAAATGGTCTAGAAATCCTAACTCAACTGACAAATGCCGAAATTGCAAGGCTAGACGTCGTGACCCGGGTGGAACTTCACAATTGTGTGTGAGTTTAATTTCAATAGATTACCACTTCATCTGAGACAAAAAAAAATGCAATTAATATTTTAGGGTTTATGGTGTATTTGTGTTATCATGCATATTTTTTTGTCAATTAGACTGATGATTAGAAATTCACTTCATAAGATGAATAAATAAGAAATATGGAGTTCGAACCCCCCTGACCATTGTATATTACATTTATTGTCTCTATCCATTAAGTTATGTTCAAGAAGACACCATTATCATTCATATATTATTAGTTATTAATACTGTCGGATTACCAGGGTCGTCCCTGTAAAATAGGAAGCTCGACTCTCTTTTGAAAATAGGCCCCTAATAAAATAAAAACGTAATTTTTTTGTGTAGCTAAACTTCATTAAAAAAAATCAGAATCAGAAGAGCTTCTAAATATGAAAAGAATTAAAAAAAATTAAGTGAAAGAGATGAAATTTATCTAACGGTGTCGTTTGGATTTGTCACTCATCTGTTGTGGAAAAGGGTAAAACAAATGGTTTATCCAAAGAAAAAATGATTGTTGTGATCCTTTCAATGAAATAGCTTTTCAAGTTGACTGATTAAGTGATTATACAAATTAGGGGTAGTTTGATAGGATCAGATTTATGTACAAAAATGAGAACTAGAGTCTAGACAAAAAACTCAAACGTGTACCGAAAAAAGAAAAGGATATCACACATTTTTTTTTTATTTAAGTGGAGGGTGGGTATTAAACTTAAATTTTTGTTTGAGGCCCGGCCTGGTTGAGCAACTTGCACTCCCCCAAGACCAGACCCGCGGATTACTATTAATTTTTTTATCAAGACAAAGAAAAAAAACTAAAGCAGAAGAGGCTTGAACCGATTACATCTTAATGTCTCTAAAAAAACGGAAGCCAATGATTATCTCTATACAAAAAAGGTGAAAGAAAGCTAGGAGGGGCTTGCCACCATTGAGACGTCAAAGGTTGCAGACTTTGGCCATTACGAACCAAGGCGCCAGCAACAGCATTTCCCTCTCTATGGATATGAGAGCAAAAACAAACAAATGAACAATGCTAGAAGAAAAAACTTTACAGTTCAACCATCTATTCTTAAGAAACCACGAGACTGGAGAATTCTGATTAAAAGCCTTAACCGCAAGCATGGAGTCGCTTTCCAACCAAATCTGCTTCCAATCCATCTGTTCAGCTTTTTCAATTGCCACATAAATGCGGTTAAGGAAATTCCTCTCATGAAAAACAACAAATTTTAGAAACTATAAACTATATTCAAGGTTAATATTGTAAAACAAATCTAAAAAGAAATAAGCTTCAAAAGTAAATTGATATAGCATGATAGACTACCAATGCAATGATAATGTTGAACAATCAAAGCAAAAACTAATTGACAATTGTATACTGGTGGTCTATAACCGATATCGATGAATTACGGATTGCAATTTGCATGTTGCATCATTCTTTTTCCTAATATGATTTGTGAATTTGACAACGATGCTTCAAAAAGAAGTTAACACAAATTAGGTTTCAAATATATTAATATATTGTGAATTTGAATTACGGATTGCAATTTGCATTTTGCATCATTCTTTTTCCTAATTTGTGTTAACGATGCTTTAAAGTCATATTGTATCCTAAATTTAAAAAAATGTGTGTATCCGCATACCCGTATCGTACTCGCACATGTACACGTATTCAGGTTTCATATAAGACCAAAATGAACATGTTTAGTAACTTTACTAGGTTGAAAATTATTTTTCTTACATATAAAATGTAAGAAAAACTTCAAAATGTTTACTTTTGTCAAAAAAAACTTCAAAATGTTTACTAAGTATTCATTCCGTTTCACAATACTTGTCGCTTTTAAAGAATAATTTTGTTTCATTTCACTTGCCCCTTTCAAGTTTCAACGCAACATTAAATATTGATTTATCAATAATACCCTTATCTATTTATTGTATAAAGAGAAATAATAAATGGTTAAGGATATCGTAGAAAAAACACAGAATTTAATCAAAATTAACAAAATTTATTTAATTTTTTGGTATGTGTAAATTCTTCAAAAGCGATAAGTATTGTGAAACAGATGGAGTATTTAATAATATTAAAACTTTGAATTTAAATACTCTATTTTTTTTTTTGTTACAAGGGAAAAAGAACAAAACAAGAAAAGAAAACATAAAAAAGCCTAAACTGCAAACAAAAACTAGCCCTTAGGGAAGAAGGTTCCCCAAGCATCATTCCTAAGAAGGTCATTCATCTCAATAGGAGCAGACGAATGGATAGACAAATCATGATCAGGCGAAGCTCCCATTTTAGCCAAAAAAATCAGCGCATTGGTTTTCCTCCCGAAGGGTGTGCACGATAGTAACATTGCTGAGGCGTATCATGTCCTTCATGTCCTGGATGAGAGCAGCAAAAATGTGATAATTCTTGGCTGGACCGGTAATGAGACTGATGCAAAGAAGAGAGTATGTATAGCATACCAATTCCGCAATATGCATATCACGAGCTCTGCTAGCAAAATGTCCTCCGAATTGGAAATAAAACTAGAGAAACCGGAAAGATAGCGACCAACATAATTTCTAATGAGACCTCCGAAGCCAACACGTTGCGGAGTTCCAAGGCAACTTTCATCCATGTTGAGAATGATGCACGAGAAGTTTAAGCAATTCCACTTGATTAAACGCTCCGAATTAACAGCAACATCATTCTAGGATAAAGCATTCTTTATGACTTCTGCAGAATTTTGAATGTTAAAAGAGAGGCGATGTAAAGACCAAAATTCGTTGTTCAGGCAAGTTAGGTTGCGGTGTCTCCAAGCCCACTAAATACCAGCCAAGAAAAGATTCGTTGTTCAGCCGAGAAAAGATTGTAAAATATTAAGTAATACATTCATACAGGCATGTGTGCGTGCACAACATGCGAGCGGGTGCACGACATTTCAAATCAAAACAACTCCCAAATTTTTTGTTGCGCTCAAGCTATTGACTTGATTAAAAAGACTACTTTCATTCTTGTCCGCACACACCACAATCTTGGTTTTTACGTTTTTTCAACTCCTTAACATTGTCGCATAAACCCATAAAAACAATAGGAACATTATGTTTATAAAATGTTATCCATAGCTGTTTTGACCATTGAGAGAACAATTACCAATGTTGGAGAGGGACATATGATTTACGTTGCTAGCATTATTGCTATTAAAGGTTTTCGTGTTAGTGTTATCCCAAACAAGTTAGTGTTTAATGAGAAGAATGAGAAGTTAAACTAAAGTTAAGGAAGATGCAAGAACTACAATATTAATTAAAGTAGCTTTTGGATATTTAACTTGGATGGATTTAAAGCACGTGGTTAGGAGTCCTGTTGTGGTCACCACTCTAATATTGAAATTCTAGAGTCATAATTTGTTATGATTCTAGAGAGGTTATTCATATATGAATCAAATGAAAATAAATTGTAAGGAAATATTTAATAAATAATATTAATTTCTCACTTGACTAAAATGGTTTAGTAGGATTCACTGTTATATTTTTGATATATTATCTTGTAACAATTATAATTTTTAGCATTTAATTGGACCTTTCAAGAAATTTGTATCATAAAATATCATTTATTCATGAATTTTCTTGTATTGTGCGCTCTTTTTGTATGACGTTGAGAAGTGCAACCATATTTTTTCTTTTTCACAATTCATTTTATTATAAGCTGCGGCCCAAACTCCAAAATTGTATGTGGTTGAATGTGTTTATGAAATTCATGGGTTTATCCTTTTTTCGCACCATTCTTGAGTAACAAGGGGAAAGAAGTGTAAAAAGGTGAGAAATATTGTATGATTGAATCTAGCATGGTCTCTTTGGATGGATGCTTATGGTTTGTTTGGTTCAACAAAAAGGAGGGGTGACGAGCAAAATATCTATCTATTTATACTTTTATACTATATTCTAAAGTAAATTTGAAATTTGAGTTGTTCTTGAACAAGTATTGTGATTACGTGACACTCTTAAAAAACTTCTTACTTTCTTATTCAATCCAATTTTAAGTTAGAATCGTGATTATATGAAATTCTAAGAAAACTTTTCATGCTCTCTTATTTTATTCAATAAACTCTAATATTAATTAATAATTTTTTAATCAAAACAATAAAACACTAAAAATCACGGGAGGCCTGAACCATTATAAACAGAAATTACATGTAAGAGAATCTTTGAAACGGTCAGCCAAGACTATCCTTAGATAGAAAATGAAGAATAAACTCCGGAGGGAAATTCCACCATTAGGAAGCAAAACTAGGCAAACATTGCACATTTTTTGCCAAGGCATATGCATTGATTGTAGCTAAAGTCAGTCAATTGATTCACCTTGTCATACCCCAAATTTTGACCTAAGGTCCCACTGACACACGTCTCCGAACTCACATTTCAGTGAAAAATTCGGCAGGGAGGTATTTTGAAATACCTCATAAAGTTCCAAATCGGGCCCTCTTCTCTCAGTCTTTAATTATTTATTTCTATCTTTTATTCTTTTTTTTTTAAATCGTTTAATTTTTTATTTTGTTTAGTCTTTATCTATTTAGTTAATTATTTAATTTTTGTTTAGATAAGTCCAAAAGTCAAGTATGCATTTATTTTATTTTTTTTATTTTCATTTTTCTCATTTATCATTTATTCATTTGTTATTAACTAAATAAAATCCAAAATTGGTCCTCATCCAAAAAAATGTCACGCGTCCTCCCATCCAAATCCAGGAACCAGCTTTCATCCCAATCCAAGCACAATTTCTGCATCATTTTTAACAAACCCTACCCTTAAACTTCACTATAAATAGAACCTGCAGAAACAGTCACAAGGCGACAACAATTTCACGGCCAAAAATCACACAAATTTATCAGAACCACTGTCAATTCTTAACCAAAAGTTCAGTCAAAACCCTTTTTCAAAATCGATCCAGACACAGTCACAAAGAATCAATTCACGCACAAACCTCCAAAGTTCAATCAAAAGCCTGCAGTCAAAAAACATTACACACACAGTCACACACAAACCCTTTTTTAAAAACCCAAACACCAACTCATCATCATCAACCTCATTCACACAACTGATCCCAAACTCAAAAACCCTATCAAAATCGAATCTCACCTTTTTTTCACACACAGCAGCGCACACGACACACAAATACAAACAGAGACGCACACGAAGACAGCGGTTCGCGCACACAAGCCGGACACACACGCACAACAGCAAGGAATAAAAACAAAATCAAAAAAAACGGTACCAGGCCTCAAAAACAAGAGGGGAAATAGGTATTTCTTTTTTGCTTTGCTGTTTTTGTAGATCTAGGGGTTTAAGTCCCGCTTCTGTAGGTTTCAAGGTTAGAAATAGGCGTAGAAAGAGGAGTAGAAGAGAAAACGAAAAAAAAACAAAAAAAGAAGTACCTTTAACTCCGGCGCGGCGGAGCAGCCGCGATTGCTCGCCGGCCACCGCGCCGGAACTCCCCCCGCCACCATTCTCCAATCGGAGAAGAAAAGAAGAAGCATGAGAGAGAAGAGAGAATTTTGAAGAGAAGAGAGAGAAAGAAAGGTGAAAAATGAGAAAAAAAACCGGACACTACACATATATAGTGTCCTGAACCGGTTCGGTTCTCCTGGACCGAACCAGGCTTGAACCGAACCGGTTTAAGCCCAATTCCTCAAGCCCAACGCGCCAGCTGCGCCTCTTAAGCCCAATTCCCCTTTCTGCTTGCTTTCTGCACACCCCTACGTACTACTGCACCCCCACCTTGTGTTTGGACCATTTTTTTACTTTTTTTTATTTTTTTCTCGCATTTATTTATTTATTTTTTAGCATTTTTATTTTATTGCAGACCTTAGAATGTAAAATAGGCTTTTTATGTAATAGTCATAGATTTTATATTTCTAACTTAGGGTAGTCGCGTTTTTTATTCTTTATGCTCCGTTAGTTAGCAATTATTCAAAAACAACAAAAACATGCAGATAACCAAAAATCACAAAAAACATTTTTCATAATAAACCTTGATCCAAATCAAGTGACCGCATTTTTATTTTTCTTTTCTTAATCAAATATCAATCAATTTAATTCAACTTCAAGTCATTTTCTTTTAATATAAAAAATACAAACCAATTCTTATTTGCCACTTGGCTTTTCAATTTAAAACCTTTTTTCAAAACTAATAAAAAACACACCACCAATCAAACGTCAATTTTTACCCCGAACTACGAGGTTTTGATCCTTCACGGGTACGTAGGCAGAGGACACTCGTCCTTCCAAACAAACAATAAAATATGTAGATAAATTAGGTCTCACTTTATTTTCCTTTTCATCACATTAATTCCTTCTTTTCAAAATAAGCAAGCAAGTTATAGCACATTAAATTAAATAAAACCAAGAGGTTCTCGTAGAGTACTACGAACATAAAGGGTGCTAATACCTTCCCTTTGTGTAACTAACCCCCGAACCCTAAATCTTTTCAATATGGGGTGTTTTGAACTTTTTTCCCCTTTTTCATAATAAAATTAAATGTTCAGTCGTGAAATATTTAGTGAGTCAAAAGCTAATCAAATAGCCTTGATCTCCGAAAAATGACGCGACACACCTGTTACGCAACTTCCAAGGGGCCTTGGTATTCATATTAAAAGCCCTGACCGCCATGAGGGCATCATTTTCAATCCAAATGTGTTGCAAATTAAGATTTTCCGATTTTTTCAAAGCAAACATAGATGTGTAAAGCTCAGAGATAACAGGGGTAGCATGGCTAATCTCATGCACAAAGCCACCTATAAAAGAAATCGTATGACCCCTAAAGACCACTATTATAGAAGGATAACTAAAAGACAAGCCAATAATAATTAGAATTAAGCTTAAGTTGCAAAAAACTATCACCATTTCATATTCTATTGGTGGTTATATAAGATTGAATAATACTAAATGCAAATTTTGGGGTAGCTGGCTCGTGAGTTATGAGTTCGTGACATTGGGTTTGTTTGCAATTATTTCATGCACGACATAATTTTTGAAAGCGGGAGTCTTCACTCTTGTGGTTGGTGTTGAGATTTCTTTCCCAATAACAATCATCCAACACTCGAAGATGGTCAAATGCCCCCACAAAATCCTTTAAAGCAATATGAAATTGTTGTTGGACCTCAAGAAGTTCACCCTAACCGATTGGAAATTGAGAGGCTATAAAGAAGGGGTCACTCGACCAAGAATGTCGGAAAAGGAATAACAATATCTAATGACTTGATTTCTAGGATCGCCAGCGGCCACCGAAGGATGCTTGCAAATAGTATCTCGGCGCGCAACCACCGTAGTCGGCCTTACCACTACATAGTTGGACCTAAAGTTATTAAAAGAGCATATGTAAGGCTGAAACATCTTAACAGACTAGACAAAGATAAGAGTTCTCAACACTAAGTTCCCCCACTGAATTTTTCATCGAGTGTGGAACTCACATAGGAAGGTCTTCACTCTGGCCTCAATTCCATAACGTTGGCACACCCAGACGAATGCACACATATAACCCCATAATAAGGGATGTAACTGGTAGGGGCAACCTTCAACCGATTCAGAACACCCATCTCATAGGGTGAAAAAGGGATCTTAACCACAACATGGAAAGGACACACTCATACATGATGAAGGCACAACGCTACAAACTACATGCACGACCCCCTTACAAAGGAGCCTACATAGTCCAGACATCATGAATGGTCGAGATCACTTCTAGAAGATACCAACAGAAGCCTTCAAGATCCTCATAAATAGAAGGCTGCCCAAAGATTTATTCACTCACGAAAGGGAACCAGTCCAGGCACCCAACACGGATGACTGATCCGTCTCGAGGGTAACCCATCCTCTTAGTCATATCAATAGACCTGTCCACAAAAAATAAGGCTAGGATCAGATCAAAACAAAGATGAATATACCCTCTAAAGGTTGTGCGACACTCAACAGAACCAAATCCCGACAATTTAGTTGTTCGTAGTCTTAACAACTGGCCATAAACTCATCAAGGGCGAACCAATTAAAACTAGGGTCAAGATGAAACTTCATCGCCATGTGTCGGGGGATACACTTGCTAATGTTGTCCTAGAAAGGTAAACAAAGGCATGAACAAAAAGATGAAGTAATCCCATCACTTGCCATATAAAGAGGCTAAGAGCAAGAACTCTAAAGGAATATCCTAGAGGCAAACACCATTGAAGGGGCGTTGCACCCTTCAAGAAGGATCAAAATTGTAACGTCCCGGATTTTTAAATCCAAGACATTTCATCTATTTCGTTCTTATAAGAAAATACTGCAGTTTTTGTAAACGATTTACAAAAAAAATTCCAAATTTCCTATGTTAATATATTTCAAAGAACTAATTTATTAATAGTTGAAAATGGAGAAAAATGTATCAGCTTCAAAAGAACAAAAGTGAAACTTGTTTAAAGTTTCCAGCGGAAGATAGCACGTCTCCGCATTTCTAAACATACTAAATAATTCAAAACAACAATCAAAGAGCCATAAAATCCTTCCTTATTTCAAAATAAATGACGAAAAACCCATAATGATTTCTCCCGTTTCGCGAACAAGCATCAACCATAAATCTTACACATCTTCTTGTGTACCTAAAAATGTTGGTGTAAGGGGTCAACTTTCATAACCACAACAAAACAAAACAAAACAAAACACAAAATTAAAAATCAGAAAATAAACATATACTATCCTTCTGCCAAAAATTAGATTGCATAGAAACGATTGACAAAATTTTATAAAACTTTAGAGATTAAACTAAATAAACATAATGGATACATAAGAGTTTTACCTTGCATTAATTATATGGCCGCAAAACAGAATCAAAAGAAGTGAACCGACTTAATTTAAATCCTCAAGGTCATGCATCAGAATTGTCAAAATAAAACATTACTCACCACACTAAACTTATACCTTGCTTGTATATCTCTATATAAAGTAGTATATATATATATATATATATATATATATATATATATATATATATATATATATATATATATATTATGATTAAGTCTTCATCCCTTTTTTTTTTGTTATTATTATGTATCTTTCACTTTGCAAATGCACGTGAACTCTCCAAAAGATGACTCAATCTTCATAAATAAATCTTCCTAAACTTATATGAAATACATGTGTATGCATGCTACTAAAACTATATGATCTGGATATAATAAGCACGCCACTAAGGCACCACACAAAATATAATTGTAATCCCACCACTAAGGCACCACACAGATGCATATGTCATGTATGATCATGAAAATGTAAACAAAATCCCGTCACTTAGGCACCACAAAGAATTATAAGTTTAACCCACCACTAAGGCACACCAAAAATGCATATGTCATGATAATAAAAATAGAGGCAATCCCCGCCACTTAGGCAATCACACAGAAAGTAATACCACATCATGCACATGACAAAAGAAATCTCTCATAAAAGTCTTATTGTTCTTCTTATTATTTCAGTTCCATAACAATCCCAAATTTTATGCTCAAAGACCATGATATATACCACGCATAAAAAGGGAATTAATTTTCACTATGTTTGTTCATATAACAAGTCATACATACAAATTTTCATGACTAATAAGCAATCCCATTTTTATAATCCATCCAACATTAGTTTTTTTTTTTTTTTTTTTTTTACCGTATGAAAGTAATGAAACAATAGCTTGTTTGCTCTAAATCAAAATCAGCACCTATACTAAGTTAACTATATTATACTTTTTTTTTACAACACCATGTTTTATTAAAACAGCCGGCACCAGAAATACCTAAAGGGCAATATATCAAAAGAAACAAAAGTTAAAGGTTGTTGAACAGAAACAACATAACAACAAAAAAAGACAACTAAAAGTAACTAACAGTGGCCAACATTAGTAGGAGAAACCTCACAGTATGTTATACATATAGATGCAATAATGTAATCAGAGCTCATAAATCAGATATCACATAGATAAACTAGCTATTATAAGTCTTAAATATCCCTCATTCATTGTAATTACTATAGATAATAATTTAGGTCAGCTATTACCTCATTCAAAGATACAAACAGGTTATGAAAATTAGGTAATATACTAAAATTTAAACTTTTATGAATTAATTCTATCACTAAGTTTCATTATCTTTAAAATCAATATCTTTTTCCTTAAAACATACAAACAACATATAAGTACTTTATCGACTTCTAATTCTATGTCTAATTTTGAGTTGTATGGGGAAGTGCCCTTACCTTAAGTGTTTTCCATCCTAAGCCAGGACTCTAAGCCGCCTCAAACTCACAGCTATAATGCAGACACGTTTGCCCTTGCTCCAAGAATTATTTTGTAGATTAGACCGTGGAAACCAAGAACCCGTGTGTTACAAACACGATGAATACTTGCGAGAGACTTGGCGAATATTTTGGATGGACTCAAAGGTAACAAGAGGGTGACTTATATAGCACATAGAAAATGAAAGAGTAGCGTAAATGATGACCAGAGAAAAGAAATGAAGAGTATTATTTGATGGTTTTGATACTAAGCAATGTAAAGGATGGAAGTAAGTTGAGTCGAGGAAGAATCAAGGCTTAATAATAGCCAGCTAAGATGCATATGTTAATATGAGTATGACTCAGCAAACAACTAATGTATTGAAGGAAAAATTGGACGTGGCCGTATGCTCAAAGGAAAAATTGGACGTGGTCATATCTAGAATAACTTATATAATAATGAATTGGAAAAAGGATGTTTGCATAAGGTTGCCTAAATTTTAGCACTTTTGTTGAACGTGCATCACCCATTATCATACTAAATTCATTACATGTAATTTATAAAATAAAAAATAAAAAAAAAATAAAACTACTAATTAATTATTGAATTAGATGGTGTGACATTTTTATCTAAGTTCTTTCTTTATAAATAAAATAAATGAATTTTGACTTAAATGATGAATCAAGATGATTATAAATAAAACTTGCAAAACATAAAATAAAATATTGGGATGTTACAAAAACAAATCGTTCCCCTCAAATAACACATTAAGAATGCAAAGAAAGCTAGAAAACAAAAAGGAGGAAGGAAAGGAACCTTACTTGGTAAAGAAGCTGCAATAGGCCGGAACAATGAAGAATGTGAGTGCATAAGAAAACTCCTTTCCCGTTCGCCGAAGAGCCAAGAGAGCAAGAGACAATGCAGGTAACCGCAAACAAGAATAGTAGGACTCTTTAAATAGGTTATAGGGAACTAGTTGGAGTGACAAAAATTCAACGACTAGAAGAACGAGAAGTCGATATAGATCAATCCAACGACACCAAATCCAAAAAATAAAAGGTGTCTCAAATGGACTTGACCATGTTACTTGAAACCTATCATGGGGAAACCCAGCAAACGAAAACTTATCACACAAGAGGTTAGAAACCGTTGAAAAGTGGCAGAATGAAGCAACTTTTACCCTTTGGGTCGGGACAAGCAGGCTGCTATTATCGTTCAAGCGAGCCTCATCGATGATGAAATACTGGAGAAGGGAAGCACACACATCTCCTGAGAGTCCAAGACCAAGTTGGCACGAAGGTGAAAAGGCCATGAATCAGAAGCCTTTATGATTAACCTAAACTAAAGACCTTGGTTTCTGTCTCGAACTCCATGAGGAGGAAAGACCAAATCCTATGTAAACAGTCATGATATAAGATATGAAGGTGGCATATTAACCAAGGAAGTCATTCATCCAGAAGGAAAAACAACATCATCAACGACGAACTCTTAAGGCCGTCAGGTGAATAATCGAAACTTCCCATAAAGGGTCACTCAAATGAACCCACGAAGGTCTAGGCGCCACCGAACCAGTAGGCTAAGAAGCCTTGGAAGTGGTATCGCCAAAAACCTCGTAGGGTCATTCAAAGCTCAGTGAGATGATGAAATCCAAAGGTACAAAGACCGACAAGACCCTCATTCTTAAAGCGAATCCCCCATGAGACTTTATCAAGCTACAATCTGATTCCCTCAGCCTATAATTTGAGGGGAAACTATTTTGAACTGGCCCTGAGGTCCAATCCGAAGCAGGCGACACCATGCGACGGACACACCATATATCCCACAAGATTATGGTCCAAACTAATAGATCCTAACCTACCTGTTCGGAATTCATGCTACAACTATCCAAGTGAAGGCTTGACAACCAAAACCCTACTTGCCCATTATATATATACCCATGCTTAACCTTGAGTTAGGTTTGACACTTCTTACCTATAATATAGCCACAATCTCTTTTTCACCCTTTACTAACTTGGGCGTCGAAGCACGTGCAGGTACACCACCCTCCTTCGGTGAAGAAGGACTTGCGGTGGATGAGTAAAGCTTAATCCCTCAATATAACAGATATCACCAGACAAACCATCTTCGTAGGTCCAACAAGATAAACATATGATTTATTAGTGAGCTCACAACAATTTGAAGTGGTCTTCAATTGGCTTGAGATATTGGTTATAGATATATTATTTTGAAATCAAACTCTAAGTCAACCTCAAATTTGAATAATTCGATCCAAATCATGATTTTCGTCCACAAGAATCAAGAGGTTTAACAAAAAAGTCAGCTATAAAAATATTATATTGTTGATATTATTAAAAAATATAATTATTTATTTATTTATTATATTTATTATTAAAAATAAATATAATTTGTTATCTCTCAAAAAATAAATAAAATTTATTACAATTTAAAATTGACAAAACTAAAATTTGATAAAAAAAACATAGCTTAAAATTTACACTTTAGTTGATTAATAATGGTGGTATGATAAAAGGGGGCGAAGTAAAGTAAAGCAAGCTAAGAAAAAGCCTGCGTTGTCACTTTGCGTCCATCCAATTCCGATGTTGTAATCAACGAAACAGTCTCAGGTAGTGTGTGGACTCATCCTCCAAACGCCGTCACCGGAGAGGAAGAAGAGCATCTCAGCCACCACCACCACCACTCTTCACCGGAGGAAAACTTCCACTCTTCCTTTCATCTTCACCTTCTCTCCACCTCCACTTCAACAACACCAACAACAACTTTCTAGAACCTTCTCGTAAGTTCCCAAACCCTAGTTTTCAATTTCATTTATTTACTTTTTTTTCCGTACTTCCTAGGGTTTTAGTTTTTCTATTTTTTTTTGGATGAATTTCATATTCATTTTTTGGTATTTTATTTTGAAAAGTGCAATGAGTGCTCTCAGGGCATTGTTTAAGTTAATAAATATAAAATTTTTGTATTGAAAATTTCGGATTTAACTTTATAAAAGTTTAAAATTTATTGTTTCGGGCGCAAAATTTATACTTTTAGCTTTATTAATTAGTGTCCTTAGAGTTCTTGTTAGCGCGACCCTTTTATTTATATGTATTGTTGTGGTTGTTTGTATTTAGTATTAATTAGTATTGGAGTTACTATGAAAATTGGATTTTTTTCGACGATTTTGGTCTCTTTGAATGTGCGAGGTGCTGTCATTATAGTTCCTGAATGTATCGAAATCGCAAACTCCCTCAAGAGACTATAATGACAACGCCTCACACATTCATCAGCCAAAATGGCTATCTTCCAGTCTTTTTGGTCATTGGCATTGTGTTGATAAGAGTGCAAGATTATAACTTTGTGAAAAATGTTTTTGTTTGTGGGTAGGAAAGTGTGATTAAGATGGCTTGGATGGAAGAAAATGATGGGAATGGAAAAGAAAAGGAGTTAGGCGGAGAGAATGGTTTTTTGAAAGTGAAAGAACCATCTGTTAGTGCTGGTGGAGATGATACTGTTTCGGGGAAAAAAAGATCTGAAGTGAAAGACGATATTTCTTTCGCCAACATTTTGCGTTCGAGGAACAAGTTTACGGACTCTCTTGCTTTGTATGAGCGTGTTTTGGAGAGTGATGGTGGAAATGTAGAGGCTCTCATTGGAAAAGGGATATGCTTGCAGATGCAGAATATGGGTAGGCTTGCTTTTGATAGTTTTTCGGAAGCTGTTAAGTTGGATCCTCAGAATGCTTGTGCTCTCACACATTGTGGCATTCTTTACAAAGAAGAAGGTCGCTTGATGGAGGCGGCTGAGGTATGTACATGCTAGATGACTAGTTTTTTCTATATAATTTATTTTTTTATATATATGATGAAATAGCATGGTATTTTTGTTTTCTAATTCCATTTGTAGATGATACAGCAGTGCTTTTGCCACATGGAAAAGTTTTCTTATTCTTATATAAACCCTGTATTTACCCGACTTAGTGGTGACTATAGATTTTATTTCTTGATTGCGTCCATCTTACATAATTTTCTAGGCTTTATATATTAGATTGAGTGAGGCATATAATACGATTCTAATGAGTATGATCGGTTTCTGATTATGCCTTGAATATGTGCTTATTAATGTAGATTGTAAAGTCTTTTTTTAACAGTAGAACACATAGGAAACTTTTTGAACAGACTGATAAAAAATAGATTGAAGTTCTGTGAATTACTTAGTAAGGGCACTTGGTGCCAGCATCCTTGATATTTATATGCATAAAAGAATCGATACATTATTACATTTTAGTTTTACAAGACAACAATAAAGAGTTGAACTATTTCCTATGAATCTAATATATTCAACTATGCATTGACTCCCATAAATCCTGGCAATACATTATTGACTGTAATATTGAAAATATGCAAGTTACATTACATAAAAACCTAATACAATCAAATCATGTGGGGTTCCCTCGTAAATCCTTGCAGTGATATATGTTTGTCCACTTAGATTTAAATGAGAAGATTCTACATATCATAGCCATCATGGTGCCTGATTGCTTGTCCCCTTGATACGAGTTCAATACAGTGTTGATTATGTTTGTCCATACTGAAATCAAGAACCTGAAATAGTCATAGTCATGATTTACATACAAGTGTAGAGAATCTTTTCCTATCCACTTCCATTCAGTTCCTTAGTACCTATGTAGCGAGCAAAGAATTTTCTTCGAGGATTTGCACTATAATATTGAAGAACAGAATGGTATAGGATGAGATAGAATATAATAGAAACAAAGACAGGGGGAACCCGTTACCCACTCTTTCTTAACCAACAGACGTTTCATTTTCCCATATGCAGCATTATTGCTACTGGATAATAGATCTGCTAACTTGCTTTTCTTTCAGAACTTCCATGCAGTTCTTGACTGGGGAATGCATATACTTAGACTGCCAGCATACTTTATTTGATATGTTTAGGAACATAATGGATTAGACATAATGCTACCACGAATTGATTTTTTAGTGCTATTTATCGTTAGTGTCATGGTAGTTAAAAGTGGGGGTTGGTGTGATTGCACTTTCTTATGATTTTTCCATCCTTGAGCGATCCTGATTCACAGGAAAATCTTGAGTTTGTTGGATCGGTCGAGATTTCTATGTATGCTCATGGGATTGGTTGGTACTTAAATAAATTATTTTCAGGCTGGGTTCCGCGCACCACTTTTTAAAAACCCATGCTAGACTAAAACAGAATCCTAACCCGATTTCTCATTTCTTCTCAAGCCTACGCCTCATGCAACCGGCAGGCACCACCCACAGCCGTCTTCTTGCATTTTTCTTCAGATGCTTCAGCCACATGCGTTTCTTCCACTAGCTTCTCTACCTCAGCCCCTCTTGTGTTACAGCTTGCTTGAATCTCTCCTGCAAGCTCATAGGTTCTAGCTTCCTGCTGGGTGTTGCTCTTCTTCTTGTTCAAGATTCACCTGTTGCTCCCTGGTTGCTGTTTTACTCTTCAAAACTCTTCTCTTGTTTCAGTGCTTGTTGGGCTAGGTACGCGTGATTAGTGTTGTCAAATATCGGCCATGGCAGATTGCAGTGGTGGATTTTTTGACAACCACCATTGCCAATTTACGAAGTAGATGGCACCAGGGTGTTTTATGGTGGGCATGTCTGCTTAAAATAGCAGTAAAATGATAGTTTTTTTTGGCATTCCGCCGTGCTCTCCCATCCGCAATCAATGATATTGCTTATGAATGCTTTTTCTTATCTATGATAAATTTTTTTTTTTGAGTCTTGTCTATGAAACTTGATGGGCTTAATTTTTGTTAAGATATAGAATGAAAGGGAACTAGAGTTAGAGTAGTTAGAGCAACTAGTTAGTTATTTGGAAAAATATTTGTATAAATAGGAGTATATGCAAGGATAGATGGAAAAACATAGAGTAATAAAGCAGCGACTCTGTTCTAGAAGGGAAAACCTCTGGAGGAGAGAAGATGAAATCGCGAGCTTGAGCAAAGGAAAATTCTGCGGCTGTCTTGAATGGAGCTAACAGTCACGGTTGACCAAGTCCTCCTCCCATGGAGAGCCTTGTTGAGCTTAAGGAAATGCTGAAGCATGCGCTGAAAAGGGAGAATTTTGGCTGCGACCAAGAAAGAGCAGAGACTGCAACCCCTTTGATCAAGAAGAGTGTCGAGGGATTGGCATAACTAAGAAGTTGATGGTCAACGGGTGCAGATACACGATGATGAGTCGAACAAGTTGGAGGTAAAACCTTCTCGAGAGAAGACCTTGTCACAGCAACAGAAAAACATTTCTGAAGCAGATAGCCACTAAGAATCTTGTTCTTGGGCAAGGCAGAAGGGTGATGTGGACCATTCCATTGGCTTGGGTGTCATCAAGGCAAGAAACAAGGCTAAAATTATATCACCACTGAAAACAATGCTGGAAAAATAAGAAAAAAGCAGAAATCATGGTACGATTGTAGAATATGGAGATGACCCGTTTGTCAAGATCGAGACGGAAGTCAAAACTTGGAGCTGGCTGAAATGATGACTGAAGAAGAGAAACAAGAATCACAACCAAAACTGTCCGACCCAAAGCCGTTCTTGGAGGTTTTGGGGAGAACAAACAAAGAGGGGAAAAATGGGTATTGTGCAAGTTGGGTTTATTTTTATATTTCATGGGTAAGTCCCAATATGCTGATGGTCCCAATATGCCGTTCTTAAGCTATCCTAATTGAAGACCAACATTCGTTGGGCCTAATCCAAGGCACATCTAGCCCAATTCATAATCGGGCGACATGCTCATGTTTCCATAACACCTTTTATTTACTGACCAGGTTGTTCACCAAGTTCACTGCCAAGTTGAACTTGCCTCTATGGTGTTTGGGAAAGATTTATCATCATTGGAAACAACAGTGGTTTGGCAACTACTACAGGAAATTGCAGATTGATCGGATTCAAAAAGAATTTTGTACCCCTTTGCACCCAGCTGGCTTATCAACTTCACAACAGTGGGATCTCAGGGGAAAGTTTTATTTTTTCATCAACTATTAAACATGCTGGAATTTAGTATATTGCAACCTTGAGGACAAGGTTCTTTTCTAGGGGGTGTATTGTTAGGACATAAAATAAAAGGGAGTTCAAGTAGCAAACAGTTACTTTGAGGAATATTTGTATAAATAGGAGGATAAAAGGATAGAGGGAAAAGTATTTTGAACATTTAGTAATTGGTAATTTAGTGGCTCAGAAAGGGAGACCCTTGGAGGAGGGATCGCTCTTGGTTCCTATTTTGTAAAAGTATTCTCATTCTGTCAATAAAATTCTTCTTTCTTTTCAATTTGATTTCTGGGTTCCTATTCCTAACCATTGTGGCCCTCCATATCGCCCCTCTGATCTTATACTTGTCTATAAATATTTTCAACTGATGTCTCACCTTTTCCCTTAAAGATAATTTTTTTCCTTTTCATAATCATTATTAAATATAAAAGAAATTTTAGCCCATTAAAATATTAATAATTAAACAACTACAAAATAAATGTCTGCATTCTTGAATTTCATTATATTAATATCCATTAACTAATTATATCATTTTTATATTAAAATATATTTTAATATTTTTCAGTAGGATCTTGCTATCTGTGTTATGATTCTGTGATTTCAAATCTCGACTCTTCTTCCCTATCCCAAGTAAAATCGCAAAGCCTTGGTTAGGGCATTATTAGGTATGCATAGCTCAATGTAGATTTCCTTAGTGTCACATTTGTCCTTGTCCGTACCACAAAGTTTGACAGTTTACCTTGTTATACACTTACGCATACTCCCATGATAGCTGTAACCAAAGAAAATATTCCGATACTAGTTGATTTCAGAAGTATGCTAACAATTTGCGTTCTAGTTGTCAAGAAAGAGGAAGCATCTCAACTATACACTAAGATAAATATAGTATATATGAAGACACAATATCCCAATTACTGCATATACATGATTCATTGAATGTAGACATATGATGGATGATTCTAATAGAAGCTATCGCTGATAATCAACTGATTTTCTTGGAGCAGTCATATCAAAAGGCGTTACAGGTGGATCCTACATACAAAGCAGCTGCTGAATGCTTAGCCATTGTTCTAACGGATATCGGTACCAACATAAAGCTTGCAGGAAACACTCAGGAGGGTATTCAAAAATATTTTGAAGCTCTCAAAATAGATCAACATTATGCGGTAATTCTACCTCAATCCTTTTCCTGCATTTTTCCTTTTTATTAAATCAATTTTAAATAATTAGTAAAATCAGCCTTTTACCTGCATAATATGAATGTTTTTTCTTTCTATCTGTCCTTGCAGCCAGCATACTATAACCTTGGCGTGGTCTATTCGGAAATGATGCAATATGACATGGCCCTGAGTTTCTATGAAAAAGCTGCATCAGAGAGGCCTATGTATGCTGAAGCATATTGCAACATGGGTGTCATTTATAAAAATCGAGGGGATTTGGAAGCGGCTATTACTTGTTATGAGAGGTACAAGATATATCTAAGGCTTGCACTTCTCTTGACAAGCCAAGTCATGCTTGCAGTTTTTTTGTTTGTTTTTGTTTAGTGTATAACGATTAGCTTATTTTGTGTTCAAAGTAGCTTATAATCAAAATATTATCAAGAGAGCTTTTGGGAAACAATGTTTTTCCCTAAAAATTAAGGGTTTTTCTCTGTATTTTAACTAGAAGACGAGTGAAAATTGTATATAAAATCATGTTTTTCAGTAAGAAAAATGAAAACAATGTCAAAAAGCTAATTTAGTGCTTTTCTTAGAAGGTAGATATAATAATATTTGAAAAAAAGCACTTGTAAAGTTTTGTTGTAGAACATTTTTTAAGCTTGCTTGTCTTAGCTTAAAAAGGGGATTCTATAATAATACTATTTTTTTTTTGGAAGAAACAGGGTTGTTTGGTTTGAGTATTTTTACTGCTAAACTGTCCTTATTTTCATTCTGATTCTTGTTTCCCAAATTTTTACTGGGAACAGTGAAAACAGTTCTTTCATGTAAAATCTTTGAAAACATAAAAAGTGAAAACAAGAGGGCAGTTTAGTTATTAAAAGGAAAATACAGAAATGTAAACAGATAATGTATTCTCAAACCAAATAGCGCTACTATTTTTAGCTTTTAAGAAAAGGATGAAAAGACTTTCTTGAAGTTTATTTTTTTCAATTAACATAATTGTCATAATTTTTTTAGAGATACCTTCTAACTTTAAAAGAACACATTTTCTTTAGAAGAAGCACAAACAAATGGACTTTAATCTAATAGAAACATGCACTTAATGACCGGACGTATGCTGTAAGCGTTCATGATCAATTACTGTTTTGTGGCAGGTGTTTAGCTGTTTCACCTAACTTCGAGATTGCCAAAAATAATATGGCTATAGCTTTGACAGATTTGGGAACAAAGGTGATACAAGCAGTGCTATTTTTTTTTAGCAATTTTATATTTTATATTTTTGAACAGCTTTTAGCAATTTTATTGATATTGTACTCATGTATGACGTCCTCTATCTTTGTTTTTAAGATGAAAATCATGAAATTGAAATACTTCTATTATAAACATGAATAATAGTATAATGGTAATATAATTGAAATGATGGCTTCTAGGTAATAATAGTGCAATGGTATTATCAACACGAGTAGTAGTGCAATGTCCCTCTAGGAACAAATTTTAGGAAAACTCTTCTGACATGAGACGTGAGGTAGTGTGGTTTGTGTTTGTGAATCAATGTTCTCTAATTATTTATTGTCTATAGTTTTTCACGTGTACCTTTCTTTCTTTCTATTCCTCATGTGCAATGAGATGCATTGACAACTCGATCATTTTTTCTTGCTAACAGAGATCAGGGTTTCTTTTCATATATAGGTTAAACTGGAGGGTGACATCAACCGTGGTGTGGCATTTTATAAGAAAGCTTTGTATTATAATTGGCATTATGCTGATGCTATGTATAATCTTGGGGTTGCTTATGGTGAGATGCTTAAGTTTGATATGGTATGTCTTGCACGCACATATGTGTATATTTCTCGCATAATGCACCTGCATGTAATATATTAAGATACAGCTTTAATGTAGTATTAATTGCCGCTTTGGAAAATCTTTCTATACTACTCAGGCTATTGTGTTCTATGAACTTGCCTTCCATTTCAATCCACATTGTGCGGAAGCTTGTAACAATCTAGGCGTTATATATAAAGATCGTGACAACCTTGATAAAGCTGTAGAATGCTACCAGGTAATGACAATTGTGTCAGTTGTTTCAACCCTTGATGGGTTCATTGGATTGCATAGATTTTTGATAGCAGCATTTTTTTGGTATTGCAGCTTGCTTTGTCAATCAAACCGAACTTTTCTCAGTCATTAAATAACCTTGGTGTTGTATACACTGTCCAGGTAAGCATTGTTCGATTTTTGAATTTTGAAGTTGATCAAATGTCTTCAGTTGCTAATTTAATTATCTTCTCTAATTTCTCCAGGGCAAGATGGATGCTGCTGCAAGTATGATTGAGAAAGCTATCGTTGCAAATCCGACATATGCAGAAGCATACAATAACCTAGGTATTTTTTTTTTTTTATCCATTCTGATACATTAGTTGTTTGGTCATTGTGAAAATCATGTTTGCTGTCTCTTTTTTAATAGACTAGTTTTGCTAAAACAGTAAAAGTCTATTGAATAGTTTTATAAGTAGAAATATTCAAAGATATTGGCCAAAAAACTGGTTACAGAGCTTATGTTCTGCTAGGGAAGGATGGCAAAAGTTGCTGTAGTAATACACTATTAAATGTTCCATGCATTTAAAATAAAAATCAAGTAATTGTGTTTCCATTCTTTGCACAGAAACTTCTGTATGGTATCCTTCCTTTGTCTGAAGATTTTATGAAAACTTTGTTTCTCTTTGTATATGTTTACAAATATGATTTATTTTAAGGTGCCCAGTTGAAACCCTTACATTTGTTTTATGGTACACTTCATTTTTTCTATTCTTGTTATGCAGGAGTTCTTTACAGGGATGCTGGTGATATTGCTCTTGCAATTAATGCTTATGAACAATGTCTCAAGATTGATCCCGACTCTCGAAATGCTGGCCAGGTCTGGTGCACTATGGTTGAATGTCCTGTTCTTGTTAACTTGTGTGAAATTTTCCAAAGATTCTACGTACATCTGTCTAGTCATTGTTCATATAGAATGTGTATAGAAAGAATATGAAACTGTCATTATTTCTTAAAAGTTGCACCGGATACAGTGGAGTTGTTTAGAGAGACCGTATTGGTATGTTAACTTTTGAAGAACATTATTTCTATTTTTGGTTAGGATTTCTCTTGATCCTTCAACAATTACTCTGTTGTGCAAGCTGACGGGAAAATCATGCCACTCTAACTGATATTGAAGTGAACAGCAGATCTCTACTCATTCTTTCACTTCTTCTCCTTCATTTTGACTGCAAAAAAGGATGATGCACCGCTTTGAGCCGCGTTTGACCCGCATCGCACCACTGCATTGCGGTCTGCTTAGACCGCTTTTCACTTCTGACGCGCCGATGCGGCCAGACGCGGTGGTCGAGATTATTCCACTGCGCTATAGCGGCCGGCACGGCCGCTTTTTACAACAGAGGAATAACTCTTCTAAAAGCTTAAGCCAATAACTAAAAGTCCAAATATGGAGTTAATCACAGATGACCCTACTTAGCAAGGGCTTATAAATAAATGACTTAAGCACCACATAACCTCTTAAAATTGTCGCTTAAATTTGTATTGTAATTTTGGTCTCTTATGTGCCTAGACTTTCATTTTCACACACTTATACAATAAGCAACTTAAGGCTTCTCTCTGTCTCACTCCTTCCTCCCCCCCTCTCTCCATATATATGTATATTTGGGTATACCATGATTATATATTGAGTGTCGAGTAAGTAACTTTGTGCAATCTTCATCCCTCATTGTGAAATGTTCTGTGTTTCTTTCATGGACACAAACTTAACTGTAGGCTGAGTCATGTTAAATTCACATCAAGTTTTCTTCTTATTTTGTTTTGCTTCTCTCTATTGCTAATACTTTTTTCTTCTTTGTGACTAATATTGCTAATAATTAAGCATTAGAAAATTTGATATTTATATTCACATTGATTGTGATAGAAAGTGTAGATGATAGAAATTTTGTTTTTTCTAAAGCAGTTGAATTCTAACGTACCTTAATGCGCAGAACCGCTTGCTTGCAATGAACTACATAGATGAAGGAAATGATGACAAACTTTTTGAAGCTCACAGGTAGCAGCTTTCTCCTACGAACTTTTGTACTTCTATCTGTATTATTAGTTGCATTTTACCGAGTTAACTATCTATAATGTTTTATCAACTTCATTGATTCCTTTCTTTAAATTTTATGACATAGCATATAATTTTACTGTGTGGTGAGAGAAAATAGAACTTTAATTGATTTCCGGACCAACTTCATTGTTTTATCTTAATTGTTTGGTGACATGTAGTATAACTTCCTGGGATGACAAAATAAAAATACTTATCCTGTATCTACACGGTGGTGGTGGGGGAGGGTGTGTGCGGCGCAAGAGAGACATAATTTGTGTTTTTTTCATTAGCTGTGCCTGTTGATAATGTTGTTTATGGTGATGGTTAAGAAGAAAATAAGTAAAAAATGGTTAAAAGAAAAATACTTCTCTTTACCAGCTGCCTATTAAAAAACGAATGGTTGTATGGCATACATAAGCCATACCTTTCTTCTTTTAAATCACAATGTCGGCTTATGTAAGCATAAGCCATAATCTTGCTTTATATTTAGAAGTATATTTTTCTTCATGTTGTCTCCACAAGTAACGTTTTTATGTGATCAATGAAATGCATGGTTTATAACTGGTTGCAGTTTCAATTGCTAAATTTTGTTAGCCATAGTATTTTTATCCGCCGCAATTTGCTTTATGTGAAAAAGTAGAATGACAATTAGATTTCAGTCTTATCAAAATAACATTTCCTTTCAGGGATTGGGGTTTGCGATTTAGGAGGCTATATCAACAATTTACATCATGGGACAACTCAAAAGATCCTGAAAGGCCTCTTGTGATAGGATATGTATCTCCTGATTATTTTACACACTCTGTGTCATACTTCATTGAAGCTCCCCTTATCTACCATGACTACGCCAAATATAGAGTGATTGTTTATTCAGCAGTTGTCAAGGTATCATTTACAATCCATGCGTGGGAAATCCTTCATATATTTCTTGTTCTTTTAATACATTTGGTAAATTTTCCAAGGTTTTGCGTTGCGTTTATTACAGTAGCTGCTTGCATAATATATTTTCCTGTGCAATCTAAGAATTAGAGGTTAAGTTTATCTGTACTCCACGGCAGGGACTGATTTTTTTTTTTAGTTGGTTAGCTTTCAAATTTGTTATGACTTGGATGTTTGTCTTTTTCGTTTTCTTTGATAGTAGAGATGTGAAACAAATATTAGAGGAGTTGGAGACTTTTTTTTCATGACAATGTCTTGTGCTCAGCGGTTTGAGAGCTTTTGGAAGAGAAAGTTTCTCAATCTTTGCGGATGATTATAGATCTAGGAAATTGATTTCTTTAGGAATGGTAGTCACCTTTTTTGAAGGAAATGTCACTTTTCAAGAATTTGCTTCTGGCCCATAGCTTCATATCTGTTGTGAGTCCTGTTTTCCGACAGTTAATTGGTACTCCAACATAGGATTGAAACGTACTCCCTTCGTTTCCTATTTTTTTCTTTTTTTGAATAGAAAACGTTAGTATTTTTTTCGCATTTACATAATTTTGTTGTTCCTATTTATCGTCGTTTTCAAAGTTCAATGCAATATTAATTATAGATTTGTCAACAATGCCCTTATTTATTGCAGAGAGAGAAATAGATAAAATGGAATCATAAATGACTAGGAACTGAGGGAGTGTTAGATATACTATGTATTTTTAAGTTGTAGTTCCCTATTCTGGTTTCTTGTTTAATTCCTTCAGAACTGTTATGCATGAGGTTTCAGTATTATAATCTTACAGTTTTCCAATTAGCAAATATTCAAATAAGTTTTCTGGAGAAGCATCTACTTTATTATATTCTGACAGTTGGCTTGCTGAATTGGTTTGTTGGGAATGCTGAAAATATGTTATACTGCTTGGTTGGTAATCTTGTTGCCATTGGAAAACAACCTTTAGTTGTCGTAAGCATTGTATGAAGTTGTTAGTGGTATTCTTTTTGATGATAGAGATGATTTTTTTTGTTTGTTGCTATGGACATCCATTTAAACTGGTTCTCATACGATATTTTGGATCAAGTGTTAAAAGAACTTTATATTTCTATCGATTATTGTGGTTTACAAATGCTCTGGAGAAGCATCTACTTTATTATATTCTGACAGTTGGCTTGCTGAATTGGTTTGTTGGGAATGCTGAAAATATGTTATACTGCTTGGTTGGTAATCTTGTTGCCATTGGAAAACAACCTTTAGTTGTCGTAAGCATTGTATGAAGTTGTTAGTGGCATTCTTTTGATGATAGAGATGATTTTTTTTTTGTTGCTATGGACATCCATTCAAACTGGTTCTCATACGATATTTTGGATCAAGTGTTAAAAGAACTTTATATTTCTATCGATTATTGTGGTTTACAAATGCTCAGGCTTGCTCTTGTAAATGCAAGATAAGCCATCTGTAGTAGCATCACAATTGGTCTGACCGTTTCCTAGATCTTGCCATAGAAGGAGCTTTATAGCACCGGGTAGTTTATGGTTCCTCAGGCTTAGCACGACACAGAGTCTTCAATATAATTTATCTTGACATAATTATAATTGTTATTGTTAACAATCTAACTGAGGTTTCATAATTTGTTTTCTGTTCAATATCTCCAATTCTCCATTTGTTTTTCCATTTTGAAATTAATTTTCTTTTGATGTTGCAGGCAGATGCAAAAACCATTCGGTTTAGAGAGAAAGTCATAAAGAAGGGTGGGATCTGGAAAGATATTTATGGGACTGATGAAAAGAAGGTTGCTGATATGGTTAGAGAAGATCAAGTTGATATTTTGGTAGAACTTACTGGTCATACTGCAAACAATAAGTTGGGAATGATGGCATGTCGACCTGCTCCAGTTCAGGTATTTTTAACGAATCTGCATGTATGCTTTTTTCTATTGTTTTTCAGCTTACAGATTTTCTTATCCTTGCTTACTAAATATCTCAGATATGGTTTTCCTTTTTATATTCCAATCTCTGTTTAGTTATATCAGATTTTTTTTTTTGTGAAAATGCAAATTAGTTTTTTTTTGTGTTGCATATGTTGGGATATTATATCTGATTTCTTCCGAAGTATATTTCTGTGAATTAATGTGATTTCCGTGTAATTGAAACTGGAAGAATTCTTTGACAGTAAATTGAAACTGGAAGAATTCTTTGACAGTACTTAGTTTAGCCTGGCTAATTGCTAGTATATATTCCTAAAATGGGATAATAGTTAACTTGTTGATTAGCAATATTAGGCAAGAATCCAGAAGTGAGATTCCATTTATGTATAATATTCAAAATAAACTTACATGAATAGATTTTGATGTCTATGCTCTTGTTTCGATCATACACACTCTTCTCCATGCACGTGCTAAATCTACTCACTAAGCAAGTGATATGTCGTTGCATTTATATATTCATGACAACATGTGTTTTTTTTTCTTTTTTTTTTTTTCTGAGCAAAATCAATTACGACAATATGTGTTTTACTCTCGTTAATGTGCTGAATATATATAATTTGATCTCTGCAACATTGCAACTTATATTGCTTGACATGCAGGTGACTTGGATTGGTTATCCCAATACTACAGGATTGCCTACAATTGATTATAGAATCACCGATTCACTGGCAGACCCTCCTGAAACAAAGCAGAAGTAGTTATCTTCTTGATTTTCCGTACATTCTTGTCATTGATCTATATTTTTCTCTAATACTACTATTGCTGTTCATTTTCTCAAGTTATGTTTCCTGTGTACAGGCATGTTGAAGAGTTGGTCCGATTACCAGATTGCTTCCTCTGTTACACTCCTTCCCCTGAAGCCGGTCCTGTTTGTCCAACTCCTGCTCTTTCCAATGGTTTTATTACATTCGGTAGCTTTAACAATCTTGCCAAGGTAGTGCGTGTTAAAATATTATTGTTTACATGTCTGTTTTGTATACAAAGAACAAATTATTAAAGATGGGTGCTGACTTATATTATTTTGTTTCATCAGATTACTCCTACAGTATTGAAGGTTTGGGCAAGGATACTGTGTGCAATTCCAAATTCTCGCCTCGTGGTAAAATGTAAACCATTTTGCTGTGATAGTGTTAGACAGAGGTTTCTTTCAACCCTAGAACAGTTGGGATTGGAACCACTACGAGTTGATCTTCTGCCCCTCATTCTTCTTAACCACGATCATATGCAAGCTTATTCTCTGATGGACATCAGGTAACATCTATTTTTGTATTCCTTAATGTTTTAATGGTCCTGCCTGAATTCGTTTTGTTTTACAAACAGATATTGGTTTAATGTTGGCTGTGTCCCGTTATTATGCGCAGCACCTCTGTTTTATCTGTTCTCAGTAATTTTAACCTTTTTCATATCCTTGATGCGGATTGGATATGGTTGTGGTGCAATACAAAATCAATTTTTGTAAACCTGAAATATTTGACTCAACTAGGATTGTAGTATAATTTACACGACAACCTATGCATTTGGAACTTACAATGAAAGTTCTAAAAAAATAAAATAAAAAAGCTCATTTAGTCAAAGATGTTTCTGAGGAAAAGTTCAGTGAAGTCAAACATATTCTAACTCTTAAAATACATACGCATCCTATAATTCGGTGATTCACTATTTATACCAAGGTCGGTTGTTTCTGATGCTAATTACTGAATAGCATGGAAACTTAAAATATAAAATTTACACACATTGGAATGATTATTTGGGAAACCAAAGATCTCAAATTTATCCTTTGCTGGCATAGCTCTTTCACATTTCATTGTCAGAGTAGTCTATCTATGTAATGGTACCTTCCTTGAAAAGTAACATATGAATATCATATTGAATAAGAATAGTGCAATTGAAGATGATTTACAAATATAGGATACACATTATTTCTTGGTTGGTTTATTGAGTGTGAAACGCATTACGAAACAACTACTTGCACTATTGTTCTGCTTATCTTTTGAACTTTTTATTAGATGCTCTCTCTCTCTCTCTCTCTCTCTCTCTCTCTCTCTCTCTATACTTATGTTGATTTTAATCTCGTCGTCAATCATGTTTGAGGATTTACAATATTTTGATTACGATTATAAGAACAGAATTTGTGTATGTTGAATGAATTGTTTTATTACCCTTTGTAAACTGTTCTTTCTTTTGTAGTTTGGACACCTTTCCATATGCTGGGACAACTACGACATGTGAATCTTTATACATGGGAGTTCCATGTGTTACAATGGCCGGTTCAGTACATGCACACAATGTTGGTGTTAGTCTTCTTAGCAACGTTGGTATGGAATCTACTTTAATATTTGTTTTTGATGTCGACTTTAATATATTTTGTATTACTATTACTTCTCAATAGCCGTTTCATGTTTTACTTTGTGATTTTATAGAATGCCTTCTAGCACGCCAAAGCAGTGCCTGGCTAAAGTCAATGAAACTTACTGACATTTTGACACAGAATTCATGTCCAACTTATTTTGTCACATTAGTAATTGTTTTTCTTTGGTTTCTTATGCTTTTATTGAAATTAACCTTTTTTCATTATCCAAAAAAGAGTTTAACAGCCAGTCTTATCAAAATAAAAGTTTTTCTTAAAATAAATTGATTTATAAAAGTTATTTATAGAACAGCTTGTGACTACATTTTTTACATATGAATTAATTTATCACCTTGGCTTTTTCTCGCTATGTTGGGTCGACTATATAGTTAGTCAATGCTATTAAATCTTGTCGCATTCTACCTATAGTTTTCCTTAGTCTCCCTCTATTTCACTTGCTGAATATCTAACTTTTAACATTTCAGGTCTGGAGAATTTGGTTGCCAAAAATGAAGATGAATATGTTAAATTGGCCATGAAGTTAGCGTCTGACATTCCAGCATTACAAAACTTGAGAATGAGTCTCCGAGAGCTCATGTCCAAGTCCCCTGTCTGTGACGGATCAAACTTCATCCTTGGTCTAGAGTCAACATATAGGAATATGTGGCGCAGATATTGCAAGGGAGATGTTCCTTCTTTGAAACGCATGGAATTGTTAGAACAGTCTGGTTCTGCCGATAAGAACTCTGAACAAACAAGGGTCGTAAACGTAAGTGAGGGCAGCCCTGGATCTGTCATGGCCAATGGATTCAACTCATCTCAGCCACCAAAACTTAATATTAACGGATGCGAAGAAAATGGTGGGTCGTTGAAATTCAGCAGTAAGCAGGGAGTGGTGGGTCCTTGAAATACAGTAGCTGTAAGCAGGGAGTGGTGGGTGTGAGTTGAACTTCATGAGAATCTTTTGCAGTTTGTAGTGAGTGGTTCAAGGGTGTTGAACTGTATTATAGGTGGAGTATTAATCTGGTATTGTATATTGTGGTTACTAATGGAAGAGGCTTGCAGGAACCATAGCCTCACAAAAAGTAAGCTTTCCATAGATTGCCAATTTTTTTGGGAAAGAAATGTAAGCAATGGTTATCAAATTGATTTGTCTCCTCAACTGCTGTGGATACGCAGGGAGGCGATGCTGCTTTAAATGGTATCCTTCGATAGCTGTAACACGTCTTTTTCCCTGAATTATAGCCCAAATATCGGTTATAGCGGCCATTAACAAATCACTAGTTTGCAATATGATATTGAGTACAAAGTGATGTCAAATAGTTGGTTGCTTTAGTGCTGCGGCGTGGTAGAATTTAAACGACAACAATGATTATAGTAGTTAGGGTGTAGATTGTGTAATATTTATTTGGGAAATGTTAACTTGTGCCCTTGGGACATAAGTTAAGAAACTAAATCTAGAAGGTTTTTCTTGGAATTTATGCATTCAATGTCTTGAAAGTTGCAAAAGTTATCCTTTTAATATGAACTTTATTTTTTATTTCCATTTTAAGCTCCTTAAGGGCATAAGTTAACATGACCCTATTTATTTTTACTGCCTTTCTTTTCTAGAATGTCATTGTTGGCCAGTTCACAAAAATGGAGTTTATCTGATTGATTGAAAAAAGTAATTTTCTATGAAAAGTAGCACTAAACCAATTCATGATTGCTTTGGTAGTGTTCTTATTATACGTGTGTTGATTAAGATGGGGGTGAGGGCTTTGAGAAGGAGACTGGAAAGGGAGACGAGTGAGGTCGTTTTGTAATAGAAATGAGTTACTCTGTAGATAAGTCATGGAGGTTCTTCAAATGCTTGTGTCATTCGGTTTCTTTTTTGAATTCTGCTCTCCACCAAGTACATTTTGCTCACGTCCTGCAGTCGTACCAAATTCACCTTTGCGCTAGTTAACTAACGCAAGGGTAAATTTGGTACGGCTATAGGGCGCGAGCAAAATGTGCTGGGTGGAGACATCTTAGGGATGTTTGGGGGAAGGGAAGATGTTTAAGGTTCTCAAGTTTTGGTTTTTTATTTATTAAAAAAGTAAATCCATATCATCGCCCTTTTTTAGGGGTCTCATACTTTTTTTTTTTGGTGACTGGAAAGCCTTGTTTTTCATTTAATCCATATCAAAATCTCTAAAATGGACAAGTAGTATTAAGCTTTTCTTTCTTAAATTAAAGTGAAAGTATTATTTTGATTTATGAATCAATATTTCAAACAAGATTTATGAATCAATATTTCAAACAAGATATCGAGTGTGATTGAGTATAATGATGTATATTTGTTTTCTTAATTCTAAACAAGATGAAAAAAATGGGAGCCCTAATATGAAGCCTTTTTTTTAAGGTATGCTCATTCCTACAGACTGGCAATAGCATACATACTTTTCATTCATACTGCGGGGAACATTGTTTAAATGACAAAACTAACCAAAAAATCATTTTACTGTGCAATCCTTTGGTTCATTCATGATCTAGAATTTTTTATTTTTAGAAATTTACTCAAAAATAGTAGAAGTTAGTTCAAACTCATTTCGCACAAGTTAAAAATGATATTTTGGCATTCCCTAACTTAAATATTCATTGTTAGAGATAATAGTCACCAAGGCAGTTAAGCAGGTAAAAGGGAAAATAGGAAAAAGTTATGCAGAGCTACTGTGCAGAATTTTTTTAGGTACAAGTAGTTAGGCAGAACCATTGTTCAATTTATTTAGTTTGTTTTCTAGGACTTGTCAATTTCCAATGTACTTTTGTATTGTTGAAATGGCATGAGAACCACTCATGGAATCTTTGTAACTTTTGGAACTTCATGAATTTGAGTTTCTTTCATTCATTACAACTGCTTCTAACTACATAATAGCTACACAAAATAACAACTAACTTAATAGTAAATCAGTATGAACACTGAATTGCAAAATAGATACATCTTCCAATTTTCAAACAACTCAAAAAAGACATTTATGCTTGGAAGGTCTGCAATGTTGAATATTTTCATCAATCATTGAGTGGCTCCTACATTATTCAAGTAAAAGATACATTGTGAATACAAGCTGCATTTAAGAAATTAAGGTAGTGAAACTACAATGAAGAGACACAAATATCTCACCATTAATAATCTAGTGAAACTAAAGTTGTCCTCACTTGGCTACCTGATCTTGTTGGTTAAGGCCTGAACCACCATAGAAGGAAATAACTTTATTTATACAAACAACACAAAAAGGAAGCAACAAAACTATGTACTTATTCATCTTTCTTTCAAAAAAAAAAAAAAACTACGTACTTATTCTGCATGTTAACAGAATAAGTACTTGATACATGATACACGATGGAAAAATATTACTTCTAGAAGAAAAGGAAATAGCATTGAGGAAAGAATGCATGCACTTCTAAATATATAAAAAAATGCAAGACAGGAAAGAGTCAACAAGATACCTCCGTGAAGAGCCCTGCTTGATTACTTCTAGAATATAATTGAAAACTTCACCCACCTTGATGCCTGTGATCGTACTCTGCATGTGTTTTTTCAAAATAAATAGAAAGAAATCGTATAATTCAAACAAAAGGTGAATATCAAGCATATTGCAACTCACAGTTTCAAAGAAAGGGATATTATGCCCATCAGCCAATTCTTTACCCTCGCTGGAATCTACAGCCTAGAGAGAGAAACGAACGCCTTATGTTTAATTCAATGAAAAACTGATGGACTCACACAAAATGAAGTAATGGAACAGTAAAAGTATATGTATGAAGTGAATGGAGAGTATTTAATTAATGGAAAAGAGATTCAGTTACAAACATGAACCAGAGCCAATGCTCCTCCCAGAGAATGATTTCTCCTATTACAAATATATCAACACTCATCCTGTCTAATCACAACCCCCCTTCACATTATATTCCCCATTCTCTAACAAACTTCCAAGAAGTTCAGGGCCACGTCACTAACTAACCACCCTCCTCTAGATTCTTCTTTCCTCTACGGGTATGTACTCTCCAAACAGCAGGTTTGGGCTTCTCCCTAGCAGTCTCATTTTCATAAGGCTCAATACTTCTATCAAAAACACAACACACAAAGCATGCAAACTATCCTCATACCCCAACCAGTTAAGAGGAAGTATAAAGAGAAAAGACCCCAAGATGTACAAACCTTTTGTTTAGCATCATATTTGTTTCCGACAAGTATTACATTAATACAAGTTTTTCCAAGAGGACCCTGAATGAAATCCCGAACACCTGAACAGAAAGAAGCAATAAATGAAAAGGCAAACAATATAAATAATGGAAACTTAACAATAAAAAAATGGGTGAAATGAAGGGTACAATTTTCAAATATTAGTGCATAAATACAATTGAATTCATTGAATTATTAAGCTAAAAATAAGACCAAGGAAAGGAGGATACTGTTAAAAGAATCTCTGTCAGTAATGTCATAAACTAGCACCATAACCACAGATCTATGATCACGCTCTGCAACCAAATATAACATTGTAAGACATAAGAGATCAATGTTTTCAACTCTCAATTTAAATTCAGAAATAAGTTTATGCAGGACAAAACATCTACCTTTTCTAACGGCTTCGTAAACATACGGATCAGCTGCACCCCATATTTGCAACTTAATTGAATCAGTGGTTTTGATCTTGAAATCATATCTGCAAGTATTTTAATGGTAGGATTTTGTTATCAGTAAAAGTATAGATATATGTATGGTTGAGTACAATTACTACATGCTTATAAAATGAAAGAAATGTGGTGCCTACAACGAGAAAGTGTTGCTAGTAAAAATATATTATATTTACTAAATACTCCATTTTTTTGCTAATAATTTGGAATGGATGGAGTATTACATATCAAATGACCTCTACAGACCCATCTTGATGTGTTTTCAAAGCATATAGAAACATAAAATATAGCATTTTGAAATCCAAAAGAAAAAACTTCTAAAACTAATGAAAGGAGAGAAAAGGAAAATATCTGAAATGAATCTAAACTTTTGTATTGTTATTATGATCTAAAACAGCTACAATGAGTCCTTTATACTAGTGCTTATTTGTAACAGACTGTGCCAGTTAGCATCAGCTAAGCATGAGCTGTACTAACAGCTGTCACTAAAAGAAAAGAGAAAGAGATATAAGAGTGACACTGTATTCCTGACTCAGTGAGCTTAAGTTTGAACTAACTAAGGCCCCGTTTGGATAAACAGCTTATATAGATGTTTATAGCATTAGTGCTTATAACATTAGAGCTTATATCATAAGCTCTTATACTTGATAAGCTATTTATGTTTGGATATGTAGACTAAAAAGTACTTACATAAATTGAAGTGTTTGGATGTGACATTACATAAGCAATTATCGAAATTTTAAATATTTTTAATTTAACAAAAAAATCAGAGAATTGAACCACAATTATCAAGATTTTTTTGATAAAATTAATCAAGGCGTAAAAAAACAATATTATAACATATTAATTATAATTATATATATATATATAGTATAATCAATATTTGTCCTCAAAAAAAATATCAATATTCATATAAGACAAAATTAACATTAGAGGTGTAAATAAACATATCATATATATTGATATTAGTGTGCAGTTTGTTACCCAAAAAAGACAAGTTAAATTTGTTTTTTTTTTTATTCAGTTTCATTTTGTTACGTAACAAAAAAAAATAATAAAAATCTTCTTAAAAAAAATAAATATATATAATTAAAATATATATTTTGAAAAAGTGGATCCAGAGAGAATCGAAGGAGGTTACATAAATTCATAAGCTCCTTGTTAAGCCAGAGGGTAAGCTGAAAATTTAGGCTTATTAAAATATGGCATAAGCAGCTTATGAAACTATGATAAGCTATTTTTATTTATTTACCCAAACACCTTTAAAAAGGCTTATGGGAGTAGATATGCCCACATAAGCTCAAAATAAGTCAATCCAAACGGGGCCTAAGTTCTTTTTATTCTAATACATTCACACACACCCTGCAAGGTCTGGGTGGGGCAGCCACTTTGAGCTTGTACCTAAACTCCAAGAACTTAGCAGTAGCCAATGGCTTGGTGAAAATGTTTCTGAGTTGAACCAGGAATATGAACAACATCAAGGACCTTGCCCAAAACTTTCTCACGGACAAAAAATAGGTCTATCTCCATGTGCTTGGTACGAGCATGAAGAACGGGTTGTGTGCCATAGCCAGAGTACTTTGATTATCACAGTATAAGGGGGGAAGCAATAGGAACTTGAAGCTCTTGTAGGAGAGTCTTAACTAAAGGATTTCTGCAGTGATTAGAGCAAGGCTACGGTACTATACTTTTGCACTAGAACGAGCCACAACAGATTGTTTTCTGGACCACCAGGATATAAGATTTGAACCAAAAAACAAAGCAGCTCCAGAGGAGGAACGACGGTCATCTGGGTCAGCAACCTAGTCAGCGTCACAATATCCATTGAGAGAAAAGGGTTGCTGAGCAGAAGCAGCTAGATAGTGTAAAATACGTTTAACTGCCTGCCAGTGAGCTTCCAAAGGGTGAGCCATGATCTGACACACTTTGTTGAATGAGTAACTAAGCTCAGGTCTAGTAATAATTGCATATTGCAAGGCACCAACCACATAACGATATAAGGAAGCATCTGAAAAAGAAGCAGAACCGGTTTTGCTAAGTTTGGCACTAAAGACCATGGGGGTAGTAACACCACTGGCTTCTTGCATGTTGGTACGAAGGAGAAGGTCACAAATATATTTGGTTTGAGACAGAATAAGAGTACCATCAGGTTGAGGTTTCACCTCTATGCCCAGAAAGTAGTCAAGGTTGCCAAGCTGCTTGAGAGCAAAAACTTGATTCACTTTGGAAGTAAGACTGTGAAGTAGGGGAAGGAGAGCTTCCGGTGAGGATGATATCATCCACATAAACCAGTAAATATGCAACACAATTATGATGCTTGTATATGAAAAGAGAAGAGTCACGCTTGCTGTGACAGAAGCCAAACTCAATGAGAGTGCCTTTCAGCCTTTCAAACCATTGTCTGGGTGCTTGTTTCAAGCCATATAAAGCCTTGTGCAGATGACAAACTAGATTAGGATCAGAGGAGACAAACCCAGGGGGTTGTTCCATATAGACTTCCTCATCAAGAATGCCATTGAGAAAGGCATTATTAATGTCCAGCTGCTGAAGTGGCCACTTATATGTGAGAGCCAATGTGAGGATCAATCTGATAGTAACAGCAGGCTTTATGACTGGAGAAAAAGTTTCATGATAATCAAAACCATGAAGTAGATGATAACCCTAGGCTACTAACCTGGCTTTTTACTAATTTAGGGTCCCATCTGCATTTTCTTTGACCCTAAACACCCATTTGCATCCAATTGCAGTTCTGTTGGGTGGAAGAGGCACAAGAGACCAAGTTTTATTCTTCTATAGAGCTGAATATTCCTCTTTCATAGCTGCCAACCACATCGGGTATTTAAGAGCATGTTTAACAAATTTAGGTTCAGTTTGGATAAGGAAAACACTAGGACCTAATCTACGTAAAGGAATGCCAGTTTTGGTTCTTGTTTGCATAGGATGAGTATTAACTGGTGGTGGAGGTGTGGGGGGAGCAGAAGTAGTAAGGGGCAGGGATGCATTGGGTGAAGTTAAGTGGGTGGCAGAAAAGGAAATATGTGTAGATGTGGGTTGATTTATAGAGGAAGTTGTGGAAGGAAGTGGATTTGTAGAAGAGGACAGATGATGGGTTGATTGAGAGTTGGGAGATGGGAAATTCTGATCTGTAGGGGAAGTTATAGGAGGGGCAGCTGATGATGTAGGTAAGATAGGTGAAGTGTTTAGACTAGGAAGAGGGGAAAGAGGAGGAGACAGGTAGGGGAATCTATACTCATTAAACAACACATCTTTGGAAATATAGAGACGGCCAGTAGTGGGAAAGACATTTGTAACCTTTATGAGAGGTGGAATAACCTAGGAACACGCATTCATGAGAGCGAAAATCTAGCTTGTCAGCATTGTAGGGCCTAAGGAGAGGAAAACATGCACAGCCAAAAACTTACAGGAATTTATAGTCAGGATGCTGTTTTAAAAAGGGAAAAATAAGGGGTAGCATTGTTGAGAGAGGTGGAGGGTAATCTATTAAGGAGGGGTAAACGGCAGTAAGAAAAGCATGATCCGAATATTGAAGGGGAAGAGAGACATGACTCAAAAGGGTAAAGCCAAGGTCAACCATATGCCCGTGCTTTCTCTCAACAACACCATTTTGGTGGTGTGTATGAGGGCAAATAAGTCTATGGATGATGCCAAGATTAGTGAGGTATTTGGTAAAGGGTCTGAACTCACCCCCAATCAGTTTGAAGAGAATTTATTTTGTGACCAAATTGTAACTCAACCATGGTTTTAAATTGTTTGAAAATGGATAGAGTCAGATTTTTGTTTCAACAAATAGATCTAGCAGCATCTACAAAAGAGATTTAATACAGAAATTGATTTGTGGAGGGGATGGGAGCAGGACCCCAAAGATCATAAAATACAAGTTCAAGAGGTGTAGTATAAGTAGTTTGAGATAATGGAGAGTGTAACCTGTGTGCTTTTCCCATTCAACAAGCAGAGCAAAAAAATAGATTCTTTATTTGAAAAAGGTATATTACAATGAGACAATACAAGTTTTATAACATGGGAATGGGATGACCTAGCCTAAGATGCCAATTATACCGAGCAGTATTGGATATGGCATTTATTACATCAGAAGAAGTTTACATCAAACTTCCTAATGGTATGCCTACACCTTCACTTAATACTGTTTGCAAACTAAAACGATCTTTGTATGGATTGAAACAGGCACCAAGAGTATGGTTTGAAAAGTTTCGATCGACACTACTTGGTTTTGAATTTAGTCAAAGTTAGTATGATCCATTTCTTTTCCTACAAAGAACTCCTAAAGGCATGGTGGTGCTTCTTGTGTACGTGGATGAAATTGTTGTGACTGGTTCTGATCAAGATGCTATTTCTAGGATAAAAAACCTGTTGCATTCAACTTTTCATATGAAAGAGTTGGGCCGTCTCACTTATTTCCTGGGTTAGAGGTGCATTATCATCATGGTGTTTTTCTAAATCAACAAAAGTATATTCAAGACTTGGTCCAGCTAGCTGGACTCACAAATGCAACCCCTAACCCCTGTAGACACTCCCATGGAAGTTAATGTTAAATATAGAAGAGATGAAGGTGACCACCTTGTTGATCCCACTCAATATCGCAAACTGGTTGGAAGTCTCATCTATGTAACCATCACTCGCCCAGATATTTCTTTTGCTGTACACACAGTTAGTAAGTTCATGCAAGCTCCACGACATTTTCATCTTTCAGCAGTACAACGAATCATTAGATACCTCCTTGGCACCTTAAAGCGTGGTTTATTTTTTCTTGTTGGTTCATCAATCAAACTCCAAGCATATAGCGATGGCGATTGGGCAGGCTGTCCAGACACAAGAAAATCTACTACTGGCTGGTGTATGTTCCTAGGAAATGCTCCTATTTCATGGAAATGTAAGAAACAAGATTCAGTCTCAAAGTCATCCACTGAAGCAGAATACCGCGCAATGTCTGCTGCTTGTTCTGAAATAATATGGTTGCGTGGACTTCTAACAGAGCTTGGATTCTCTCAAGAACAACCGACTCCGCTGCATGCTGACAACACCAGTGCATTCAGATTGCAGCAAATCCAGTTTACCATGAACGGACGAAACACATTGAGGTTGATTGTCACTCTATTCGAGAAGCCTATGATCGAAGAATCATCAATCTACCACATGTCTCAACATCTATTCAAACAGCTGACACTTTCACTAAAAGTTTGACACGTCAGCGGCACAATTTTCTACTTGGCAAATTGATGCTTGTAGATTTACCAGCATCAATTTGAGGGGGGATGTCAATGGAATTAATGGCAAATCAAATTCTATAAGATTGCACATTTATTTGTAATAGTTTTGACCCTCATTTCTCTTAGTCTCTCTGAGTTTAATATCCTTCATTGCTCTTAGTTTCTCCGAGTCTAACAGATAAAACAGTGATTAAGATGAAACTCAAAAAATACTGAATTATCTTTAGCAAAACGACCAACACTAATGAGATTTTTCGTGATATGTGGGAACATGAAGTAAATTGCGAAGAACAAAAGTTTTGTGTGCATTAATAGGTGACTGAAATTGTGAAGAGCCAGAGGAATGAATTTTCAAACCTTGATCATTGCCTATGAATATCTGCTCAGGTCCTTCATAAGGAGCAGATTGAAGAATATTCTGAGAACTATTGGTTACATGAACGGATGCACCATAATCAGGGTACCATGGACTAGCTTGATAAGGTGATTTATTGGTTAACAGGGCATTAGGTTTGAAGTATGGTCCTGAGTTAGCAAGCATAGCATTTGGTTAAGGATAGGGTAAGGTATAGGGTTAAGTAGGGTAGGGTAATGGTGGGGAAGGTCTAGAGGGAGGTCTGTTCCATGAAATGGCATACAGGAGTCAATTTGGTTTTAAAAATCCCCACAATGCCCTAAAATCAATTTAGAAATTTGGAAACCATACAAAATGTTTTAAAAATAGTGTCAAATTGAATATTTTCAACTAAAATCAATTAGAGGTTGAAGCGGCCGCTATCCGCTCCGCTATCTCATGCCGCACCACTATGCAGATTAGCATAGCGGTTTGTCGCCGCGGCCACTATCGGCCGCTATTGACTACCATGCTAAAAACTGTCACTAAAAGAAAAGAGAAAGATATATATGAGTGACACTTCAGTAAGCTTAAGTTTGAACTAACTGAGTTCTATTTATTCTAATACATTCACACAAAAACATAAACTGAAGGGATAAAAAAAGTTTGCAGATGCTAACCCAGTGGTGGTGATAGAGCTAGTTGCTGATAAATCCTTTAAAAAACCCGATATCAAACTAGTTTTTCCCACACCTACAAATGGTACGGTCATAAACAAAAAATAAAAGGACAAATGTTTTTTGAACTACAAGAAAAATAAAACAAATTAGATACAATCTCATCAAATAGCGGCACTAAGGGCCCGTTTGTTATAGATTTAAAAATGGATTTTTCTTTGTATTTCCAAAAATGGATTTTTTAGAAATTTACTCAAAAATAGTAGAAGTTATTTCAAACTCATTTGGCATAAGTTAAAAATGAGATTTCGACATTCACTAACTTAAATATTCATTGTTAGAAATTTTACATAGTAAAAATCGCATATTTTTTCAAAGTGACATCTTTCAAAAATGATTTTTATGAAAAGCTATTTGAAATACCCTTTTTTTTTTTTAGAAATTTTTTCAAAATTTTAGTATCCAAAAATTTTTTATAACAAAATGATTAAATACTTAGAATTACATTTTAAGATAAACTATTCAAACAGATTTTTTATTAGAAACTTTCCTTAAAAATTTCTTTGTAAAAAAGCTAAAACAAACGGCCCTAAAACATCAATTCCATTAAATTGAAGATCTGGAAAATGATATAATGAAAAAGAGAATAAAGAAAAACGAACCTCTGCAACCCATGATGAAAAGGTCATCATATGTAGAGCACAACACTAATTTGCTCAGAGCATGATATGCTGTTTTTCTCATGGGGTCTGTAATGTCCTGTCTGAGAGTTGCAATAAGAAGGGCTTGAACACTCTGCCAAAATAAACATGCATGTTCTGTGGATGAGGTGCCACTTGATGTCCATGGACACCGGCAATTTTCCTTTCCAACAAAATTAAAACCGATGGCCAAAGTCTCCATAGCAACAAAGGACACACAAGCAACACTCGGAACAAACTCCATACTCCCACATAGTGCATGAACGATAGATGGGAAATTCTCTTGAGTGATAATCTGGACAAGCTTACCCATATACAAGAGTGGAATTGAAAGCTTGATAATCTGAAAAAGACAGTTTGCAAAAGTCTCCTTCAAAATATCATGTTCGCTGTGTATTAAGGAATGTAAAATGAAATCCAAACATTTAATTGCATCTGCAATAACATCATCTGGTTTAAGAATAGATTCATTTGAATTTGCAGCCAACAGAACAGAACAAAAAGCATTCATAGCGGCGTCCAAAAACTGCAAACCTTTTATTTTTGTATTCTCAATCATAAATGGGTGTACTAGTTTCAAGGTCTCTTTGCCACATAATTGTAAAACGAAGGACAAACAGTTAACTCCAGCCTTTCTAATGCTCAAAGAATCATTCTGTCTCTTAAGAGTTTTCAACAAAGCATCAACAAGTGTCATATGTGCACTCTTTACAAGACCACGTGATTGAGTGGCCGACAGACCATGTCCTAATTCAATGTTAAGTTCATTAACAGAAATGAATTGCCAAAACTCAATAGCTTTAACTGCAACAGGCTCCACATCATTTTTCATGGCTTTGATTATGGCTTTGAATGTGACTTTCATTAAAGCATCATTGCATTCACCCAAACTTCCATAGTATTTATTTGCAATAGTACCCAAGCAGCCGAACGCTTCTTGTCGGATCTTTATATCAGGTGAAAAAGTTGCTTCATAAAGAATTTTCATTATCACATTACAATGACCGGTAACCACATCTGTTGAGGCAAAAGTTGGGGCAAAAGTTATTGTATTATTAATGGCCTGTAAAGAAGCCAATCTAACGGAATCACTTTCATTTAAACAGTCCACTCCCTTGAAGAGTGCAGGCAAAATTTGGTAATGGTGAACTGTGGGAAGATTTTGACAAATTAAACCACCAAGTGTTTCAATTATTCCTTGCATACTGGAATGACCATTCTGCATTTGACTAATATTCGATCTTAAAGAATCCGTAATATGGTTGAAATCCATCTCTGCATGTTTAGATAAAAAGCATGATAAAATAACACAACTTGTAGAAGAAAAAAACACAATAAAACATGTCCACACAAAAAGATAGGGCAGAAACAGTAAGATATTGAAGTGGGGGAATGCTGAGCGCAGAATCTCCCCCCATTCAGTCAGATACTTTCATATAAACTGATATCTTATTCGAACTTAATGCACAAAGATGAACCCTACACATAGTAATCCACCACATACAGCATAAAGAGAATCTACACATAGTAAAACGAACCTTCAACTGAAAAGGCAAACTCAGAATGGGTCGAAATCAGACAAATAAATCGTGAACGGAGAAGAACCAAAATCGAAGAGAAAGAAGAGGATGGTGATCGGAATCAGAAGAGGATGGTGGTCGGAATCATAAACAAGAGGAATCAGAAGGTTAGGGTTGAAGTTGAAACCCTAACTAAACCCATTTCTTCCCGCTTTCTCTTCTCCTTTCACGCGTTTTCTTCTTCCTTTCTTTTCTCATCTTCTTTTTGTTTTTTGTTTTAAATATCTAATATCTAATAAAATAATCATAAAAAAAACTAATTAAAAACTAATTATTTTAATTTATTTATTTCAATTATAGAATTTTGTCTTTTAAGGTGCCACATGACATGACATGTCATGATTGGTCCACGTGGCAGATCGTTAGTTCAACCAAAAAATTTATAAAGTGTAAGGAGCAATGCCAAACAAAAAAAACGCATTGACCAATGTTAAAATTAGGTGAAAATGCAGGGACTAAACACATATTTAAGTCTTAAGTTCGACATATAAAGTAATAGCAAAGAGCATATCTAAAGGAAACAACATCTTTCATTTTTTTTTGGTTTAATACATGCTTTGATCCCTTAACTTATTTTCGGATTTCATTTTGATCCCCTTACTATAATGTGTCTCAATTTGGTCACTTATGTCTTCTTCCGTTACCTCTTTTGGTCCTCTCCGTTAGTTTGTTTTCAAAAATAGTTAACCCTTGCCACATGTCATTTAAGATTGGTGATCAAGGGCTAGATTTGAAAAATACACAAGTATACAATGGACTCACAACATATAATCATTTCTATTTTTCTTGATTTTCCTAAAAATATAAATTTAAAACCACCATCGATCTTCATCTATTTATATAATTTTAAAATAATTTGTATCCAGATTTTTAAAAATTAAAATATTTGAAAATAATTTGTATACCAGGATTTTCTATTGTTTGAATCCACCTCAAAATAATTGAATTCCTTCAAAACATTAATTACCTCAAAATATTCCCTCATCCCAATACACTCTAAGTCAATCTCCCACGCAAGCCTACTCAAAATATCAAGAATGCTACTTATATGTGTGTGTCAAGGCAAAAGTTATGGTGCATAAGCTATTTCCTTATGCACCGTGCATAAACACATCACAACCATCAGATTTCTTTTATTTTGAACAAAAATGGTTTTGGCTCACTTTGGGGGTGTAGGAAGCAATTATGTTAGGATTTATGCACGGTGCATAAGGATTCCTTATGCACCATAACCACTCCCCATCACAAACAATGGACTTTTGTTTTGTTCTAGGGACATAATTTTGGAAAATTTTAGTTATGGTATAATCAATTAAATTATTGGTTATGGTATGATACAGGAGGATTCCTTGCAAAATTCCTTTAGATTGTTTTTTCATGAATGAGGATTAAGATGGATGTCAAATATTATGATGTGTATGTGAATGTGTATTGGTATTAGATATATAGTATTTGCAACTTAAAAAATTATTTCCAATGATATAATATCTTTATTGCTGCTAACTTGTCTGATTATAATCAGCCCTTTATAGCTGCAAACTTTATAAATTATGATGCAGATAAGTAATTAGGTGAAATGATTATAAAATAGCACCTTAAGTCATAAACCATCAACTAACCATGCCAATTTTATTCATCAAAATTCACCAAATAATTATGCTTAAAGTTCAGCAACATGTTTAACAGAATATAATTAAAACTCTTCTCCTCTCGAGACTGAAAGAATTCACCAGTTCTGGTACGAAGCAACAAAACTCATCCTAAAGTCGAAGAATTATAGCATACAATTGTAGAGAATCAAATCAGCATTCCAAATTTGATTCAGGTAAAAGTAAGATGTGATTATTGCAATAAGGTTTGGATATTTCAAAGCATAATTAAGTAATAATTTATTTTCAACTCAATGCGGTAATTTCAAAGTTGAGTTTTGGTTCTTCCTCCATTGTAATCTATACTACCTTTAGTTATAACTGATATGACAATAGGAAATAAGAAATAGTAAGAGTTTTGTCAAAAAAATAATAAAACAGAAAGAGTTCATCTGTTACAAACCCAATATTACTTACAAGTGTCTCCAGGGAAATTTTGAAATATAATCATCAAAAGGGATAGATACTTTGAACAAAAATCAACATATACACTTAATTTCTGATCCCATCATCCAAATGGTGCAAAGGGATTGTCCTCTTTGTTGTTTGAAAGGCGCCCCTCCTTGGCAAGTTCTGTTTATTGTTTTGATCAAATAACAAACAAAGGTGAGGATATTTTAATATGTTTTGATCAAAAAAGAACAAGGCATGACTCAAACTTACCTTCATGTAGCTGTATCACTTGAAGATGCAGGTTGTGAAACAGGTTTGTCGTCAAAGTACGTCAAAGTATGCTTCTCGGCAATGTTGGTTGTATTACTTTCCTCTTCTTTCTTCTTCGAGCCTTTTGTTCATTGTTTTGATAAAAATAAGAACCCAAATGGTGAGGATATTTTAATATGTTTTTGATCAAAAAGGAATAAGACAAGACTCAAACTTACTTTCCACTTCTTGCTGATAAGCAAGAACGGGAGGCTTCTCAGCAAGAATAGGGTCAGTCGTCAAAAAAGGCTCTCCATCTATGCTATCTTTTTTTAGCATCTTAGCAACTCCTGTTTATTGTTTTGATTAGATACGAAAGCAAAGGATGAATTTTAATATGGTTGACTGTTAAAAAAGAAAAAGACATGGCACAAACTTACCTTCCACTTCTTGTTTATAAGCAAGAAAAAGGTTTAGAAACATGGTCGACACATGATGCTTCTTGGCAACAAGAGGGTCGGGCGTGACTTGAGGCTCTCCTTCCATGCTCTCTATTTTTAGCACCTCAGCAAGTTCTGTTTATTGTTTTGATTAGATGAGAAAGCAAAGGATGAAAATATTTTAATATGTTAGAAAGGTAAAAAAGAAAAGGACAAGGCACAAACTTACCTTCCACTTTTTGCTTATAAGCAAAAAAAATGTTTAGAAACATGTGAGGAGGCCTCTCAGCAAGAAACGGGTCAGACATCACAGGATGCTTCTCAGCAACACGCGGTTTGGTCCTTACGAACTTACTCTCCTTTTCTTTCTTAGCAGGAAAAGGGTTGCAAACCGGATTGGTCGTCTCAAGAAGCTCTTCCTCTAAGCTCTCTACTTTTTGCCTCTTAGCAACTCCTGTTCATTTTTCATCAAATAAGACACCAAAGAGTGACAATTTTTTAATATGGATGAATGTTTTAAAAAAAATAAGGCACAAACTTACTTTCAGCAAGAAACGGGTCAGACATCACAAAAAGCGAGTCGGATGTCAGAGGACGCTTCTCAGCAACAAGTGGTTTGGTCATTACGAACTTACTTTCCTTTTCTTTCTTAGCAGCAAAAGGGTTGCAAACCGGATTGGTCGTCTCAAGAGACTCTTCCTCTAGCCTCTTAGTAAATCCTGTTCATTTTTCATCAAATAAGATACCAAAGGGTGACCATTTTGTTAATATGGATGAATGTTTTATAAAAAAATAAGGCACAAACTTACTTTCAGCAAGAAACGGGTCAGACATCACAAAAAGCGTGCCGGATGTCACAGCAGGAGAATGATTGTCGGCAACGTTGGTCTTCACAGCAGGACGTTTAAGTTTATTACGAAGAAATTCAGAAAAATACTTACGGTCCTCTTCTTTCTTCTTAGCAAGATACCGTTCGCAGTTTTCCTTCAGAAATGGAGACCAGTCGGTATATTCCATCTTAGCAACTTCAACTTCTGTTTATTCATAAGGCAAGATAATAAGCACGGATTCACATAACATATTGATGAAGGGTGAGAGAGAGAGAATTATGAATCAATATGAAAACACACTCAATTTTACAAAACCTCACAGTCTAAAAAAAGCCCCAATTAAAGGTTTTAAACCCTAATCCCCCAATGCGAGAAGATTTGAACATTTCAAAGTGTCAAAGCAGGGTTAGGATAGTTAAATATGGTTGAAAGTTAAAAAAGAAATAGACCGAGTCACAAACTTACTTTTACCTAGCTGCTTTGCATCAAGGAGTGAGTTGAAATTGAGAGACATCTTAGAAGACTGACAACAGCATAGTTTACTTTTCATTTTTTCATTGTTAAAAAATGTCCCAAAAGGACCTCCCTCATAGCTATCAACTTTTAATCCTGTTCATCGTTTAGATCAAATAAGAAAACAAAGGGTGAGGATATTTTAATAGTGTTGAAAGTTGTTAAAAAGAAAGAGACAGGGCACAAACTTACCTTCATTTGGCAACAGCTTGGGAAATGGCAAAGTATGATTGTCGGCAATGTTGGTCTTCACAGCAGGAAAAGGGTTGCAAACCAGATTGGTCGTCTCAAGAGGCCCCTCTTCCTCTACCCTCTTAGCAACTCCTGTTCATTTTTCATCAAATAAGATGCCAAAGGGTGACCATTTTTTAATATGGATGAATGTTTTAAAAAAAATAAGGCACAAACTTACTTTCAGCAAGAAGCGGGTCAGACATCACAAAAAGCGAGTCAGATGTCACAGGACACTTCTCAGCAACAAGCGGTTTGGTCATTACGAACTTACTTTCCTTTTCTTTCTTAGCAGCAAAAGGGTTGCAAACCGGATAGGTCGTCTCAAGAGACTCTTCCTCTAGCCTCTTAGTAACTCCGGTTCATTTTTCATCAAATAAGATACCAAAGGGTGACCATTTTATTAATATGGATGAATGTTTTAAAGAAAAGGCTTAATGATGTGTTTCGTCCTTGCAATTAGGCGTCATTTAAAAATTAGTCCTTGTAATCGCTTTATTTCAAATTTATTTTATTTCATGTCAGGTTGATCATCATCTTTATGATGAATTTTTTATTTGGAATCAACAAAAGTTATGGACACAAAACTGAGTTTTACCGATTCAATTGTTGAGAATTGATACATCTTTATTATCCACAAATTAGTATATTATTACTCAAGACAAATTTATATTAGTAGTTGCATTTGGTTATTTTTATTTGTCTATCCGATGTGATAACGAGAATTCTAAATTACTACAAGTTATTATTGGTTTTATTTTGGACACGTTAATTCATGCTCACTTACAACTATTATTGTTTCATTTAAGATTACCTTATTTATTAATCAATGACATATCTAACTTCTCGTGCGATGCACGGGTCTAAATACTAGTGTGTTATCTCTTTCTCTCTCCCTCCCTTTCTCCTTATTTTATTTTATTATTTTATTTTATTTTATTTTATATTTTATTTTCTATCTTTAACCGTTTTGATTTCAGGCATGACTCAAAGAAGATAATAACGATATGGCTGAGAAACGTGCTCTCAACGATTATGCAATGCAATCACATCTTCAGATGAGCCGTACGCCGCTATTGTGTACCCAACGGTTGAGGGTATTAAATTTTAAATGACGTCTAATTGCAATGACGAAACACATCATTAAGCCTAAAAAAAAAAAAGGCATAAACTTACTTTCAGCAAGAAATGGGTCAGAAATCACAAAAAGCGTGCCGGATGTCACAGCAGGAGTATGATTGTCGGCAACGTTGGTCTTCACAGCAGGACGTTTAAGTTTATTACGAAGAAATTCAGAAAAATACTTACGGTCCTCTTCTTTCTGCTTAGCAAGATACTTTTCGCAGTTTTCCTTCAGCAATGGAGACCAGTCGGTATATTCCATCTTAGCAACTTTGGTCGTCACAGGAGGAGGAGGCTTCTCCTCAGAAATAAACTTAGTTTCCTCAGCTTCTTGCTTCTTAGCAGGAAATAGGTCGTTGTTTTCCATCTTAGCAACTTCTGTTTATTCATCAAAGGCAGCAAGATAATTAATTATATGAAAACACAGTGTCAAATTCAAATCAATGGTTTTAAACCCTAATAAGCACGGATTCACATAACATATTGATCAAGGGCAAGAGAGAGAATTATGAATCGATATGACAACACACACATTCAATTTCACAAAATCTCTCACAGCCCAATTAAAGGTTTTAAACCCTAATCCCCCAATCCAAGATTTGAATATTTCAAAGCGTCACATAACAGATTCGAATATTGACTTTGTTTTGAAGGTTTAATTCCATCAAAACAAAGTAAATTTCTCAAATTATCAACAAGATTTGACAAAGAACTAAATTATCAGAGCAAAAATGATGGAGAAAGAAAGAAGTCCCTCGCGTAGATAGAGAAAATACCTGAAAGTGAAAAAATCCAAATAAAGATTCAAGCCGCAGAACGGTGAAGAACGAGGGGGACAAAACGAACCAGCAACGAGACAACGGGTTGCGGGAGAGATGGGTCAGAATGGTCGCGATTGTGTGAATGTGGGACGGAATTGATTTACTTTTTCATTAAAAACTTTTAGTGGATAGCCTTATTATAATGGGAAAAGATTGGTGAACGTGTGTTTGGTTGAAAGAAGAAATTGAGAAGAGAGAAAAAGGGGAGAGAGAGTATGAGAAGAGAAATAGAATAGATTTAAGGTATTGTTTGGTTAAAATAAAGAGAAGAGAAATAGAAGAGAGAGAAGTGGGATTAATTTTTAAAAGTATAAGAATGTCCTTGAAATAATTTTTTAGATAAACCTACTAAGAATAAAAACAAAGTAATGAGAAAAAAAAAAGGTGTGTTGTGTCTTAAATTGAAGGGTATAAAAAGCAAAGGGAGTAAATGTAAATTTCTCTCCTCTTTCTTCGCTTATATGGGAGAACAAAAAGCACGTGGGTCCCACGCAAAACTTATCTCTCCTCCCTCTTTCTTACCTTCCTTTTTTGTTCCTTCAGTGGGCCTAATATTTCCGACAGTTGCAATGGCTTCTTTATTTCTTCATGTTCAAAAAAACAATATTTTTTAGATACGGGCAAAAGTACTACTATTAATATTACCTTAATATGATAAGGAGGATTTAATATAACAACAAAAATATTAATATAAAAATAAAATAAAAAAATAACAGGTACAAATATGAAATTGAGGTATCCATTTTATGACAAACGTTTATGTGTTTTTAGAAAAAGAAATAGCCAATAAAAAACATTTAATTACTATTCTCTCTCTCTCTCTCTCTCTCTCTCTCTCTCTCTCTCTCTCTCAAGAAAACGCATAAGCTTATGCTTCTCTCTCAAAATGTTATCTCTCTCCATCTTCCCCCACCAACCCAACTCCGGTCTCCAACCACCACCGATCTCCACCAATTCACCTTTGTGCCTGTTGCCGTCAGATCAAAACCTACCATCGATTTCCTTCGGGTCACGACCTCATTTCGTCGACGGTCTCTGTATCTCGCGGTTTGAAACTTACTGTCATACCCCAATTTTACCCCACATTCATGCGCCCTTTGACCGTGGTGAGTCTCAACCTTTTCGGCAGGGTAGTATTTTAAAATACCTCATACTAGATTGCTAACCCGCACGCCGCACGAGTTTTATGAGATGACAAACATTTGCTAACAATTAAAATGTCATAATTAAAAAAAAAAATGAACATTACATTATATTGAAGTAGCAATAAACGTCACAAGAAAGGGGGGTTTGAATTGTGACCCTTTTAAAAATTTATTCCTGAAACTTAAACTAGTATATAAGCTCAAGAAAATTCTTGGTTAGTGTTAATAATAAAATATTATAATATTAGGACCAGAGAACTCTGGATAATGAAATAAATAAAAGGACCAGAAAGTTCTGGAATAAAATACTGAAATAAATAAAGCAGTAAAGGACCAGAAAACTCTGGATATAAAACTGAAATAAATAAAGCAGTAAAGGACCAGAACACTCTGGATATATATAACTGAAATAAATAAAGCGATAAAGGACCAGAGAACTCTGGAGATATTAAGAATAAAATAAATAGGACCAGAAAGTTCTGGATAATTATTAAGTAGTAGGTTAATTATTTAATTTTAGTTTTAAGGACCAGAGCACTCTGGAAAATTAATATAGTTAGTTATAGGTTATATGTGACGGCCAGAAATTAAGAGATGAGAGAAGAAGGAGAACACAAGAGAATTTATCCTGGTTCGCCTAACCGGCTACGTCCAGTCCCCACACTACGTGTGAGATTATCCACTATAGTATCCTGCTATCAGAAACTTCTGAATAGCACTATAATATGTTGATCACACCAGATCAGTCTGTTACACTCTGTATTATCAACCTCAGCAGGCTTCTACGATTCTTGATCACACAAGAAAAGTTCTATCTCAAACTATTAAGCCCAATAGACTTGAGATCTAGTTACACTTTGTATGGTGGTGGGTGTTGTTTGAATATGGTATCTCACTTGGAGATTTCTCAAGTATCTCACGTAGAGATTTCAAAATAATATCTCAAAGAGATATTTCAAATAATATCCCAACTTGGAGATATTATAAATACAAACTTTCAGGGATATCTTAGCTTCAATAGAAGAAGGATATTTGAAGCTTGCTTTGTTTGTTACAAACTTTCAGAGATATCTTAGCTTTAAGAGAAGAAAGATATTTGAAGCTTGCTTTGTTTGTTGTTGAAGAGCTTTATGAATGCTTCTTTGAGGATTCACGTGAATGAGAGAATTGATTTCTTTGTATGTAAGCTCTTAAGAATTTGCCTTGCTATGTGCTTGTATTTATAGAGGCTTGATTTGTGAAGCTCACTTGAAATGTACATGAACATACAGCTGTGAAGCTTGTACAAAAAAAACAGCCCATGTGCTCTTGCTTTTTGTTGCTTGATGCACAAGTGTTGCAAAAAATGTGTTATTTCAAGTGAAGAATGTTCTGAAGAACATTCTCTGCTTTCTAGTCTTTTGAGACAGCCCACATGAGGTTGTAATACAGCTGCGTATGAGTTGTAATTGGCTGTGATAGAGATGACATCATCCTTATCCATTTGTAGCTTTACCAGAATGTTCTCAAGAACATTCTTTCTTTGTAAAACAACTTTGTTCTTCTTTCTTTAAGGCACGTGCTTTTTCAATTTCTTTTTAAATGCAAAGGCCTTTTGTAATCATGTGATATTCTTTCCATTTATGTCATATATCCAAAGTATCTTCTTTTGGTGAGACATAGAGAATATTTTGCTTCTTGAATTTGTTCCAAAAAGTCCATTTATGTCCTTTTGCTTATTTGCTTTGATAAGGACCTTTTTTAACTTGTCTTGTGAGCAAAGAACCTTCTTCTTATGTTAAGAACATTCTCATGAAACATTTCTCACAAAATTCATTAGTAGATAACAAGTTAAAAAACAATTATTAAATGTTTGTAATCTTTAAAACATCAAATAAGGATTTTTTCCTCAACATATATAATATTGTCTCTTATTATTATAGATCTCTTTGTGAATAGAGTAAGATGATGAAATGACAAAAGAAATTGAAAAACCAAAGATTATTATTTATAGGTCAAAATTACGTAAAGAATAAACAATAAACAACATAATAAAAACTCATGTTCAATGACATGATAATAATAATTTGAATCAAAAAACAAATACTTTAGTTACAACCAAACAAAATACTGACTAAGATATTTAAGAAAAAAGACTATTATTGATGAGAAGATAAAGAAAAACGATTAAGCCTCACTAAATTTATATTTATATCAAGTACAATTATTTTGTTTCTTATTCTCAAGGTATAAATTACATATTTTAGTCATACAAACTCTCAAATTTAGCAGCACTACACACAATCCTTGACTACTTCTATCAATTCATTTCTTTGAGTTTCTAATACCACATGTCAATTGCCAAACATTATCACTAATACAATCTATCTCTTAGGACAAAGTCTGCTGCCACACTCTTGGAACTTTGATCAAACTTCAGCCGCATTTCTCACTTTGATGATTAGGTAATGAGACTGACTACAATAAATCATTATAAGGAAGTTCTATATAGGACAAATTTTCCGAAAGAAATTCTTCTTGTATTTGCTCTATTCTTCATGTTTACTTCACATAGTCCTGTTACATAAAACTAACATTATTTCTAAATAATTAATAGGACAAAAAAGAAAAAGAGACTAAACACACAAACACAACACCAATATTCATGAAAAGTTCAAAGCTTAGTTCCCTGAATTGTGCCCATGAGCAATTGCTATTTATGACTAATAGATAATAATGAGTAAAAATTTAGACCATTGTTGGTGGCCATCATCAAATGGAGAGAACACTAAATGTAAATAATAGCTTCATTTCTTCAGTGTTATAAGTTCTTCAAAAATCATGACTACTACTCACATTCACTTTTTTCTAGAGAAATACTTAGTCAAACCTCCTCTTTCATAAGTTCATAGGAAATATGTCTTAAAATGGGCACATGAAAAGGGTTTCTTTTAGTCAAGCTGAAACATATTTAACCTGTGCAATTTGAGATATATTCATCAATTCATTAGTGCAAGTTCAATGAAAATTAAAGTTTCATCTGAGGAGAAACAGAAAATTAATACATACTAAATAAGTAAACTTTAACACACTTAGAAAGAAACGGTGAGAATGGCTTTTATAAATCAGACATAAGTTTATAAGTGAATGAAAGACCATGGTCACACCATATATCCGTTTAGAGAAAAAAAAAATCCTTCAGCCATCACAATTTTGATTGAAACTACATTATAGATAGTGTCGGCATAACCAACTTTAAAAAAATGCAATCATTTCTACCAAAACAGTATTCATAAGCTAAACATTCAGATCATATATTTTACCTATAAAAACAACTTTACTTTTTAATATTACACAAAAGAATACAACTTGCTAAATGCAATGCTATACTTTTCAATACTAATTTTAAAATCACTACTGTATACTACTTCACTCTCTGTTATGACACTATTTTATAGTTATTGTATTGCTTTCAATAACAATGATAAATAAATCAAGTGCTCCATTTATTTCATAGTCAATATACATACCTGATAAATTTGGTGATGAGTGTAAATTGCATAAGACCCTAAGAAAGACAATTGAGTTGAAGCACATAACCACATATGTATATATCAAGTCATCCTAAAATATAAGATGAATGAAAGTAAAGTAAATAAATATTCCACTAATTCCATAAATATAAAATTAATAGGTAATGACAAAATTTAAGAAGAACAAAAGGTATAAGAAAATAAAATAAAAACAAAAAAGGGAAGAACAATGCAATAGATTCACCTTTTTTTTTTTTGTTGATAAAGCTAAAATCAATAAAAGTTTGCCAACCTCATACAAAAAGTTGAAACCTCAACTCAAAAGAAACAACAAACAAACAAACTAAAAAGCTAAAAACCTGCCCAAAAACAAAGAGGTTAGGGACAACATCAATACATCAATGCAATAACAATCTAGACTGAGAACCCAGACCTCTAATCAGGCACGGATACAATGTGGGAGCAATGGGGTCAAGCGACCCCACTTGCCTCCACTTGTATATTGCATTTTTAACCCAAAATTAAATATATGTCTAATTTGATCCTTCTTTAATAATTTATTATACTACAAAAAATTACAAAACTAAGAAGGATCCTAATAAGTGTTCTAAGAGCACTAGTTAATAAATCAAAAGAAGTATTTTTATTTTTATTTTTTATAAAAAGTTGTTATAATTATTGTATCTATACAAATAACGCTTATTTTTTAGATAAAATTTTCTTTTATGAATTCTTTAACCAATTATCTTAGAGCACATCGTTGGCAAGACCATAAAACTACTATTATAATATAAATTATTCTTATATTTGTTGAAAAAGGTTGTAATTGACCTATGTTGGTGGTGAAAAAAAATTAATTATGGTTATATTTTTTATACTCTATTAGAAATGGACAAATATTTTAAACAAATCAACATTTTAGGGTAATTATAAATATAAATGGTATAATTTTTGCACGCTTACGCGTGTATAATGTTTTATATAAATTTTTATGATATAACTTGACCCCACTTATCAAAATTTCTGGATCCGTCACTGCCTCTAATGTTCCAAAATATACACTTCATGGAATATTTTTGTTATTGTTATGAGGCTTGCTGCCAGTTTGTGATCTGGTGTGAACATTTTCTGTTTCCTGTGCAGTGCTGCTAATACCGGCCTTGTTTTTAGGACTCCTCTGTTTCTTGGGCCTGCCTCTCTTACTTTTGTTGACAGTATTAGATTCCAAATACTGAGAAGAAGTTGGAATTGTTATGTTTTGAGGTTCAGAGTCAGTTTCAGGGTCTATGGTGCTATCAGAGTCTTCACACCAAAATTTTCTCAACACTTTACCATCCTTTAGACAAGCAGCTGCTGTATTACCAGGCATGTTGACAATCTTAACTTGTTTTTTGTCTTTTCCCAAAATCTCATCCCTAGTAATAATAGGGGAAGTGAGAGGCTGCAGAATGGTTTGATCATCAAGAGTAGTAACATTATCCTGCACATATGACACAGGCAAAGTACCTGAACTCAAAATCTCAGAATTAGAGGTCCTTTTTTCCAAGCTACTAGAACCCTCTAAAAAAGTGATATGAGTGAAGTGCTTCTGCCCTTGAGAAATAACCCCAACACCTGGATTTTTGTCAATGTACCTATCCATATTGGTGAGAGTTGATTCCTTGTCAGTTGTGGGATTTTGCTCTGTATGCTGCTCCACAGATGTTTCCAGCATTTCAAAAGTAAATTCATCAACCTTCCCATATGACACAGGTGAAGTGCCTGAACTCAAATGCACTGATTTAGATACCCTTTTTCCTAATTTACCATGGTCCTCTAATACAGTGATTTGAGACAAGTGCTGCAATCCTTTAGAATTTTCCTTTACACTTGGATTTTTATCAATTTGCGTATCCATATTAGTGAAAGGTGATTCTTTGTCATGTATGGGAGCATTCACTATGTCCTGCTCAGTGTCTGTTTCTAACAAATCAAAAGCATTATGAAGTATGATAGTATCTCCAGATGTCTGAATCTTATCAGATTTTTGATTTGTGGTGTGCTTATCTGACTCTCCAACCCCAACATCAAAAGCAGGAGTTTGATGAGTCTCAATTTCTGCATTATTATGCATGTATTCTGTGTTCTTACTGACTTGACTACTAGTGGCATTCATAGGTTCTGTCAGAGTCTCATTATAGTTATTTTTTCTAGCAGGACCAGTGTATTGTGACTGAAGAGCTGTGTTACTCACCTTAAATTCAACATGCTTTTTCTTACCAGCTTGGTAGACAGAATCATTCACAGGCTTTTTCAAATTTGCCCCTTGGCTGTATTTAACAGGGCCATTGAAGGGAAACTCAGAGGCCCCTAATTTGGAGCAATTTTGCAGAGAATGTCCTATCATCTTGCAGTTTGCACAAAAGAGAGGGAATTTTTCATATTGGATTGATACAGACAAAGCATGATCATCCCTCTCCACCACAACAGATTCAAACATTGTTTCAGACAAATTCACATCAACAAGAACTCGTGCAAAAATTCCCAAACGTCTATGTTGTGTGGCCTCATCAATTGATAAAGGCGTGCCCAATCCTGAAGCTATTTCAAATAATGTATGTTTCTCCCAATATTCTTGAGGAAGGTTTAGAAATCTTACCCAAACTTGTGCATGAGTCTGAGATTGAGCTTGAGGTGCAAAATCCTTGGACCAGCAATAGAAGCGCAACAATCCAGGCTTGAGATTAACAGTTCCAAGAGCCCAAATTCTACGCATGTCTTCAACTGAGTTGAATCTGAATTCGAAAAAACCTTTCCCTAAAGGAATCAGATTCCAATTGAGCAATTGAGGCCATTGAACATTGAGTTTCGCCTTCAATGCTTGAGTAGTTATAGGAGCATCTCCTTTGTGAAGGATTAACCGTCCATGGAGGTGCGTTTGACAAGCTGCAAGACCAGATTCGTAAGCAGCTTTAGAGATCTTCACGCGCACAGTTCTTCCCATAATCACTTTTGGAGGTAACTGAGCCAGAAAAGCATCACCGGAAAGTTCACCTGAGAGAATCTGAGCGAAGGTTTTACCAGAAACAGGTGGCGTCACCGTTTTGTTACCCAGCTTCTGGTTCGCCGTATTAGTTACCGTCGAGTCTATGGAGGCCATAAACGGCCAAGGACACACCATTGATATGGAACAACGAAACTTCGCCGAAGAAGTAGAAGAACCAGTAAGATTGAAAACCGAAGAAAATGGAACAATCGAACTTGTAGAGTGTAGAAAATGATTCAGCCACCAAGAAATGGGGTGGAATAACCGTCAGAACTGAGAGAAAGAGACAATAAGAGAGCCGCCGGAGCTTGATCGGAGGAAGATTAGTTCGCCGGAAAAGAACGGTTACAGGGGACATTTTGAGAGAGAGAGAATTTTAGAAAACTCATTTTAGAAAACTCGACAATAGATTCACCTTGAAAAGTCACCTGCACACGAAACAGTAGCATGCAGAGACATAAAATTGGGATAAATTCAAGGTAAACAATTTCATTTTTGCCAACCATCAGAGCACCCAACTTGATTTGTGCAGCTTCACAAATTCTGCGCGCAGCTATCATCTTTTTCCACTCACCAACAATTTTCCTGTGACGGTACGATATAGATCCTAAAAAAAGAGTGCACTTCCACTTGTTATCACAATCATCTATCAAAACCAAAGCCGTGGTCCTTTTATCCAGTGCAAATTCACAAAAACCATTGTAGACCAACTTCTATCAATAAAGAAGAAATAGACATAATAAGTAAGTTTGTCTATAAAAAGTTATAATAAAAAATGGGAGTTGACATATGGTTATTCCAAACTGACCCAACCCAACATATACCATAGTGATCCAAGCACCGAAACGTATATCATAGAAATCACGCAAGGTGTACAATCCTTAGGTTTAGCATATACTACCTTTTCCTTTTTCATCCGCAACATCAAATTGATTGTTACATGGATCAATCAATGTTGCATAGTGATTGATATCATTACCGCAACATAGGAGGAAATAACACAACATCCTATATGACTGTGAAATGTTAGCATCATTAAAAAAGAACAAAAATATAATGAAAGATCAAAGAGAAAGAAAGTACACACACATCATTAACATGAAAACCAATGGCGTATGTTCGATATTTCACCTTGAGTTCGTTTACATATTTATCGAGATCAGTGAACGGATTTGGATCCAATGGAGTTGCGTACTAAAAAAAAAATCGCATCAGTTAGCATGGTAGTAATACGGAGATATCATTAAACTAAAATAAGCATTACTATGTAAGATAACCTTCAAACAATGCAGTGCAAGAGCGATTCAGCACTACGATCATCCATAATCGAATGACAATCAAACTGAAACATAACTGATATGGGTTTTGACATAAATGAATGAGAGCTGAAGTGATAAGCTTGTTAACATTTAGACAAATAGACAAATGAACAGTTTAATGTATTGATTCAGTATTTTCTCGATCAACTTTTCATTATAAATTTCATTTCACATTCAAATAAAAAGATAGTTCTCTTGTACCCAAAAAAATAATAGTTTTCCTTTCAATTTTTCATAGTAATTAACCTAAAGTCTAAAGCACACAAACATCGGAAAATCCACTACAATCAGATTCCAAACAACTATAGAGCTCAATTTTAGGTTAATAAAATACAAACTGAGAAAGAAAGCTTTCTCTTTGTAGGGTGACGGGCTAATTAGAAATTTCAAAAACAAAAATTGGTTAAAAAAATATGATGTAATTAAAACAAAGTTCATGAATCATATACTTAAAAAAAAGGTTAAAAGTAACTCCTTACATGTAAATTCTTTGAGAAAATAATGAACACAACATTCGCAACCCACATATTGATTTTCTACATCGAACAATCACCCTTTCACCACCGTCTTCGATCCGTCAAATTTTGAGTCCAAGAGATCAAGTCAACCAACTCCCCTCATTCACATCTGCTTCATTACGATGCTGCTGCTGCATCAAAGTTTCCGACGTTTCTTGGCAACGATTTAGGAGTGATTTGCTTGTAGTATGTCGTGAACGAAGAGAAAAGGAAGAACCGATTTGTTTCGTTGAAGAAAATAGGAGATTGTGTTCTGGCCGATTTGTTGAAACAAAAAAATAGAATTAATAGGGTTAAACAAAGGAATTAAGCATTAGGGTTAATACAGTAAATTTATGCAATAGGATTTATGTTAAAATTAGGGCTAAAATATGCTTCCGACTTAACTAATAGATAAGAAGATAAGATTTTGGTTTCGAGTCGGGCCATCTTCTCTCTTTATTTTTCTTTAAATTCCATCTTTTTATTTTGTTTTATTTCTTTTTCATTTTTGTTAATATCTTTCAAGCCAATTTTTTGAAATTCATCAATCAAAGCCTGCAATTCTCATTTTTCCGGCAACACACAAATTCCCAATCAAAAACCTGCAAAGAAATTCAACAAAAACAGCAACCAGCACAAATCCACTACAATCAGATTCCAAACAACTATAGAGCTCAATTTTAGGTTAATAAAATACAAACTGAGAAAGAAAGCTTTCTCTTTGTAGGGTGACGGGCTAATTAGAAATTTCAAAAACAAAAATTGGTTAAAAAAATATGATGTAATTAAAACAAAGTTCATGAATCATATACTTAAAAAAAAGGTTAAAAGTAACTCCTTACATGTAAATTCTTTGAGAAAATAATGAACACAACATTCGCAACCCACATATTGATTTTCTACATCGAACAATCACCCTTTCACCACCGTCTTCGATCCGTCAAATTTTGAGTCCAAGAGATCAAGTCAACCAACTCCCCTCATTCACATCTACTTCATTACGATGCTGCTGCTGCATCAAAGTTTCCAACGTTTCCTGGCAACGATTTAGGAGTGATTTGCTTGTAGTATGGCGTGAACCAAGAGAAAAGGAAGAACCGATTTGTTTTGTTGAAGAAAATAGGAGATTGTGTTCTGGCCGATTTGTTGAAACAAAAAAATAGAATTAATAGGGTTAAACAAAGGAATTAAGCATTAGGGTTAATACAGTAAATTTATGCAATAGGATTTAGGTTAAAATTAGGGCTTAAATATGCTTCCGACTTAACTAATAGATAAGAAGATAAGATTTTGGTTCCGAGTCGGGCCATCTTCTCTCTTTATTTTTCTTTAAATTCCATCTTTTTATTTTGTTTTATTTCTTTTTCATTTTTGTTAATATCTTTCAAGCCAATTTTTTCAAACACCCAATGCTATATAACAACAGCAACACCACTGCCAAGGGGGGGAATATTTTTTTCAACACATAAATTCATCAATCAAAGCCTGCAATTCTCATTTTTCCGGCAACACACAAATTCGCAATCAAAAACCTGCAAAGAAATTCAACAAAAACAGCAACCAGCACAAATACACACCCATCTAAACCTGTTTTAGGTCCAGACAACAACACAAATTCACAATCATCAAACCAACACAACAAAACTATCCAATCCAACAAAACCAAACCTCATCAGCAAACCAACACAGATCCGGATCAAGAAAGAAAACAATAAAAAGGCAGTAACCCTTTTTGTAGATCTAGGACTTATTTCAACTTCTCTTCAAGAAACGATTCAAAAAAGGGAAGGAGAAGGAGAAATGAATTTTTTTAGTAAATAATAGTTCTCTTGTACAAAAAAAAAAGTTTTCCTTTCAATTTTTCATCGTAATTAACCTAAAGTCTAAAGCACACAAACATCGAAAAATCCACTACAATCAGATTCCAAACAACTATAGCGCTCAATTTTTGGTTAATAAAATACAAACTGAGAAAGAAAGCTTTCTCTTTGTAGGGTGACAGGCTAATTAGAAATTTCAAAAACATAAATTGGTTAAAAAAAATGATGTAATTAAAACAAAGTTCATGAATCATATAATTAAAAAAAAAGGTTAAAAGCATCTCCTTACATGTAAATTCTTTGAGAAAATAATGAACACAACATTCGCAACCCACATATTGATTTTCTACATCGAACAATCACCCTTTCACCACCGTCTTCGATCCGTCAAATTTTGAGTCCAAGAGATCAAGTCAACCAACTCCCCTCATTCACATCTGCTTCATTACGATGCTGCTGCTGCATCAAAGTTTCCAACGTTTCCTGGCAACGATTTAGGAGTGATTTGCTTGTAGTATGTCCTGAACCAAGAGAAAAGGAAGAACCGATTTGTTTTGTTGAAGAAAATAGGAGATTGTGTTCTGGCCGATTTGTTGAAACAAAAAAATAGAATTAATAGGGTTAAACAAAGGAATTAAGCATTAGGGTTAATACAGTAAATTTATGCAATAGGATTTAGGTTAAAATTAGGGCTAAAATATGCTTCCGACTTAACTAATAGATAAGAAGATAAGATTTTGGTTCCGAGTCGGGCCATCTTCTCTCTTTATTTTTCTTTAAATTCCATCTTTTTATTTTGTTTTATTTCTTTTTCATTTTTGTTAATATCTTTCAAGCCAATTTTTTCAAACACCCAATGCTATATAACAACAGCAACACCACTGCCAAGGGGGGGAATATTTTTTTCAACACAGAAATTCATCAATCAAAGCCTGCAATTCTCATTTTTCCGGCAACACACAAATTCCCAATCAAAAACCTGCAAAGAAATTCAACAAAAACAGACACAAAACAGCAACCACCACAAATACACACCCATCTAAACCTATTTTAGGTCCAGACAACAACACAAATTCACAATCATCAAACCAACACAACAAAACTATCCAATCCAACAAAACCGAACCTCATCAGCAAACCAACACAGATCCGGATCAAGAAAGAAAACAATAAAAAGGTAGTAACCCTTTTTGTAACATACAGTTTTCTTTAATAATTGAAATCTATGAATTTACCAAGAGACTAAACCAAGCTTTAAAGACTGTCAACAAACTTTATCACTCAATAAAACATTGAAAGAAATACTTAAATCTGTTTCAAAGAAATGCTTACATAAATTAGATCTCAGCTAGGACCAAAGAACATTAGATCACCCAAGATCTCAGTCAAGACCTTACATAAATCACAAAATCTAACAGCCAAGAGGAAGAGGAATATGAAAGAAAATACTGAGTTGAAGAAGGAACACTGTGAAAGAGATTGTCGGAGATGGAGCAGGTGACGGCGGCGCGCGCTAGGGTTGAATGGAAGATTGAGCAGGAGACGGCGGCGAGGCTAGGGTTGAACGGAAGATGGAGCAGGAGACGACGACTAGGGTTGAACAGAATGAAGGGTGGGACGGAATGAATGGTGGTGGCGGAATGAACTAGGGTGAAGAAAGAGAAAATTTCCACCAAATGAATTGAATGAGAGAGGGTACGACACAATATATATATATTTTTTGTCATCTTTGATTTTTTTTTTTGACATGGAATTGATTGATTTTTTTATTATTATTTGTGTTGCCACAAAAGGGTGGTATAAGGTGTATTGCCACCTATGGTGGTACACCTATCACTGCTCTATTATAATTGAGTGGTTTTTGGTTAAAATGTGTGTCTCCAACACTTTTTAAAGATTTTAAAACAAAAAATTACGAATTTAATTGTGGTGGGTTGACAGTCTAAAACAGTTTTGCACATATGATCAATCAAAACATTTTAAATTATCACGTCAATTAAAGACAGAGCAATAATTTAATTGAAGTGACAATTTAAAAGTTTTGATTGGTTGCATGTGCAAAATTGTTTTGGATGTCAACTCACCACCATTAAACTCAAGAATTATTTTATAAAATAAGTCATATATTTTGATTTCCGATGTATTGATTACACATATTTCTATAGAAAGCTATTATTTAAAGGTTTTAAAGAGTGACCCGAAGGCACTCGTTAACATTTTTCATAAAAAAGAAATTAAATTCGTTGTAAACGAAGATTCTTTGGTTTTGGACTCTATGTCAAAATTGATGATGTGACATGTTGACTATGTAATTTTGATAACGGGATGACTTGACTTTTATTCTTCTTCTTTTCATCTTATTATTATTTTCGTTGTTTTTTAATTAATTATTTAAAAAATTACATTCTAAAATCAAAATCATCCTCCCTGGTCCTCGTGAGCATAACTCAATTACTAAGGACAATACATAATATATTCAAAGTCTGGAGTTCAAACCTTAACCATCACCAAAAAATCATCCTCCCTACCATCACCTTCATCCTTCAAACCTTCATGATCTCTACCACCAATAACAACACAACATTTTCTTCCCAAACCAACAACAACACGGTAGCAGCAAGAACAACAGCACAATAAACCCATCATCTTCCCACACCAAAACACACAACAAACTGTCATCTAGAAACATCAAAAACTCATAAACACAAATTGAACACTATGATCATCATTCCCTTCTTTCTCTCTCTCTCTCTCTAAACTCAAAATAACATAGATATGCAGGCATCTTTCGTTCCACCGCAGAAGATTCGTCGTTACCGATCATCGGAGCATTCTCTACAACCAATGCAACTCAACCGTTTTCACTAGACATATCAATTTCTACAATAATTCAATCAATTCTACTCTAATCAACATCTAACAATTTAATCAAATCATTAAAATCTAACATCATAAAATCAAAAATCAACAAAACCTAAATATGTGACAATTTATCCAAAAAATTATAACAATTCAATAAAAAAAAAGAAGCAATGCAATAGGATAATAAGCACTTACTTAATTTTGTGTTTGTAATTGGCGTTGAATGACTTAAGGTTGGAGAAAATCGCAACAATAAAGATCAAATCTGCAGATGGAGTTTTCAAAATTCTTATGGTTCTATTATGTTTTTATAACACAACCCAACACGAGTTAACTCATGCTGACTTAAGTCATATGCCGAGAGTGACTTAAATCACGCTAGAGTATACGCCTGTGTGAGTTAACTCACATGCAGATATTTAGGTATTTTGGACAGTTTAGTTGGGAGTGAGCATTTTATGATAATGGTAGGAGAAGAGCAATTTTCCTTATTTTATGCTAAATCCCGACTAAAGCTATTTTAAAGTCTATTTATTTAATTAACTTAAAAATCAAGCTTAATGTCATCCTAAAAGCATTTTAGGCATAACAAGGTCAGCCTATTTAAGTGAATAAAAAAAATTGATATTATTATTGTAGCAGAATTGTGATTAAAACCATATGTCCATTGACCTTATAAATAAATTTAATTACGTATACGATAGTCCAATTTCAACATACAAACTATTTCAGGGTACTATGAGAGAATTATAAATGTCTTGTTACAGAATAGACTATCACTCAATTAAACATTTATGAGAGAACTATAAATGTTTACTCCCTCCGTCTCATTATAAGTTAATCTTTTGATCATTTCACATATATTAAAAAAAAGGAAAGAAGAGAAAAATAGTTGAGTGTCTTATTAAGTATTGATACATTTTCTATTATCATAAATGTAAAGTAGAATATATTGCATTGAGAATGATGAAGTAAATAGTGTTAATTATAGTTATAATTGAAAAAAAAAATTATTATTGTATTGAAAAGTGAATAGATCAATTATTTTGGAACGATTTTTTTTTTTGTTGTTGTTGCAAATTACTCACTTATTATGGAACGAAGAGAGAGTATATCATAAAAATCTATCTATTGGATCTCATCGCTGAAATCCTATGCAGATTCCCCATCAAATTCCTCATGCAACTCCGCTGCATTTGCAAGTCATGGAATTCTCTAATCTCAAATGATCCTGATTTTGCTAGAGAGGGAATAATAGTCGGTGGCACAGTTAATTGGTTTGCAAATTCTAATGTTAATACTTGCAGACAAGCCATTGTTTCTCTTCATTTGGGAAAAGAGTCCTATCAAGACATTTCACAGCCTGATTATGGAATGCCAAGTAACTTGACGTTGGGTATCATGAAGGATTGTTTGTGTGTATTTTCTTCTTCCCTTGGTCTTTATTGTCAGGATCCTAAGATGGTATACATTTCTGTGGATGACAACAATGTGCTGCTCTTGTTTAGAGAGTTTTCTATATTGAAGTGGGTTGTTTACGATCGCAAATATCACACTACAAGGACTATCAAGATTGAAGACTTCAGTTGGGTAGACTCAAAGCTCTACGTTGAGAGTTTGGTATCACCTTAGTTCTACATTGACAAATGCATCTATCAAAATACATAGCTTCAACATTCTTAACAATTTTGGTTGAATTAAACAGAGCCTGCAGTTCTTTTTACCACTTTTTATTCTCAAAAATACCATTGTTTGTTCAATATAACAACAAAATACAAAATTCACTTAATTTAACGTTAAATCAAATAAACTTAAATAAACCCAGATATTTAATTCTAAAATTAACAAATTAGCATACATCAGATTGGGATAGATTGAATACCTGGATAAATGGAATTAGGTCAGCAAAATCAATGTTTTTTCATGGGTTAAAACCAACATATTGAGATGCAGAGGATTTCGAGATCTGGATTTGATGCGAGATGAATATGAATATGTTCCCTCTCGACTCACGGTCTCGTGGTGGTTTACGGAAGGTGGCCGGAGCTTGAGTCGATGAGGATGAAGAGCAGAGCATTTACTGGGAGAGGAGAAGAGCATCATCGACTGGAGAGGAGAGGAGAAGAGCAGACCATCGACTTGGAGAGGAGAAGAGAAGTGACTGGGAGAGAATGAGGGAGAAGAGCCGTGTTTTCTTTTTTGGTTAAGAGGCAATGAGTGTGAAGTAGATAAAATAGTCACAAGGAAGGGGGGGTTTGAATTGTGACCCTTTAAAAATTAAACCTGTAACTTAAAATTGATTCTCAAGTTGAAACTTGGAATTGTTAAGTTAAAAGCAGACTTCAGAACGTTCTGATGTCTGAGTGCAAAAACAGTTTAATAAAGTAAATGTGTTTGTGTGTGTTGTGTATGCAGTAAGTAAAGAGTATAGGGAAGAGGGAATAAACACACAGAATTTATAGTGGTTCCCCCAATGTGGGTTAGTCCACTCCTCACAATCTTGTAAGAGTTTCCACTATGATGCTTGAGATAACCTCTCAAATCCTGCTGAACATTCTGACCTAATGTACTGTTCATAAAGTAGGCAGATTTACAACTGAAGTGCAGTGAATGCATCATCTAGGACAATATTCTCTTTGGAATATTCCTAGTACCTTAATGTTCATAGTCTTGGATGAACATTAAAGATCCTTTTGACATAGTTCCTTGTCCATGCCTTTATTTGTTGATAGATCCATGCAGATGTACTTTTCTGGACCTTTTATTCATGTCAAGTGTACTTGCATGCTCTTCACGTTCTTGATGAATCTGGGTAGCTTCTGAACACCCTTCTGAACTGGGTTGCTTCTGAACTCTCATCAGAACGTTCTGATCAACTTTCTGATCAACATTCTGAACTTCAGAATTAGTTCATGGATTCAATGTCCTTTGATTTTATGCATCTTGGTATGATTCAAACCTTGTTCCTGTCTTAGTGAAAACACTCAAGAGCACAATTTAAATACCAAGGAATTAATCAAAGTCAATTTAATCTTTAATCATTAAAGTTTATTATCTTTAAAATTAATTAGGGATTTTGCCTCAACAGAGTGTGTGATATAAGGATAAGGGGAATGTAATGCATTGGAAGTGCATCATAGACTATATTTGTCATTTACGATGTTACTTTTAACTTTACATGGGAACTGCTTTATACACAACCATGTAAATGTACATGGGAAATATGTAATGCTTTAAATGCATATAGTGAAGGGATTTGAAATTTGAAAAAGGCATTAAGTGAGGTATTAGCAAAATTTTCCCGCTCAAAACATAGAATTAGGGTTTTAGATGTTTTGTTTGCATTGTAGTTTAGGATTAGATAATAAGGATTTGTAACTATGTAACATTGCGTTCACATTAGCCATCGTGTGTGCTCCAGCTGAACCTTTGACCAAGATGTAATCAGAAACCTGAGACTTTGCTTCATTGCTTACGTTATTGTGCTTTTGTGAATCGTTTTTGGAGATCAATTAGATTCTCGGATAACTTTTTTTTCCAAACCAATAATTTGTATGAATGGTTGTGGACTGGTGCTAAATCTTCATCTATTTATAATTTGTATGAGTAGACGATAAATAAATAATTTTGATTGATGTTAACTCAAAATTTATAACTCTAATTGAGTATTTGCCTTACAAATTAGGAAGACGTTGACTTATATTGTCACCTAAGCCTCCTTTAATTTTTTTTTTGTCAAGTAAGCATGTATGTAATGCCACAATGAGTGATTAACATTATGAGTGTTCATGGTGCGGTTTGGTTCGAGTTTTATGTTAAAAATCATCCAAACCACAAGATAAAATTATTCGGTTTGGTTTAGTTCGGTTGACTTTTAAAAGGCTTAATACATGCTTTGGTCCCTTAACTTATTTTTGAATTTCATTTTGGTCCCTTAACTTTAAACCGTCTCAATTTGGTCCCATAACTTTACCTCTGTTTACTTAAGTGGTCCCTTCTGTTAGTTTTTTTAACAGAAGGGACCACTTAGGTAAACGGAGGTAAAGTTATGGGACCAAATTGAGACAGTTTAAAGTTAAGGGACCAAAATAAAATTCGAAAATAAATGTTAATAAATGTTGTAATTTTGAACTTATTTCTGGTTTTCTTTTTACTGTGATAATTAATTAGCTTTGAAATTTTAATATACTTATGATAAGAATAAGTAACTAGAGATAAAGATATCACTTCTGCTTCAGGATTTGCATGTGCATATAATATAATCTATGAAACACTAACATAGACACAAAATATTGATGCGGACAGATATCAACACGATTAATAACTCGAGAAAAATTAATTTATTGAATAGAAACATATATTTTGATTTGTTGGAAACTAAACAACCTTTCAATCTGAAGTTGTTATATGTTACATAATATATAACAAATCATTTGCTTCTTAACTATTATATATAAAAATAAAAAATAAAAGGCTTAATACATGCTTTGGTCCCTTAAATTATTTTTGAATTTCATTTTGATCCCTTAACTTTAAACCGTCTCAATTTGGTCCCATAATTTTGTCTCCGTTTACCTAAGTGGTCCCTTCTGTTAAAAAAACTAATAGAAAGGACCACTTAGGTAAACGAATGTAAAGTTACGGGACCAAATTGAAACGGTTTAAAGTTAAGGGACCAAAATGAAATTCAAAAATAAGTTAAGGGATCAAAGCATATATTAAGCCACTTTTAAAATAAACAGTTAAAATACAACTTATTTCCAGCAATGTTTTAAATTTCATCTAACATTAAAATTTTATTTTCATCCAACAATAGACCAAATTAAAAATATGGACAAAGAGTAATCCTATTTTTTATGAAATGAAAAAGACTAAAATTTTATCATTCTCTAACATTTCAAGTAGCACATAAATACATTTTTTAAAACAAAGAAGAAACTCTTCATGGGAAGCAAAGTAGAAACTTAAGAGAAAAAACATGTCATTTGATAAAAGTTCTCATCAAGTATCTATGAGTATTGGATTATGGGAAATAAGTTTAATTAGTGTTTTTTTTATGTTGCGGTTTAGTTCGGTTGATAAAATAAAAATTGCAAACCAAACCGAACCGTGCGGTTGAGTAAAAAATTGAATTTTAATACATTTGAACTAAATATAGTTTTTACGGTTTTCAGTTTGGGTTGGTTCCGTTTGCGCTTTTTCTATTGAGTTGTTTCGATTTTGAACACCCCTAATTAACACGGTCAACACTCGAGACAATTCTAGCAACTTAAATGGAGGAAAAAAAAATTAAACAAATAAAAAACATGCTAATTCGCCAAAATAAAATGCATCTTAGATATGGTAAATAGGCAAATACCAAATATTGTAAAATTTTACAAATACCTTCCTGAAATTCGAAAAAAGATAAAAACTCCTATGAAATTGTTAAACGTTGGACAATTTATCCCCTTCGTAAGTTTTCTGTTAGTCAATATCACATGATAGTTGACTGTTTACGTGAGACCACCACGTCCTTTTTTTAATTTTTAAAACAAAATACGGATATCTTTTTAATGAGAATATACCTCTACTAAAATATTATACTTATGTACAAAATGTCCCTAAAATTTACAATAATGAAGCAAACTGATCCTTATGACACACAACTTTTATTGTGCTCTCTTGAGAGATTTTTCTTCTCTATACATATACATATATTTGGCATTAATAAACACACTCATGTAATGTGAGGTGGTTCTTATAAACACTCATGTAATGTGAGGTAGGTAGTTCTTGGATAGAAGATAAATGCATTCTTCTTATTTTTACAATTTCAAAGAATATTTGCATATTTACTCCAAAACTTACTTGCCCAATTTTTTAAAGGAATGTGATTTTTTAATTAAATGAAATAAAATCACCATTCAGGGGTATTTGCAAAAACTTTTTTAACCCTAAAAATAAAAATCTATCTATTATTACTTTTTTTGACTATCTATTGGTATATTTTTTAAAAGGGATATCATGTTCCTAAAAAAAAAAAAAAAAAGGGATACTATGTGTGAACTGACAAATTTTAAATATCAATCATATTTTTTTGGTAGTGACCGGGGGTTTGAACCTCAGACCTTGCATATTTTATGCCCAACTGAGCTAAGCGGACAAATATCAATCATTTTTTTTTTTACAAGAAATATCAATCATATTTGTAAAAGGGATATGATTTTTTAATTAAATTAAAAGGAAATAACGATTTTTGTTCCGCAAATTTGATTGATCTCGTAGGGAAAATCTATATATATTCCCTCCTGAAACCATTATTAGGTCAACATAATCTAACTAATTTATGTCATATTCAATTCAAATTCATTCAATCATGCATAAGCAACAAAAAGAGAGTGGCTTCATACCAAGGGTTTTGTGCTAGAAAAATAGGTACTTTCCTTTCACAGTTAACCGCAACAATTACTATGTCACTATGTCAATAGTTATGGCATACTGTTTGATAATTCTGAACCAAATTGATCATTGTTATTCCCAATAGGAATTGCTGAAAGATTAGTGCAAAAGGTTAATTATAACAAATCAGATGGTTCTTTTGTAAGGAAAATATGGAAGCTTAATTGCTTCATACTTGATGTTATGATCTTGTCTTGAATGTTGATTGATTTGCTATTTCATTTATACCAGTAAGTACACTGAATATGACCAAAGTTATAAAACTAAGGGGCTCTAATTCTATAAGTAAATCTTTTGTTGATTTGTATTTGCATAGACCCGTGTTTCGCCACAGTCATAAGAAAAGAGATAAAATGGTCCACTTGTAGTAAAAAACAACAATAGACGATTCTATCATTTTTACAGTAAAAAAAAAACTCAATTCAATTAGTATACTACTACTGTTTGCAACCAAAGCTTGTTGAGCATTACTCGTGCTAGTTGTCAATGCCTTCAACTAGGTTTAAGTTTTACAATGCTTGAGAAGGTTAAAAGGAAACATGACAAAAAGGAAAATATGTCTGGTGAGTCTCAGATTGTATTTGACCCTATGGAAAGAAGAGGTAGTATGGTTGGTGGCTCACTTTTGCATTGACAATTCACCAAGTAGAAACCTTACCTTGAGAAGAAGATGCAACATTGATGTGATGAAAACTAACAAGATTAATGGAGATAGCATTAACAATGGGAGATAAAAGAATCAAAAGTCCTTGCAATTGTTCTGGAGTGATGCATTGTAAAACTCCAGAGCAATGGTTTTGGATTCCGAATTGACAGAATTTGTTCTGGTAGATTTTGTTCATTGTTTTTATCAGAGGAGCAATGGTGCTAGATTCCGAATTGACAGAAACAGGAGCAGGAATTGCTCATAACTAACATTGTTGTCAGACTTCCTGAACCTGTAACCTAGAGAACAACTATGCTTAAAGAAGAAGGTAACCACACTGTGCAGAATCTACCGGAATTGTTCTTGAGGAAAGGTTTGCCTCCACCATTGCCATTACCATGAGGTTGTTTAAACTACAAGGGCAGAGGGACTATGTAGCAAACTAGCAGCAGGATTAACCTGTCTTTCTTGTAGAACCATCTTGGAGTAAAAATCTTAGCACAATTAACAATAAGCAAAATGTGTATCATCCTTTAGATTGTTTTTTCATGAATGAGGATTAAGATGGATGTCAAATATTATGATGTGTATGTGAATGTGTATTGGTATTAGATATAGTATTTGTAACTTAAAAAATTATTTCCAATGATATAATATCTTTATTGCTGCTAACTTGTCTGATTATGATCAGCACTTTATAGCAGCAAACTTTATGAATTATGATGCAGATAAGTAATTAGGTGAAATGATTATAAAATAGCACCTTAAGTCATAAACCATCAACTAACCCTGCCAATTTTATTCATCAAAATTCACCAAATAATTATGCTTAAAGTTCAGCAACATGTTTAACAGAATATAATTAAAACTCTTCTCCTCTCGAGACTGAAAGATTTCACCAGTTCTGGTACGAAGCAACAAAACTCATCCTAAAGTCGAAGAATTATAGCATACAATTGTAGAGAATCAAATCAGTATTCCAAATTTGATTCAGGTAAAAGTAAGATGTGATTATTGCAATAAGGTTTGCATATTTCAAAGCATAATTAAGTAATAATTTATTTTGAACTCAATGCGGTAATTTCAAAGTTGAGTTTTGGTTCTTCCTCCATTGTAATCTATACTACCTTTAGTTATAACTGATATGACAATAGGAAATAAGAAATAGTAAGAGTTTTGTCAAAAAAATAATAAAACAGAAAGAGTTCATCTGTTACAAACCCAATATTACAAGTGTCTCCAGGCAAATTTTGAAATATAATCATCAAAAGGGATAGATACTTTTGAACAAAAATCAACATATACACTTAATTTTTGATCCCATCATCCAAATGGTGCAAAGGGATTGTCCTCTTTGTTGTTTGAAAGGTGCCCCTCCTTGGCAAGTTCTGTTTATTGTTTTGATCAAATAACAAACAAAGATGAGGATATTTTAATATGTTTTGATCAAAAAAAGAACAAGGCATGACTCAAACTTACCTTCATGTAGCTGCTTCACATGATGATGCAGGTTGTGAAACAGGTTTGTCGTCAAAGTATGTCAAAGTATGCTTCTCGGCAATGTTGGTTGTATTACTTTCCTCTTCTTTCTTCTTCGAGCCTTTTGTTCATTGTTTTGATAAAAATAAGAACCCAAACGGTGAGGATATTTTAATATGTTTTTGATCAAAAAGGAATAAGACAAGACTCAAACTTACTTTCCACTTCCTGCTGATAGGCAAGAACGGGAGGCTTCTCAGCAAGAATAGGGTCAGTCGTCAAAAAAGGCTCTCCATCTATGCTATCTTTTTTTAGCATCTTAGCAACTCCTGTTTATTGTTTTGATTAGATACGAAAGCAAAGGATGAATTTTAATATGGTTGACTGTTAAAAAAGAAAAAGACATGGCATAAACTTACTTTCCACTTCTTGTTTATAAGCAAGAAAAAGGTTTAGAAACATGGTCGACACATGATGCTTCTTGGCAACAAGAGGGTCGGTCGTGACTTGAGGCTCTCCCTCTATGCTCTCTATTTTTAGCATCTCAGCAAGTTCTGTTTATTGTTTTGATTAGATGAGAAAGCAAAGGATGAAAATATTTTAATATGTTAGAAAGGTAAAAAAGAAAAGGACAAGGCACAAACTTACTTTCCACTTTTTGCTGATAAGAAAAAAAAATGTTTAGAAACATGTGAGGAGGCCTCTCAGCAAGAAACGGGTCAGACATCACAGGATGCTTCTCAGCAGCACGCGGTTTGGTCCTTACGAACTTACTCTCCTTTTCTTTCTTAGCAGGAAAAGGGTTGCAAACCGGATTGGTCGTCTCAAGAGGCTCTTCCTCTAAGCTCTCTACTTTTCGCCTCTTAGCAACTCCTGTTCATTTTTCATCAAATAAGATACCAAAGGGTGACCATTTATTAATATGGGTGAATGTTTAAAAAAAAAAAAAAACAAGGCAGAAACTTACTTTCAGCAAGAAATGGGTCAGACATCACAAAAAGCGTGTCGGATTTCACAGGACGCTCCTCAGCAAGAAGCGGGTCGATAAATATGTTAGAAGGCTGACAACAACGTAGTTTACTTTCCATTTCTTTATTTTTAGAAAATAGGTTAGTCGTTGCAAAAGGATCTCCTTCAAAGCTTTCAAATTTTAATCCTGTTCATCATTCAGATCAAATAAGAAAACAAAGGGTGAGGATATTTTAATACTGTTGAAAGTTAAAAAGAAAGAGACAGGGCACAAACTTACCTTCATTTGGGTTGGGAAATGGTTTTGTAGTCGTTAAAGTATGATTGTCGGCAATGGTTTTGTAGTCGGCAATGGTGGTCTTCACAGCAGGAGGACGAAGAATTTCAGATAAATACTTTCTGTCCTCTTCTTTCTTCTTAGCAAGATACCGTTCGCAGTTTTCCTTCAGAAATGGAGACCAGTTGGTATATTCCATCTTAGCAACTTCAACTTCTGTTTATTCATAAGGCAAGATAATAACCACGGATTCACATAACATATTGATGAAGGGTGAGAGAGAGAGAGAGAATTATGAATCGATATGAAAACACACTCAATTTTACAAAACCTCAGAGTCTTAAAAAAGCCCCAATTAAAGGTTTTAAACCCTAATCCCCCAATGCGAGAAGATTTGAATATTTCAAAGTGTCAAAGCAGGGTTAAATATGGTTGAAAGTTAAAACAGAAATAGACCGAGTCACAAACTTACTTTTATCTAGCTGCTTTGCATCAAGAAGCAAGTTGAGATTGAGAGATAGGCTAGAAGGCTGACAACAACCTAGTTTTCTTTTCATTTTTTCATTGTAGCTTTCAACTTTTAATCCTGTTCATCGTTTAGATCAAATAAGAAAACAAAGGGTGAGGATATTTTAATAGTGTTGAAAGTTAAAAAGAAAGAGACAGGGGCACAAACTTACCTTCATTTGGGAACGGCTTGGGAAATGGTTTTGTAGTCGTTAAAGTATGATTGTCGGCAATGGTTTTGTAGTCGGCAATGTTGGTCTTCACAGCAGGAGGACGAAGAATTTCAGATAAATACTTTCTGTCCTCTTCTTTCTTCTTAGCAAGATACCGTTCGCAGTTTTCCTTCAGAAATGGAGACCAGTTGGTATATTCCATCTTAGCAACTTTGGTCGTCACAGGAGGAGGAGGCTTCTCCTCAGAAATAAACTTAGTTTCCTCAGCTTCTTGCTTCTTAGCAGGAAATAGGTAGTTGTTTTCCATCTTAGCAACTTCTGTTTATTCATCAAAGGCAGCAAGATAATTAATTATACGAAAAACAGTGTGAAATTCAAATCAAAGGTTTTAAACCCTAATAAGCACGGATTCACATAACATTTGTGTTCTCTCTTCTCTTCTTTTTTCTCTCGCTGTTGTTTTCTACTTTTGGCTTGTGTTTATAATTGTTCCATACACTTTGTTTTGGTTGACTATCCCTTGCTCCACACATCAAGTTTGATATTGGTGTGGTTTTCACAACGAATTCACAACAATATTGATCAAGGGTGAGAGAACTATGAATCAACCGAAATTCTAACAGAGACCACAACCGAGAATTATGAAAGAACAAAAATAGTAAAATAAAACCAACAAATTATCGATTTAATGATGTTAATAATAATACTCAATGTGATTGACGGTTTGATTTCATGAAAAAACAGTCAATCTCTCACCTTAAAAAAGCCCTAATCAACGGTTTTAAACCCTAATCCCCCAAGAAGATTTGAATATGGTATGAACAAGATTTGAAAAGGACTAAAATCACCTTGAGCAAAGAAAGAATGATAGAGAAAATACCTGAATGAAAATTCGAACCCCCAAATGGTGAAGAACGAGCGGGAGAAAACGAAAAAAAACGAATGAGTGCAGAAAGAACAGTGAAATCAAGATTCAAATCAAATGGACAGCCTTATATATGAGATTGCTGTTCCCGCGTCAAAGGGTGATAGGAAACCCCAAAGAAATACCAATATAACTTCACGAGGATTGAACAACCATTTCATATAACTTTTGATAACAATTTCTTTTTCGAGTAAATAGTTAATTTTTCCTCTGAAATTGTAAGTTTCATCAATTACCCCCCTGAAATTAACAAAACTTCAATTACCCCCTGAAATTTCACAACGTTCGTCAATTTACCCCCTCCGTCAAATTTTTCTATTAGTGAACATGACGTTTTACAAATACTCCCCTGAAGTTTTGCACTTATGTGCAAAATGCCCCCCAAACTTACAAATTTATATTATTTTTTTCTTAAAAACAAACAATTAATAGTTAAATATTAAAATTAACTATTAATTTTGAAATTTGGTAAAACTACATGCATATATACATCAAAATAGGCTTCAAAATGGGGAAAAATATGTATTTTTAAAAGTGACAATAATGAGATGATTTATGGATTAATATTGGGGGTTGTCTAGTTTAAATGGTTTGAGCAAATTGTTGAAGGAGTTGGAGGAGTTAAAAGACTAAGATGGTGAAGGAGAAAATATAAATTTAAATATGATTATTAATTTGTTTATAAACCTCTAAAAATTATAATTTGTCTATTAGAAATAACCATTATTATCACTTTAAAAATACACATTTTTCCCTATTTTGATGTATATATGTATGTAGTTTTTCCAAACTCCAAAATTAATAGTCAGCTTTAGTATTATATGATGTGATGTTGGATGAAAAATTGAAAGATTAAACACCAAGTAAATATACTTTGATCTAATGTTGTGTGAATTGAAAAAATAGAGTGTGGGGGTCCTGCATAAAATAGAACACACACATTAGTAGTGTTTAAATTGTGGTATTTAATTTTAAATACTTGATAGTGATAAAAATAATAGTAATTATTATTTTATTAGAGAATATCACTTTCCATAAATTTAGCTTATGGTGGTTGTGATAAGAATAATAATTTAATTATTATTATATTTTCTTCATTCAAATCCAATAGTTTGGTTCCTCCACTTTTGTGGATTTGTTTCCTTTGATCCTATCCACAAGTGTTGTTGAACTGATTAATGGATAAACTCCATTTTAATCTTATCCACTAGAGTAACTGTTGTCGCAATTTTTGCTAAAACAGTTACAGAATCTCTATATAAATAGAGGACTCCACTCGGTTCAAAAAAACACACCAAAGAGTTTCATTGAGTTGTCGGGAACTCTTTCTCTCTTCTCCCTTTCTTGACTTGTGTTGACGAGTCTTTCTTCTCTTCATCTCCTTTTTTCTGTCCCTTCGAATTTAAGAGTGTTCTTAAGACCATAGTCCCTTTTTCGGTTTAATGTCCCTTCGGAATTAAGAATGGTCTTAAAAACATAGTCCCTTCGATAAATGTCCCTTCAGGATAAAGAGTACTTTTAAGATCATAGTCCCTATTTGGAATAGCAATGTCCCGTCGGAATTAAGAATGATCTTAACGGTATATATAAAAAGTATTTCAAATATTTTTTGAGGAGAAATGGTGGTATCACCATATTTGAATGGTCGTAGTGCCATATTCATGTTTTGGAGAAATTAAAGTTAGAATGGTGACAGCACCATATTTGAGTGGTCTCAACACCATAACAGAGTGGTAACAATACCATATTAAGGTGGTTTCAGTATTAAAGAGTGGTCTTAGTACCATATATGAGGGTGTAATTCTCGAACGGTTTTCTACAGTGCAGTAGTTAACCGCACAGTTGTAGCTGGATTTGTTTTATCCTGGAGGCGGCGTGATTGATAGTCTGCTTTGCACAATTTTGGGCAGTGCCACGAAACGTCTTAAAGAGAGCGACCTGGTCGTGACTCAACCTAGTAACAACTTCGGTAGATAATAGAATTTGGAAATCCAAATACAACAGTTTGGAAATTCAAAAACAACAATTTTAAGACGTTTCAATCTGCTACGTCTACCGGAGAAGTTACTTGTTGAGCTTCAATTGTCCTTAAATACAAGGATAAATCAAGTCATAGAATTACATTCTTCGATTGAAACAACGAAGTGCTTGTTGTAAACAACAACACTATGAAATTCACATATCCCTTGTATTTGTAAAGTGTGGAGTTAATTGTGGATAGAAAATTGTCCCTCAACAGATCCGTATAGTTTGGTGTATTTTGCATAACATAATGCTAGTTAATCCTCTTTACTTGATAGAAGGATTAATTGTTCCTCTGCTTGTTATTTATGCAATCAACACCATGAAACTCGTAACCACTTTGGTTATGGAAAATAAATCGGTTTGCTTCATGGAGTAGCTACAGAATGGTATAATTATAATCAAAAGTTAATTAATTTATTGGATATATGGAATGTATCGAGGAACATGAGGAAACTTTTACCATCCAGATGGTAATTTCTATTTGTATGAGAACATTAAAAATGAAGGAATGAACCAAATGAAAAAGATTTTTTGTCGAATAGAATTTGCATGAGAAATTTGTTCCAAATGTTTCATACAAAGATAAGAAAGAATCTGAATTTCAGATTTTTATTGAATAAGACTGAGTTAACTCAGACTTAAAGAGAGGTTTGTGTACCATGTATTCGTGTGGGAAAAGACTGCACATTTGATGATATGTTAAAAATTAAAATTCTACTTCTATTTCGTTAGTTGTGTGATTTTAATATTTGACATGTGAACAAGCGTTTAATTTTAAACTCGAGTAACTTGGACTTAATTCCAACGTTATATGATTAGACAATTTTATTTATTGCAGTCAAGATATATGAACCAAAAGTTCATATAAATTAGAATTTAGAGAATATGAATCTCTAAATATAATAGATTATGATATGTGGGAATTGATGGCACATAAACTAGAAATGATAAAATGATATTTTATCATATTTATTGATGCTTGTTTATTGATGACTGTGAATTTTGGAAAATAAAATTGATATGCTTGATATGTTCAATTTTTATAACGAAAATTGAAATTTATAGAGTACCCAAGCCTAAGAACAAAAATTCTAATTAAGATTTTTTTTTGAAGAAAAGACAACCCAACTTGTCTTATTTTTTGAACTTGGGATTGTCTGGACTATATTTAGATTCTGGACCCCAAGAGAGTTGAACTCACTAGTAGAGCCTATGAATGTATATTCATTGAGTATGCTATAAATAGCGAAACATATAGGTTTTATGACCTAAATGTTAAAGTGATCATAGAATTAAAAGACGCCAATTTCTATGTAAATCTTTACCCCTTTAAACTAAAGAATAGTGGGGGCACTAGTGGGAGCAAAAAATAAATTCCCTTCTAAAAATTAAGAACTAGTGGGGGCACTATATCTGATCACATTCATGTAATCAGAAATAGTTATGAAAACATCGTATCAGATGTTATAGAACCTCAAGGAGGTAGGAAAGCTAGAATAGCTAAAGAGTATGAACTCGGTTTATACATTGGAAGAATATCCATTAAACCCTAAAGAAGCTATATCCTTATTGGATGCTGAATTATGGCAAGAAGCAATAAACGATGAAATGGATTTTCTAGAGTCTAACAAAACAAGACACTTGGTTTACTTGTCTCATAGTTGCAAACTATTCGGTTTTATTTGGATTTTAGGAAAAAGAACTAAAACCTGATGGTACGGTTGATGAATACAAAGGCTCTCCTTGTAGTCAAAGGTTTTAGACAGAGAAAAAAATATAGTCTTCTTCGACACTTATTCATCAGTCACTAGAATCATATCCATAAGAGTACTAGTCCCTTTAGCCGCCGTTCATAACTCGATAGTACTCCAAATGGATGTGAAAGTTGTCTTCTTTATGGTGAACTAGGAGAAGAAGTCAATATTAAACAACCTGAAGGTTTTGTGATTCATGGACTAGAAAACAAGTTTTGTAAGTTAGATAATTCTTTGTGAGGTCTAAAATAAACTCTTAAGGAATGTCATGAAAAATTTGACATTCTAATGCTATCGAATGAGTATAAAGTGAATGAAAGTGACAAATAATATTTGCACGATCATATGTCTCTATGAAGACGACTTGCTCATATTTGGTTTAAAGATTCATGTTATGAATTATATGAAATCATTGTTTATCAACAACATTGATAAGAAAGACCTAGACAAAGTTGAAGTAATTCTTGGTTTCAAGATTACTAGATCAAAAAAGAGAAACTTTTCTAATGAATCTCACAAAGTTGAGAATATCTTAAGGAAATGTAATTCTTTGACTGTAAACTTGCAAGTGTAAAACTTTTCAAGAACACTTGAGTGTGAGCATCATTGGCAGTCTTTAGATATGCCATTGAATGTATTAGACTCGATGTTGGCCACGTCGTAAGACTTTTGTTCAAGTTTACTAGTAGACAGATGAGAAGCATTGTCATGATATTGAAAGAGTCATGAGGTGCCTTAAGAAGATTATGACTCTAGGATTACATTATGAGAAGTATCTTATTGTACTTGAATGGTACAAGATACAAATGAGAAGTATCATATTGTACATTTTTTGAACAAAGTATCATATTGTACATGAGTGGTACAAAAGGAAAAAAATTGAACATCCTTCAGATGAGTTTCAAAGCGACTAGTGACTGCCCATTGACCATCACTAGAGGAGTTGTTTGTTTAAACAAATGATATTATGGAATGAATCTGAGATGAGAACACTAGACAAAACTAGTGAAGAAGCAAGTTGATAAGATGCTTGCTAGCTAAGAACCCTTAGTGGGTGAAACCGTTGTCTGAAGTGTTAATTTATTGTGATAGTCTGCAGCTATTACAATAATTGAGAATCGTTACCATAATGGTGAGAAACGATAATTAAGGCACGAACACATAATGATTAGAGAGCTCTAAAAGGAACGATTAAAGTATATCGTGCACGTATTAATAAAGAATTAGTCAATCCTTTGACGAAAGGAATTACTAGAAAGAAAGTCCTAAACACATCCAATAGGATGAGACTAATGCCCAAAGGTCACAAGTGATGGTAACCCGATCTACATGATTGGAGATCCCAAGAAATAGGTTCAATGGGTAATAACAAGTCATGAGTGATAGAACATGCTATGAGAAAAGTAAGAAAGCATGATTCCTGCAGTGACAGAAGGATGAGATAATAGAAACTCTTAATGAGATCTATACTCTATGTGGAGTGGAGTACCTAGCTACAAGAGTACTCTTGATAGACTCACCTATGCGAATGTGGAACTTAGGCCGATTCCTATGGTATTCGGGGCAGAATACCTAGAACGTTCGTTAAAACCGGGATAGACGTGCAGGGCCATAAAACGCACGAGCTTTTAGAATACACCTTAGGAAAAGGTTTGTGTGTGGGTTCTATGTCTGAGATAGAGTTCAATGCTGTAAGCAACTCTTGTTAAATCGGAATATTATCCGCTATGCAAAGGTTCAAGTTGTAGGCGACACCTTTGTTTATTAGCAACCTTATAGAAACGTTTTGACGCTATTATTGAAACCATTTTTTAAATTCAAGTGGGGGATTGTTGGAACATTGATGTGATGTTGGATGAAAAATTGAAAGATTAAACACCAAGTAAATATACTTTGATCTAATGCTGTGTGAATTGAAAAAATAGAGTGTGGGGGTCCCGCATAAAATAGAACACACACATTAGTAGTGTTTAAATTGTGGTATTTAATTTTAAATACTTGATAGTGATAAAAATAATAGTAATTATTATTTTATTAGAGAATATCACTTTCCATAAATTTAGCTTATGGTGGTTGTGATAAGAATAATAATTTAATTATTATTATATTTTCTTCATTCAAATCCAATAGTTTGGTTCCTCCACTTTTGTGGATTTGTTTCCTTTGATCCTATCCACAAGTGTTGTTGAACTGATTAATGGATAAACTCCATTTTAATCTTATCCACTAGAGTAACTGTTGTCGCAATTTTTGCTAAAACAGTTACAGAATCTCTATATAAATAGAGGACTCCACTCGGTTCAAAAAAACACACCAAAGAGTTTCATTGAGTTGTCGGGAACTCTTTCTCTCTTCTCCCTTTCTTGACTTGTGTTGACGAGTCTTTCTTCTCTTCATCTCCTTTTTTCTGTCCCTTCGAATTTAAGAGTGTTCTTAAGACCATAGTCCCTTTTTCGGTTTAATGTCCCTTCGGAATTAAGAATGGTCTTAAAAACATAGTCCCTTCGATAAATGTCCCTTCAGGATAAAGAGTACTTTTAAGATCATAGTCCCTATTTGGAATAGCAATGTCCCGTCGGAATTAAGAATGATCTTAACGGTATATATAAAAAGTATTTCAAATATTTTTTGAGGAGAAATGGTGGTATCACCATATTTGAATGGTCGTAGTGCCATATTGATGTTTTGGAGAAATTAAAGTTAGAATGGTGACAGCATCATATTTGAGTGGTCTCAACACCATAAGAGAGTGGTAACAATACCATATTAAGGTGGTTTCAGTATTAAAGAGTGGTCTTAGTACCATATATGAGGGTGTAATTCTCGAACGGTTTTCTACAGTGCAGTAGTTAACCGCACAGTTGTAGCTGGGCTTGTTTTATACTGGAGGCGGCGTGGTTGATAGTCGTGACTCAACCTAGTAACAACTTCGGTAGATAATAGAATTTGGAAATCCAAATACAACAGTTTGGAAATTCAAAAACAACACATGCCAATTTTATTCATCAAAATTCAAATTCAAAAACAACACATGCCAATTTTATTCATCAAAATTCACCAAATAATTATGCTTAAAGTTCAGCAACATGTTTAACAGAATATAATTAAAACTCTTCTCCTCTCGAGACTGAAAGAATTCACCAGTTCTGGTACGAAGCAACAAAACTCATCCTAAAGTCGAAGAATTATAGCATACAATTGTAGAGAATCAATTCAATCAAATCATTAAAATCTAACATCATAAAATCAAAAATCAACAAAACCAATATGTGTCAATTTATCCAAAAAATTCTAACAATTCAATATAAAAAAAAAAAAAGCAATGCAATAGGATAATAAGCACTTACTTGATTTTATGTTTGTAATTGGCGTTGAATGACTTAAAGTTGGAGAAAATCGCAACAATAAAGATCAAATCCGCAGATGGAGTTTTCAAAATTCTTATGGTTCTATTGTTTTTATAACAAAACCTAACACGAGTTAACTCACGCTGACTTAAGTCATATGCCGAGAGTGACTTAAACCACGCTAGAGTATACGCCTGCGTGAGTTAACTCACATGCAGGTATTTTGGACAGTTTAATTGGGAGTGGGCATTTTATGATAGGAGAAGAGCAATTTTCCTTATTTTATGCTAAATCCTGACCAAAGCTATTTTAAAGTCTATTTATTTAATTAACTTAAAAATCAAGCTTAATGTCATCCTAAAAGCATTTTAGGCATAACAGGTCAGCCTATTTAAGTGAATAAAAAAAATTGATATTATTATTGTAGCAGAATTGTGATTAAAACCATATGTCCATTGACCTTATAAATAAATTTAATTACGTATACGATAGTCCAATTTCAAAATACAAACTATTTCAGGGTACTATGAGAGAATTATAAATGTTTTTGTTACAGAATAGACTATCACTCAAACATTTATGAGAGAACTATAAATGTTTACTCCCTCCGTCTCATTATAAGTTAATCTTTTGATCATTTCACATATATTAAAAAAATGGAAAGAAGAGAAAAATAGTTTTGAGTGTCTTATTAAGTATTGGTACATTTTCTATTATCATAAATGTAAAGTAGAATATATTGCATTGAGAATGATGAAAGTAGTGTTAATTATAGTTATAATTAAAAAAAAAAATTTATTATTGTATTGAAAAGTGAATAGATCAATTATTTTGGAACAATTTAATTTTATTTTTTTTGCAAATTACTCACGTATTATGGAACGAAGAGAGAGTATATCAAAAACAAATTAAACTTGGACTAAAGCATTGTTCATTCAAAACAGGTCAAAAATCATGCTTGAAATAAAACCTACGGTTAGACCTTACATTCTTTTTACAGGCAAGGACTATCTAAGCAAAGTCTTGCTCATCCCGAACCTATTCTCACCCCTAGAGAAAATCAACACATAAAAAGTTTCAATTATCAATGTCTTATGGTGGAGTGTGATGGGAAGCAAAGAGCCCGCGATAGAAAGCCGGCATAAAGCGCCATGGCACCACCGTCCTTCACAAATTGGCAATGGCAATCGTAAAAAAATCCGGCACCTCAATCCGCCATGACACAATCATGAACGATATGTGATAACATTGCTTGAGAGCCAGGAAGCTTAAAGCAAGTAATAAACTACTACTACCTCACTAAACAATAAGCAAACATATTATTAAAGTTCCCTATAGTCGCACTATTGTGCCAGAGCTGTCACAGGCTGGCTATTTAAAGTAGGTCACATCACAATTTCATGGCGTGGGCTTGCCAATATAGAGTTAATTTCCTGTCAGCTTCAAACTCTTCAGTTACAGCTCCTTCTTTTTCAAGCAGAGCCTCCTATAACAACTTCTCAATCTGTGCCTCTTGTAACAACACTAAAGATGTTGGCTATCTATGCAGGTATGAAAGTATGTGGGCAAAGAAATTTCACTCATCTAACCACGATTAAGTTTTCCAAGTTTGTATTGGCTTCCGAAGCCTTCTTCCATTCCTGGGTTTCCTCTTCACAATCCTCTAACTTTGATTTCCACTCTACAAGGGAAGAAAAACATGGAAACCATAAAACTACCACAAAAGAATCAATAAACAGAAAATTGAAATGATGATGGGTCTGCTTCAGTGAGGATCAACAAAGTGGGTTCCCGTTTATTTCAAATGGTAAACGGCAAAGCGTTAAACAGAAAACCAATCTACCACAACAATAACATCCCCCAACCCCGGAAAAGGGGGGAGGCATGGTTCTTTTCTCTCATACCTTTAACTTCATCTTTTAACTGATTGATCTCTTCAGTAACTTCCTCTCCTGCTGACTTTGCTTCAGCCTCTTTGTCTGTACCCGTTTTAAATCATTCTCTAAAGCACTTACAGAAGATTCCAATTCTTGAATTCGTGAACTTATGTCCTGATTTTGCTCATACTCCAACCTGCAGAATAATTTCAATAAGGAATATTAATAAATGTATGCATAAAACAATTCAAGAATAACTAACTAGTTGGCAAGCACAAAAACTGAATCTTGAATTAGTATGTTACAAAATATATATATATATATATATATATCAAGACTATTAATAGCATGCTATAAAATATTATTGCTGTAAAATGAAATGGTTGTACATCATTTAGTTTTTTTCAATTTCATTAGTATTGAAATGAATAAACTAAATAAAAGAAAAAGTTAAGAGACGTGAAAAGGAAATGAAAGGGACTGTCTATTCCTATTTAATGGAATTAATTTGTTTCTTTATCAAAGCAACCATCAGCCCACTTTCTCTAAGCCTTAAAAGTTAAACGCAACTAATACTAATACTACTAGCTAAATTTAATTCTTCCAGTATCTTCCAAAGGTTTCCCTGTTTCTGCCATTATCCTCTAGTTGCTTTTTTTTTCTCTCTCCCACTTGGTCTCTGACAAGAACGCTTAATCATCCACATCCTGCTTTTTTAACTTGCTTGATCTTAAACTGGTGAATTTTAAACTTGATGAGAACCGGGAAGAACCAAAATCCCAAAAGAACCATTTCACTGGACTAACCCATAAGGCTTGTGTCGTTGTATAAATCTAAATTTACTGAGGTGAAATATATCCTAATAATAAAACAGGTATTGCATTGACAATTTCAGACCACCCATCCGCTTAAACGGGAATAATAACAATATACAACCCTATACTTCTATGCATAATCCAAGAATTAGTGTTCTGTCCCCAAAATAATATAGTAATTGGTATCAAAACGGTAAAAATATTCACAGCTCATTTGCTTCCGATTTGACATAGCCTAATGCTGAACTAGTTGGTTTTATAATACACTGTAAGCAAAACATATACATGTAAGTATTGTGTAATGCATAGGTTGTGTATGCAATCAATAACGAGAGACATGATTAGGAAGAAAGAAAAAAAAGGGGAAGAAGGTACATACGGATATTTTAATTTCGAAAGTTGGGTGCTCAGTTTCAGCCTCTCCTCTGCTAGACTTTGAGCATCCTTGAGTTGATTTTCTTCATACTCACGAAGGTTTACAATCCCAACTGACTTGCTGAATTTTTTGTAAATCCAATCGGTGATTTCATTTATCCTCTTCTCAAGAGTATGTAATTCTTTATTCCTCTTTTCAACAACATCTCTTAACTGCAGCAGCACATAAACAATAGGTAACAAGTTTGGTATACAAAAATACTGCTATGAATAAACAAAGGAATTGCCAATGTCACCTTCAGTTCTGAACTAATATGTTTCTTTTCTTCTTTGATGGTCCCCTTTATGCTACTAAGATGTGAAAGTTTGTCATTAATGCTTTTCTGGTAAAAGGCGAAACCAAAACAAATTCAAATATTCCACAAGGAACAGAAAACAGAGAAATCACCAATGTAGAAAAGGTTTACCTATTCATACCTAGCCAAAACTAGCATTTATCCAGCCACAGAGGCAAAAAAAATAAAAAAATAATCCAAGCACTGAATAGTGAATAGTATCATAATATCAACAATAATATCATAAATCCATTAGTACAAGCTCTCCTAGGTAAGTGGGTATTGAGAATTGATGTAGAAAGAAAGAAAAAAGTCACTGTGAAGTATTAAGATCTAAATATGGGGAAATCAGGTCAATCTGGGAAGATTTCTAGATGGTGGTCGGATATATGCAATAGAGTGAAAACTCGGAGAAGGGAAATTGATATTTCTGAATCCTTAACTACTAATCTTCACTAACTTAGATGCTAAACTACACACTCTGTAACTGACTCTATTAACAGTTACAACAAACAGTGTTTATGTGGCACTTCACAAACTAACCTTTATTGTGTATATGGCCCTTCACAAACTAACTCTTTAGTGCATATGTGGCACTTTACACACTGTTAAGAACAGCTAATCTAAGACTAACTCTTCCATTTGTGTATATCAATTAATTGATAAGTTAAGTTAGAAGATAAAATAAAAAGGGGAATGATAATTACTCCACCCACATTATTAGCAATTTATATTTAATGTATATTGTCAGAATTCAGTTATCTATTGTCAAACATGGAGCAGATTCATAGTCCACTGCAACACGTTCGGCTACCTGGTGTCCTGCAGGTAAAGTGTTTACAGCTCAAACCACAGCCAAAACACAGCTGAATAGTCTTGTTGTGGCCACAACTAGGCCGGTAGTTTGATATCTCTAATTTACCCATTCTTAAATCTGTTAAGCTTCTTCTTTTTAGAGTTTTTGGTCATTTTATTATAAGTGTGGCCCTACCTCTTCTCACCTATTCACGAAGAATCTTAACATTTTATTTTGCACGGGCAATCTTTTCTGTTTCCCCTTTTCTCTGTTCAATCTAACAGAGTACAAGCAGCTCTATTTTCCGCTACTGACAACAAAGACCATTCTTCATTGTTTGTACATGGTTTTTTTTGTGCTCTCCGTCCTTATCCTAAATCTTCTTGTTTTCACCTCTGCTTGCACTCGACAATAGCAGCATCTGAAGCACCAACCTCCTGCAGTAAAGCTTCCTCAACTGGTTCAGCCTAGGAATTGCTTGGTGAATGGAATTATTTGATGGACATTAACAATAAAAAATTTGTTACTTGTGGCAAGGCTTCAACAGTAGAAACATCAATTGGGGATAAAGGGAGATCCAAATGAAATAAAGCTCAAAGTCAAGAAGAGTTTTGATAGAAAGAAAAATAAAGCTCAAAATCAAGAAGGCTTTTGATAGAAAGAAGGCTGTTAATAACTCCTTTATGAGTCAAGAATATAGATGAGGAGGAGGTGGATATTGGCAAGATAGGACCACGATTTGGGCAGGAAAAAAGTCCACCAACAGCTGCTGCCAAGAGTGATGTATACGGTTTTTTAGTCTCTGCAATAGTCGTTACCCTGCTATACGCTTTAGCAGTTGCAGTCTGGTGTGACCGCTATCCAGGATTCACAATATAGATTTGGTTTATTATATTGTTATTATGCTTTAAATAAATAATAAAAAAAAAAAAAGAGCAGCCCAATTGAGACTCCAGCAAATCAAAACAAAAAAGGGGGAACCTTATGGCCCAATTATCGCTTTAACCCTAAAATATTTTCTTCAGATGATTCTAAACCTAAGCGTGGTTGGGCTGCACAGGAGAGGGTAAAGAGGAAAGGTCGGGAACAGAGCAGAGAAGGAGGAGGGAGAGTAGCTTGCAGCAGCGGTGCAAAGAGGAGGTGCAGTCGCATGCAGCAGAGCAAAGCAAAGATTCAGGCAGCGAAATGGACTAATGGTGAAGCGAGTGTAATGATCGAAAGAACGTTAACAGCCTGATCAGGGTTTTCTTTTTGAAAACCAATCATCTTCTGAAAACTCGACACAGATCTCAAATATGGTGCTTTTCCATCTTCTTCGATCCCACAATTTTGCCATAAAATATTCCATCATTTTCAATAAAACCACATTCCCATCCGATTATGAAACACATACATAGCAGGCACATGCACATCAACACATTATAGGAACAAAGAAAAAGATAAATGTACCCACATGCACGTACATAGCTTTGCATACTTGATTGTGTCACATAAAACCTTCAAAGGATGGCAGCTTGCATGCCAGAACAATTGTTTTTTATTATGAAAAAATGGTTAAGATCATGGAGTTACCTTTTCAATCTCAGCATATTGAATTTTCTTCTCAAGTCCATTTTTTTTCCCCTCTGTTTCAGACTCTTTACGGTGCACATCTCTTTTTGATCCTAGCTCTCCCAACTTCAACTCCAACTCCTCTTTCTTGTTGACACGTGCTGAAAAACAGAATGCTTAGTTCAAGAGCAAATTCTTTGACCTAAATTTTAAAATAAATAAATAAATAGACACGCACACACACACGCGCACACATACATATACATACACATATTAAAAGAATTTAATACAAACCTTCAAGTATCTTGTCATCCCACTGTTTTGACCTTGCTTCCATTCCACCACTAGTGCCACCAGTCATTGTGCCAGATTTTGTTAGCAAAATTCCGTCCACAGTTACAACTGATCAAATTACATATGGAAATGTTCAATATTTTGTATTCGGCCAAGTTGCAAGGCACCAGGAAAGCAACACATGAATAGTAAGTACATGGTAGGGTTCTCAAAATGCAAAAGGGGTGGTTAGAACTTAAGACAGCAACAATACATTAAACAAATTCAAGGTGTGAAGATCATAGAATTGAGAAGAAGTTCTAAATTTGACTGAACAAAAAGAAATCATAACAAGAAGCGAGAGCGAAAACCCACAGGAAAACTGGAAGGAATATACATGTATCCCATTTAAGTAATAATGACATGTGTCCGTATAACTGATACAAAACAGGTAAATAATGTTAAAAACTGGAATCACCATTGATGAACGTGTGAAGAGCTTGAAGCTCAGAGAGAAAAAGAAAAATGTAACTGAATTCTGTAATTCTATTATTGTCTATGAATGAGAGATTGATTACAGATATTTATAATCCCTAGGGTTGTGAGACAGCTGTCATAAATAACTGACAGTTGTTAACTGCTCGATAAAGCTTACACAGCAAGCTAACACTAGTTCTCTCTAAACATATCATATCTAGTATAATTAGACTGTGAATATTATATACTCTAACAAATAATATCAAGAAGGCATTGTTACCTTTAAACCTCTCCTCGCTCCAGCTTAAAATTTTGGCTTCCTCGAGGTCTTCACAAACAAGAGTATTCCCGACAGCAAATAGAATTGCCTTCTCCATGGAGGGATCAAACTTGCACTAGTTAAGTTCAAAACCTTTAAACACTTTTAAGTTCACGATAGGAATATAAATTAGTTAAAACAAAATTGATCAATACAAGTAAAAACTTCACGATGAAGCATTCATATAAAGGGGAAAGAATACAAGAACGGGTTATGTTCAAAGTTTACAGCCTGTAGTTAAATCTATTAGGGGAATATCTCCATAGGAATACATTAAATTCATAGAACGTACAATAGCATTTTGGTGAAAGGAAATCACTGAACAAAAATATCGTGTCTTCAAAAGCTGCATCTAATTAGAGAGAAGATTTTATTTTAGTGAGCTATGGGAAACAGCATGCATGAACAGAAGATAAAACATAAATCAGTACAACACGAGATTAGTCAGAACAATGTAACAATGGTAGAGTGTTGCAGATTATCAAAAGAATTGAGACTGACAATTTTTTGATAATGCAAAGATGACTATGACTGCAGCTCTACATATCACGGTGACTGACAAGGTAACACCGCCAACAAAAACAGACATTTATATGCTTTTCATTTTTTAACGTGTTTAAACAAATTCCTGTAAAATTTTGAAATACTATATATATTTAGCAGGAAGCATGTAAACCAAAAATAATTTGTAGGGACAAAACCACTGGAAAAACAATCGCAGTAAATAAAAAAGTAAAGAGTGTACCGATGGATGGTCATTTATCACCTTTTTGTGCTTTTTCAGATTGGCAAATTTTCAAGTACAGTGACTGACATCAAATCATATATTGTTTATTTTTTAAATCCATCAGCCAATAAAGTCTTGATGGACAAACTAGCTTAGAAGGTAAATTTCAAAATAGATCTATAAATGAAATGTTAGAAAGAATTCAAACAACAAAATTTGAAGCTTTTGTAGACGGGTTAGGATCCTCTCCATTGTGTCTCTCCATTTTCCCTCTCTATTACTATAGTTTTGAAGTGTATGAAAATTAATTGGAGCCACCAATTGTCACATCATTGCATTTATATGTCCAAAACTTTGGTAATGGAAAAAATGGAGGGTGAAAAAAAATAGAGAGGATCTTGACCCTTTGTAGACACCCTCACAACCAGGTTCCTTAAAGTAGAAACTAGTTAAATAAGGATATTGGATCACATCGAAAACCAGTTTTGCTGTACCCCCTAATGAGCGCAATCTTTCCATTCTTTGCTTCACACAGATAGATTGTAGAGGAATAAATGTCTGGGGAGGAAGCCTCTGCTCTTTTAAGTACTGTAGAGAAGCAAAAAAAAAAAAAAAAATTCCAATCAATATATAGAACTTCAAAGTTCAAACAGGAAGAATAGCACATATTTACACCAAAGATATAGCTTTCAGCAGTTACAATTATATAACAGCCTTTCAAAAAAAATTTTTTAACAATCTTACCAAAAAAAACCAAAGAAATAGGAAGCAATAGTTCTACTTGTATTTTTACACAAATACTCTTCTAAATAACAGCTATCTCTTCATTGCAACCAAAGAGATGGGTCAAACAATATCCGCTGGAATGGCAGAAGAAGGCTAAATGTAATTATTTAGGTCCTCATAGACGAAAAGACAACAAAATGTAGGTCCACCAGCTTGAAAACCCCAGGCTAGTTTCATGTTTGGGCTTTCAGTTCACAAGGTTTATGTCTCACATGACTTTCTACCTTATTTTGAATTCCATGAATATCAATGTAAGTAAAAGTTGTGTTCCTATATGGATACATTACTAGGCCTATTATAACATGGACCACAATGGACCATCATTAAGCAACATTGATTAATTTGGTCATCACAGTAATTGGGTAGACCCTACACACCGGAACAGAGTCTAATTGATTTTTAGTCGTAAAGTTTTGAAAAATAAAATGGCACAAACTAGGATATTGGGAAATCTCGCTCAGTTTTGAAAAATAAAATGGCACAAACTAGGATATTGGGAAATCTTGCTCACCTTGATGCATTCCTTCCTAGTCTTTTCATCCTCCACAACAACTGCATCCATTAATTTACCCATAGCAACAGTAACGGCTAGGTTAAACTTCTTCTGAGTTGGCCAACAAAGATCAGTCATGCGACCATGGACTCCCTGAAACAAGCGTTTCAGAGTTGCCACAGCCTGAGACAATTTAGCATCTCTCTCGTTTTCATATCTATCAGCCTTCAACTCACGTAGTTTATTTTCTATTTCGCCATTTTTTATCTTCAAATTATCATATTTTCTCCTGCAGATCAAAAGTAGCACATATCATTTCACAAATGTCTACAATGAAGACTGTAATGCACTAGAATGCCTTAAATATTAGAATGAAAAAAAGAAAGAAAAAAAAAAGAATGAATAACAAGTTGATTTACTTGGATGCACTACGTTCTTCTTTCATATTATGCAATTCTGTATTCAATTTTTCAATGTAATCCTTATTCTTTGCAGAACTATCAAGAATTTTTTCAAGCCTTTCTCGCATCTGCTTTTCCTGTGAATCCAGCTCAGTCTCCTGGTTTTTTAATTGTTGAAGATTTTCTTCCAAATTGTTTTCAACTTCACTATCAGCATGTTGCTGCCTATCTAGAAGTTCTTTTTCCTCTCTAAGCTTTGCGATTTTCATCCCAGCTTCCTCATTTCTGTGATAAAGCATTATCATCATAAGTACCAAATTAAAAGTTGAAATGAATGCTAATTACCAAGTACTGGCAACGCATGGCCAACGGCAAATAACAAGAAATTGGCCACTGAATAAAAGAAAATATCATAGGCAGCCAACACCATTTACAGACCTCCGCCTAATATTTGGCAAAATATTACAAACCTATACATGTTCCAACTTCAGGCCAGTGATGTTTGTTTATTTTTTCTCCGTTTCATTTTGACATTAACCAAACAAATGTGCAGTTTAAACCCATGAGGAATAAAGACTTTATTTAACAAAGATATAAAAAAAATAACATGATACTAAAATAGTTTTACCTACAGTCCCTAAAATCTAAAACATTTTTTATCCCACCAGCATGATCAAATAACATAATCTTTCCGGTTATAATTACAAGCGAAAGAAAACATTTTCTAAAATACCCTTCAATTAATAATATATTTTATTTTTCAATAACCATTTCATTCTCATGGAACAAGTTCCCATAAAGTGAAAAATACAGTTACTTTTTTCAATTAAGAAAATTAATTGCACTCAACTAAAATTCTTAGTTAGCATGATATCAGGTATTTTTGCTTAGAATCAAGACTAGAGGAAGAAGTATAAAGTGGGTAAAAGGCAGATAAGATTGTTCTAAACACAATACGATTTCCCTGTTCTAAGTAATTAAGCAATTATCCTGTTCTAAATGATAAACAACAAAACATAGAATGGTGATGCAACATATAAACACTCACATTCTAAAATATTCTTGCAAGTCATTATCATCTAATTGAATCTGATTGCCAACATTTCGACCCTTTTCCTTTAGGTCTTTCATTTTCCCTGTAAGATCCTCAATACCACTCTTTAGATCTGCTATATCTTTGGCGTTCCCCCTTTGTTCTTCCCTTTTTTTCCCAAGCTCTTTCTGCCCTTTTTTAATTTTTGTACTGATACGAGACATTTCCTCTTTTAACTTCAGAAGCTCAGGTTGCTGCAAGGATGACAGAAACCAGAAAAATCCCATAAACAACTAGAAGCATAACTAATAAAATCAACAGAGGGAACAAAACTAAAAAATTTAGAAAGATGATTTCTGTATAGTCCTAGATATATATTTCATTTTTGTGTCCAAGATGTAGGACACAGCTCAGAAGGGAGGATTCAAACTGTAGTCCTATTGTACAAGTCACACTATAGTCTATTAACAAAAGAGCAATGTTTAAGATGCATAGCATAAGATCAACCTGTGTGAAAAGTTCAATAGCTAGAGTTGAAAATTAAATGATCAATTCCCAAAACCCACCCCAAATATAGAAGAAAAATATCAAGAAAATTAAATGAACAATTTAAAGTTATTTTATATTTTTTGCAATATCAAGAAATTCCCATCTGAAACTCACCCCACTGGACATATTTTATGAAAAATTATACCTTGTACCCGAAGCTCTTGCTTCCCGTAGACACGCTTGAGTGATCAATATCCATCGAATCAAAGGTGGGAATATCAGTTGGTTCATTGGTGAGGAATTTGAATACTTTCTGCCAGTCTTCACAGTATAAACCTGGCTGTTGCTTTGCTCCATTCGGAATGCTTGGTTCTACTGAAAGAATTTTTCTTGCTTCTGAGATTACCATCTCATATGACAGGTTTTTTCCATCTTCTCTTGTGATTTGCATTATTGATTCGGTAAAACATGCCTGGGCTTCAGATGTATTTGGATCAACCCGACCAAACGCTTCCTCATCGCTTTGACAAGCAGTCATACAAACCCCCAATGCGTGTCCATGACTCTCACCAATACCCATAAAAGGACTTTTAGGTCCTTCATTCCTCGTTTGATTTTGTTTGTTGCTGCTGCCGATAATTTCGCGAGATCCTTCTAGGATCCCGCCGGAATGACAGGAATCGATAATGATAGTAATGTGTCTATCGTTTGGCACCGAATCGACGATATGGCGTAGTGTATAGTCTATTGATAATATACAAAACTCTGTTAATACAAACAATAACAAATTACCAAAAACAAACAACATGTAACAGTTTAGAAATTGATTACCTTCTAAACGTGTCTCGCGTTCTCCCGCCACACCGCCGCAGCACAAGTACTCCACAAACCCAGTGCTATTACTATCACTAGTTTCCACTCGATTTCCATGACCACAAAAATACACTACCATATGGTCTTTCGCTTCCGAACGTCTTATCATACCAATAATGCGACCGCAGATTTCAGCAGAAGAGGGCGTTTCTCCTTCATCGTCGGTAGTGACATTGCAGTTTGCAGCAGGAAAATTATACTCTGTCTCTAAGAATGTCTTGAACTTCTTAGCAGCTTGTGGCGGAGCTTCTAGATATGTGTGAGCTCGACAATGTAGATATGAGAATCCAAAACACTCGGCATGATAAGCCATTGAGAATTAGGAGAAAAATGAGGGAAGAGAGAATGATGGAGGAGAGGAGGGAAGAGAGAATGATGGAGGAGATGTAGCGGATTCAAATTTTCTTTTTCTTAGGGTTTTAGGGGGATGTATCCGTTGAGAATTAGGAGCGAAGAGAGAACGACGGAGGAGAGGAGGGAAGAGAGAATGATGGAGATGTAGCGGATTCAAATTTTCTTTATCTCAGTGTTTTCGGGATGCATTCGATCATGATTCTAAGGAATTTTAAAAGACTTTTTAATTATGAAAAAATCTTTTGATATTCAATTAAGACTTTTTGAAACTTAAAAAAAAAAATTGTGTATTCAATCAAGGCTCTTTGTCATTTTAAAAAATAAAAAATTATATTGAGAATATTATGATAGAGAGTATGTCGTAATCAATGTTCCACAAATCGAGTGTTAACTCTCCGAGATTACCGAGTTTACGTTTTTAGGTACAAAAATCGTGTTAACTCTGAGATAAAATCGGTTCCTAATAAAATTGGAAGGTTTAACGAGTTTGACTGAGTTAACACTCAGTAAACTCGTGTAACTCGACCGATTTGTAATGGCTGACACAATTTATTTTTTTTTGAAATATTTGTAAGTGTTGGCATAATTTTAAATATGTACAATTGAATTTTGTGGGAATAACATTTGTAACATATAAAAAATGTTTATTGAGAATAATGTGTTAGAGTGTTTTTTAGTCCCTTAAAATCTTATAAAATCCATAAAATTCTTAAAATTTGAAAATCAATAGTAAAAGAATTTTTTATTGGTTTTATTTTTCTTTATTCAAACGCTATAATTTATTTGTTCATTATTTTTATCATTCACGCTTGTAAGTTTGTTCTTTTTACCCTAAAATTCATTGAATCCTTTTAAATTTTAAAATCACATAAAATCCTTTGAAATCCTTAAAAGTCAGTGTGATAAATCCTTTAAAATATTGAGTGTTTAAAGTCTTTTACATAAAAAGTCTTTTAAAATCTCACAGAATCAATACAATCTTTTAAAATTTTAAAGACTTTTTTTTATTAAAATAGTCTTTTAAAATCCTAATTCAATACACCCCCCTTAGTCACTTTAGTCGTCCTTGAAATGAAATGAGTATGATTGTGGAATAAGGAGTCACAATTTCAGTCGAAATAGTCTATAATACAAGGTACCGTTTGACCGAGTTTTTTTTTTTTTTTTTTTTTTAACTTTATAAACTATTTTAAACTTTAAACAAAAAATAAGAGCTTTGTAATAAGTTAAAGTTGTTTGGCTGCTATTATTGTAATTATTTTATAACCAGCTTAAAATATATCTTTAATGAAAATTAATGATAAAATAGTTATACAAACTCATATTTTTCTTTTTTGACTATACAAACTCATATTTTTCTATTAATAAATATAAATAAATACATTGAGGCAAAAAATTTATGATATAAATAAAAACTATATAGAATAATAAATTAAGAGAACTGAATTATTTTAAGATGATATAATAATACAATAAAAAAATGATGTATTTTGTTTTGAAACAACGACGTCATGTAAATCAAAATAGTTCTTGATTGTACACTTTGTTAATCATAATCAAAAACTATTTTGAATTTTCGATACATTGAAAAATTATTGTGATTAATCAATACACATAGGGTCCAAAATGACTATTACTTTTCTTTTATTGGGTGATGCTTTTATTTTATTTTATTTTATTTTAAGTTTAGTTGAATTACCGCTCACATTCAAAGTTTTGAAAAGTGGTTTGTAACATGGTTGAGGAGTGATGTTTATAACATTTATTTGTTATTTTAAAGAGAGTATTGTATCATGTATGTATATCTTCAACAAAGCAAATACATAGAAAATGTGATAATTTGTTTCATTAAAAAAAGACCGGTGCTAGTCACACCCCAAAAAAAACAAGTTACACCCCAGAATGACTAGTATACCCCTAAGTTGAACATAAGTAAACTTAATTTACATTAACCTAAATTGAATAAGTAAACTTAATTTACATTAACTGAACATAAGTAAATTTAGTTTACATTAACCTAGATTGAGTAAACTGAATTTACACAAACCTCTTATATCTAGATTAAACGTAAGTAAACTAAATTTACATTAACCTAGATTGAACATAAGTAAACTAAATTTACATTAACCTAAATTGAACATAAGTAAACTTAATTTACATTGACATAAGTAAACTAAATTTACATTAACCAAAATTGAACATAAGTAAACTGAATTTACATTAACCTAGATTGAACATAAGTAAACTTAATTTACATTAACATAGATTGAGTAAACTGAGTTTACACTAACCTCTTATATACATGTAAACTAAATTTACATTAACCTAGATTGAAGGTAAAGTAAATTAAATTTACATTAACCTAGATTGAACATAATAAGTAAACTAAATTTACATTAACCTAAATTGAACATAAGTAAACTTAATTTACACTAACCTAAATTGAACATATCTCATACCAAAACAAACAATAAACAAATAGAAACTCATTGAAAATGAAATTCATGAAATTCACTAACCTTTATGAATATAGTACAGATCAATAACAAAGATGTTGATTCAGATATTGGTTGCACATCTATGGTGATTTGTGGATGAAAGGGGGTAAGGGTTCAGAATGATCATAAAAGATGAGTTTTTAAAAATTTACATGAAGAGGGCAATTTTGGTATTATTGTAAAATTTTAAATAAATTTGGGTGTAACTAGTTTTTTTTTGGGTGTGACTAGCACCAGTCTTAAAAAAATTGAAAAATGTGAAATAACAAGTACTTTCGAAACTACACATGACAAGTTTTGACTTCGTTGTGCATCTTAAAGAGTATATACAATTTGGATTGAATAATATCTTGTGGCATAAATGGTATTTGGTATAGTCGTCTCACCTGAATTTATAAGAAATTAAATTTATTTATTACCTGTTTATAAAACAGAAAACAAAAAAAAAAGTTTATAAATATCAAAATATAATTATACTTTGAAATATCTTGATTTTGGTCATGAGAACAGCAACAACAACATTATCAATCTCACCAGATGCAATAATAGTATTCAACTCATCAACATAAGTTTCAAACAAAGTAACCTAGAAATGAATCCTAATACAACAATTTTTTAAATCAAAAACCCAATTTTATTTTGACAAATATATAAAATAAATTTAAAATAAATTTTCTATACTGAAATATAAAAAATGATGTATACATCATAGTCTAACTCAATATGAATCATCTTGGAATGTGCTCCATTGTGAGAATATGACTTTTCAACACCGAAAACCTTCATCATTCCCATAACATCTGAATATTTTGTATATATTTGAATATAAATGTATGTAAATACAAAAGCACACACCATGAATAAACCTTAAAAAAACAATACTAAACAAATATAAAATCAGCTTACTGGTCAAATAATCTACATCATTCTCATAATGAAAAATCTCGCGAGGATCATTGATCACATACAGGTTAGCAGGAACCAAGCTATCATCACATCATTTGATCTTGGTATCGTACTGAAAGTAAACCTTGTATGGATGTCTTGTTGTCTTATACGATTCCACATCAGAAGCAACACTAAAATTTTCAATAGAGTACACACAATATTTACTCATTCATTCTCATACTTGTATATGAGAGTCTCCCCAACAGACGTGTTAATTCCCTCAATCTAGAAATTAAAAAAAAAACGTTATTGCATAATTTGATTAATTGTACATATATAGTAACTAAAATAACGTAATTTTGATTGGTAAGTTTTTTTTTTTTTTTTTTTTTTTTTGCATAAAGACAATGTTAAAGCATAATTAAACTCAAATATATTTATTTGGATATTGGAGCCATTTTAGTTTAAAAAATTTATGCAAATCATTAACCAAATTAAAAGTAAAGATTAATGCATAATCAATGCATTTAAAATAGAGATTTTTTTATACAATTAAAGACATTAATTTAGAAAATACAAATTGCATTAATGTATCATATAAACTTATTTATCCTATGTTATTATAAGAATATAAAAATAAATATTTGTTGTAGGTTTTTCTAGCTTCATATTATAACAAATTAATCACAGAATGACAAATGTTTTGCCTGTTAAAAAAAAATCATGAATGACAAATTAATACTGAAACTTTTTTAAATTTTTATTAGATATTAACATGACAAATATACCCAACTATTGATTTATCTATCATCATATTTCTAAATGAATCACAAATGAGAGAGCAACAAATTATTTTTTAGAAAAACTAATACGACATTAATCTATCATATAAAAAAATGTATTTAATTGAGTATTTGCAGCATACATGTAATTAGCACTCTTGATTATTCATATACACCGACTATGTATTTTGTTTTTACACATGTATACAACGAAATCACAATGTAACACCCTCGAGCCCCACATACAATATTTAATAATTGTAAAAAAAAAAAAATACAAGGTTAAAGATGCTATGTCATCATTATCTAAAACAGTCATAAACCATCATACTCATAAACAGTCGCAACGTAATCACAACATAAAATCATAATCTCCAAAATCTCAAATACATCTCATAATGAACTCAATGGTTCCTCAAACAAAAATCTATAAAGAAAATATATCTCCGACATCCTAATCAGAACACTGTTACTAAGACTCCAAAGGTAAAATCATAGAAATGAGAATAGGTATCAAGCCGTCCTCAGAAACTCACGTCGATCAAGCGTCCTCAACCTGCACGTATACACCATGAGAATGCAGACGACCAAAAAGTCACTAGTGGATAAGATATATGTTGAACATAAAGAAGATACAAATGCAAGTATAGTTCACGGATAGACAAATATATCATGCATACAATCAACAATTATTTATTATGTATAAATATTATTCATATCCAGCATATTCATATACATATAATCATGTCATACCAAGAACAAAACTCAACTCAACAATTCATATTCGTATTCGTCAATTAAGAGTTCACTAAGAATACACGACATTCACGTCATGGTCATCGATCCCCATTCACACATATTCCACATAAACATGTATGTTCATGTCATAAAATCAACAAGTCTCAAACAACATCTTAAAGCATATATACACATATCATTGACAATTAAGGATATCAAAGTATACACTATTCATATGTAGCCATAACAAAACTCATTACCAAATATCACATCTTTAATTACACATCTCAATTTACATATCCAAATACTCTTCATCACATATTATATGTTCATCATACTCAAATATTATTCATATAAATTCTCGATCCATTATTTAACTAGACACAACAATCTCAAATCTTCAACATAGACAAGTATTCACACCATCATTTTTTCACATGTTGAATATAAATCATTCACATTTCATCACAATTACACAATCATCACAAAACACATATAGCCATGTACACATCTTCACATAGGTTCACATAATCAAATACACGACTTCCACACAGACTCGCATGTATGCAATGTTTCTATTCGACTCCATATTCATGTGGTACCAAGTTTTGGATACCGGAGGTATGTTATCGAGTGATCCCACCATCGTTATATCGTCGTTTGTTTTGGATATCAAAGGTATGTTACCGAGTGATCCCACCACCAAGATTACAAGACTACAAATACATGGATACAAGTATAAACTCGACACTACATGACTCCATTTAGTTTATCATTACATGATTCACTCCCTCATATACTATAAACACACTCACACCAAAACATCGTTTAATCAATACATTCATACATCAATAAATCATCATCACTAAAGAAATCATCATAATATTATCATCATAAACGACACCTTCATTTAATCACATCACTTCACATATTTACACAATTTCATACTTAGTTAATCAAATTGCATCTTCGACGACTTGCCAATATATATATATATATATATATATATATATATATAAGGTTTTGTTAGAAGACACCTTTTATGAAGGTGTCTTTTAGCAAGTTATTTTATGAGCATTTGTTAAAAGACACAAACTAATTTTTATGGAGGTGCCTTTCAGCAAAGTTATAACTAAAAAGTGGAAATCACACCTTGAGGTGTGGGTTGCTAAAAGACACCTTCATGGATGGCTTCTAGCAAAACCCATATATATAAAGAAAATAACCCCTTTAAACTCTTTTGGGCTGACTTTTAATCTTTCAAAAATTACCCTTAATTTTCAATACAAATAACACATGTAACAAATAGATAACAATAAATTTAAATATTAAAAAAATGTACAAACACGATATGAATATATATATTGTTGAAGAAAAAAACTTTTTGATGAATGGTTTAATGATAACAAACCTTGTGGAATAAATGATAAGTTTTATGAATATTGATCTACTGATGTTTGCACTTGAGTTTTTGTTAAAAGAACATGAATCACATAAGTGGATAAGCTAGAAGCCACCCATATTGATAAGTGCATTATATCTACTCAACAATGAAAGAATGAGTATATCATCAGCTAAAACAACAAGATCATATCTCCATGAAGATTCATAGCTCAAGAATCATGATGGAAGAACTTACATCACAACCTACACAATAGTGTGCTGGAAGTTATGTGACAAAACTCACATTGAGTTTTATGTTATATGATAAAAGGAAATATGCATACAAGCTAGGAAGACTCTCAGAACCTCCTCAAAGTATCACACTTCCAAAGCTTCTGAAGATAAGAAGTTCTGAGTTCAGAATGTTCAAATGATTAGAGATCAAAATGTTCATATGAATGGAGTTCATAATAATCAAGAACATTAACCCTAACTATATCCATAAATAATAAAGGATTACTTCATGCATAAACAAGAATATTAATTTAAAGTCATAAGTTGCATGCAATGATGAACTAGATGGAAAGAAATATTCTTATGGACTTCAAATAAAGAATCATCTTGTTTGTTAAAATAAACGATCTCTCATTTATATGCTTCAAGAAGTTCTTGAAGGAAATAAACAAACAACTTTCATAAGGATCAAAGTGTTGAAGAACATCAGAATGTTCATCACAAAGTACAACTATCAAAAAGGAAGGAGCCTAGAAGAAACATTATGAAGTTCATAGATATGAACCCAGATGGAGTTTAGAAGGTTGTTCAGAAGGTTGCTCAGAAGATTCATTAAAGAAACCCCATAAATCAATATTCACACAAAAAACATGCAAGAACAAACGTCACATGAACATATCTTATAATGATTTTAACTTTGGATCAATAAATCATTAAAGGCATATATGGTGATTAAAGGATTAATGGACTTTGATAGTTCTTTGTATTTGTGTGTTCTTGAGTGATTAACCAAGACACAAACAAATTTTAAATCATACCAAGATACAAGAAATCAAAGGATGTTTGAATTCATGAATTAACTCTGAGTTCATAAAGTTGGTTCATAGTGTTGCTCAGAAAGTTGATCAGAATGTTCGAGGCAGAGGTCGGAAGGTTGTTCTTATACAAACAAAGAATCTCAAGAACATTATCAAGAACAAATGTCCATAAAAATACGTTTGCATGGATCAATCAAGCAATAAAGGCTTGAACAAGCAAAAGTGTCAAAAAGGTCTTCAAGGTTCATTCAAGACTATGAACACTTGAAGTTCTAGGAATATTCCAAAGATGATATTATCCTAGAGGTTACTTTACTGCACTTCAGTTATGTCTCTGCTATTAGGATTGATTACATCAAAAGTAGTCTTACAAATCATCCTAAAGTAAGAGCAAATGAAACATTCTGATGGTCAGAATGTTCATCTATGCGCATGCTTCCAGCTATGAACAGTGTAGTTGGTGGAAAGATGAAAAAGGTAGCAAAAGGAGATCATGCATCAGAGATAACTTGTACTCTGAACAAAATCAAGCAAATCTCTTAGATGCATGGGCCTGAAGATTGCATATCCACTATCTCTCTCCTGCACAATAACCAAGACATATTTGGTTCAACTTTATCCTACTTTATCCAACAACTTTTGATGCATATGGAGAAGTTACTTTTTGGTGGATAAAACCCAACAAATATCATGTCACGTCTTGAACAAACCTAGAAACTCATCAGACATTCATCATTGATGAACCCATATGAAGAACATCATGAATATCAACATTCTGATGAAGAAAACAACAAGATTCTGATGTTCATCCTGGGAACACAACAACATTCTGATGGTTAAAATGTTCACCAGATTTTCAAGTAAAAGCTTGTGGGGGCCCATGACACGTGGTATAACATCATTGTTCACCTTACAACGGCTATATGAGTCCAAAGACTCTATAAATAGATATCTAAAGCTCAACATTACTTGCACCATTGCAAAGCATGCAAGTAAACAACTTGAGATTGTTTGAAGCTCTTGCAATTGAAATTGATCAATCACTGAAGGCTTTTGTTACCTTCCCATAAGTGCACATCAATTCTCTTTGTTATCTCTTGCAAAGATAACTTCTCTTCCCCCTCCTCTGTTTGATTCTCAAACATTCACTCTTCTCACGAATTGCAAAGCATACAAGAAAACAACTTGATTTTGTTTGAAGCTCTTGCAATTGAAATTGATCAATCACTGAATGCTCTTGTTACCTTCTCATAAGTGCACATCAATACTCTTTGTTATCTCTCTTAAAGATAACTTCTTCTTCCCCCTCCTCTTATGTTTGATTCATAAACATTCAAACTTCTCACAAATGGTAAACAAATCTCATCTAGCTTTAGAGATACTAAAGTGTTAGTTTGAACTGAGTTTGTAAAAGTCTAAGTGGGTAACTTAGCAAGAAGAAAAGAAAGTCTCATCTAGCTTTAGGGGTACTAAAGTGTTAGTTTGAGCAAAAATTGTAAGAGTCTAAGTGGTTAACTTATCAACAAGGTGCAAGCCTGCTGAGGCTTAGAGAATACAGAGGTGCAAGTGTTCAGGTGAGCACATATTGTAAGGTGCAAGATTAGAGAGGTTATCTCAAGCATCATAGTGGAAACTCTCACAAGATTGTGAGGAGTGGACTAACCCACATTGGAGGAACCACTATAAATCTCTGTTAATTTTTAAAGGGTCACAATTCAAGCCCAACTTCCTTGTGACTATTTTATCTACTTCATATATGTCTGAGCTTTTTCCTTTATCATTCAAAAAGTTTAACAAACTAGATGATCATATTTATACTTACTTTTTCACTATCCCAATTATACACTTAATCAATTTTTCTATAATAAAGATTGTCGTTGGTGTCATTAAACAAAAAGAATTTACATTATATTTTTTGTTATATTGTTGGTGTCGTTGAAATAGATAATCATTGTTAGTTTGGTTTGTTATAATTTTAAATCAACAAACATTTATATTTGTAGTTTTAATGAAAATTTCATAAAAAAAACCATTCATAATTTTCAAACGTTAGCGCAATAAAAAAAATGAAAAGACGGATACGTTAGTGTCCGTACGTGTCTCTCTTTTCGTTAGTGTGTGTGTCTGTCTTTTCGTATGAGGAGTTCTTCAACAATTTCCTCTTCCTACACGGGGCAGATCTACGAGCTTTTCATGTTACCATTTTTGTTTTTATTTTTGTTAGCTTCAAATAAAAGAGTTATCGTTTTTGCATGTTTTATCATTGGATCTTTGATTTACATAAGTCATGAGTGGTTTCACTATTCTAGGACTATAAGTTTCATGGTATTTTTACGATTATAAATTATTGTACATATGTGTGTCCTACTTTATAGAAGGATGGAAACTAAAGTGAATTAATATAAGCAAGATAAATAAAATCTGATTGATACAAAATATAATATACACACAAAAATCTAATCGTACATGTATAACTTCAAAACTTTAACATGTTATAATACTTTAAATTATACAAAAATAATCTCAAACATAAATATTTTGATCTATTAAAAAATATAAATGCTATTTAATTTATATATGGATAAGTGATTTGCCAAAATTGTACATATATGACGGGAAGGAATGTCAAAAAATAACTCTTATGAAAATGATTTACAAAATAGTTTGTCAAAAAGTATTATTTGCTAATAATAGAAGTTTATTTGTAAATATATAGAATTTACATAAACAATTTCAAATTATTACCACAATTTGCAAAATCTTTCTTCTGCAAGTGAAGAGCCGTTTTCAGAGGTGATTTTTAAATAAAAGAAATATTCAAAAGGATCCTCAGTTATAGTACCCTCTTAAAGAAAACAAATATGACATAATTTTGATCACAAACCTATATAAGGATGTTAGTTTATCCCATTAAACGGACATATATGTGATTATTACTCCATTTAGAACTATACATGTGAATCCAGAAGTCCTAGCTCAACTGATAAAATGTCGAAATTGTTAGGCCGGATGCCATGACCGGGGTTCGAACCCTGGTACCTCCACTTGTGTGTGTGAGTTTATAATGGCTTTGCCATTTCGTCTATCTACCAGAAAAAGAAAAAAAAAACTACACATGTGAAAAAATTTCTACGCAAGTATGACGATGGTTGGATGGGAAGTAAAAAAAAAAAGGCTTAATTGCACTTTTGGACCCCTAACTTTCCAAAAGTTGCGGTTACGGACCTCTAACTAATTTAAATACAAAACAGACCCTTATGTTTGGATTCTTTGTTAGTTTTGGACCCCCGTACCATTTTTTGACTTTTCGTTGCTGACGTGGCACCCACATCCCATTAGTGAAGTGCCACGTGTATTATTTTTTTTCTTTGTTTTTTAAATTCGTCCTGTTATTTTTAATTTGAAAAAAAAATGAAATAGAAAGAAAGGTCACGTGAGTTAGAAAGTAAAGTTAGAAACTTTTGTTAATTTCAGACCCCTTTATTTCATCTTCTCACCATCTTCTCCATTGTTTCTAACTTTTCCACATTGGTGACTGCTTGCGAACAATGGAGAAGATGAGAGGTGGAGAACAATGGAGAAAAGAGAACAATGGAGAAGATGAAACAAAGGGGTCCGAAATTAACAAAAGTTTCTAACTTTACTTTCTAACTCACATGACCTTTCTTTCTATTTCATTTTTCTGTTTTTTTTTAATTTTTTTTCAAATTAAAAATAACAGGACGGATTTAAAAACCAAAGAAAAAAAATACACGTGGCACCTCACTAATGGATGTGGGTGCCACGTCAGCAACGAAAAGTCAAAAAATGGTTTGGGGGTCTAAAACTAACAAAGAATCCAAACATAAGGGTCTGTTTTGTATTTAAATTAGTTAGAGGTCCGTAACCGCAACTTTTGGAAAGTTAGGGGTCCAAAAGTGCAATTAAGCTAAAAAAAAAAAAACCTTGATAGAATTTTGAGAATCAGGCAGGATAGCGACATGCTCCCTCGCCATGGGCTACCTTTCCGAATATTTTACTTTTAAAACATAATATAATTTAAAATAAAATAAGACAACATATTACTTATATTAATGTATTTGTGTAACTTATTTAATTAATTATATCAAGGGAAATATAAATCATTTAACTTTTTATATATATACCTTTTAAAAAAAAACTTTATATATATTGTTCGGATATAATTTACATCATATAATTTGATAATGTTGCATAATAATTTTTTTCAGTTATAATATATTTTTTTATTTTATAAATACTATATATTTTATATATAAACTTTTGGAGAATATAAACCATTTTAACTCTTATTGTATAATTCCTTCAAAAAAAAACTCTTATTGTATAATTATAAACAAACTATATCATATAATAGTTTAAAATAAACAAACAAAAAATATTCAAAATAAAAAAAAAATTATCCCGTGCATGGCGCGGGAACACACGCTAGTAGATTAGACAAAGTGCCAGAATGAGTTGTTTATGGAAGTAGGATGATTAGTATTACTCCCTCCATCCCATATATAATAAGTGAGTTATTTGTATATTGTCCCAAAAAAATTGACTTATTTTACTTTTCATATCAAATATAACTTTAATTAATACTATTTTCATCTCTCAATTTAATATTTTCTACTTTGCATTTATGATAAGGAGGAATGCACCAATAAATGACAAAACACTCAAAATTATTTTTCTCTCTTTCTCTCTTTCACTTGTTCACTTTTTATTTTTTTGGTCAGGTAGTCTAGTGGCTAGAAATTCACTTTTAAAGTGAATAAGTGGGGTATCCGGGGTTCGAACCCCGGCTCCTACATATAATAATGCATTGTCCCTGCCAACTGAGCTATGCTCACGGGGACACTTTTTATTAATATGTGTGAAATGAACAAATTGCTAATTATAATGGGGCGGCGGGTGCAGAAGGGAATAAGTTAATTCACGTTGCCATTTACACTAGCGTGGGTTAACTCACGTTCATAGCAGTAAGCGGTTACAACATTAAATGCAGTGCAACACTGAACATGTTTTTGGAAAGTCATAAATGACCCGTAATCACGCCACGTTCATAACTTAACCGAATTACGCCATATTAACAATATTATAAGATAATACAACATAATCGATCCAAATTACACAAAATCATCGTTTTTCTCACAATCACCAATAAACAATCCAAACGGTCCAAATTACACACTTAAACACACTTAATGACACGTAAACGATCCAAATTACACCAATTTGTCCATAAATTTTTAAAATTACATAATCTCACGTAAACTATCAAAATTACCCAAATTCATCGTTAAATTACATAAACACAAATTCATTAAAATTCAATAATACGGACACAAATTCGAACAAATTACGATATTAAACGTTAATAAATATCACACTTCAACGGATCGGACATAAAGATGTAAAAGGTTATTTTCAACCATCACGCGAAACATGTAATCAACGTCGCTATCATCTTTGACTAGTTGTGGAAAATACACGGTCTTCCAACGGCCCTCTTCCTTATCCTCCCCCAAGCCACGACTGACACTTGTACTACTACATAACATGTTCTGTGATTTGAACCAATATGGATAAAGAAGTTGTCAAGTTTTACCTTCAACTCATCCAACTTGTCGGTGGGGTTTACAGTGAACCAAACCCTCTTTTCCACATCTATATAACGAACATGAAGTTTAACTGGATCTTGTGCATCTTCAGACATGTTTCACTTCACAAAAATATAATGAAAAACAAATATAAGAGAAATTAGATAAAATAAATAGTTGAATAATTAGTGACAAAGTAATGCGAGCAATAATTGGTGTGACATAACCGGCCATCAAAAAAATAATTCATTTCATACAAGTTTTGCTTGGTTGTGAACAATGTGAGCTTGAAAAGGAATTTTCACTTTAAACTTCACATCATTGGTTGGTTTGACATCGGCGGATGCTACGCCGGAAGCTTTGTTTTTGCCCGGTTTCGGTTCAACGCCATCCTCCGCCATATTTTCAACCATGTCACTCAATGTCTACTCAATATAAAAATAACAAAGAAAAAAATTAATAAATAAGTTGTGCCGCAAGCAAAGCAAGTAAAAAAAGTGGCGCAAAAATTCAAAATCTGGGCAACACAGTAGCATGAGTTAACTCACGCTAGTGTTATCTTTCAGCGTGAGTTAACTCACGCAGCACCTGCAACTAGTGTGAGTTTACTCACGCTCAACCCTATCACCTACTGAAAAAAATGACGTAAGTTGCAGAAAAACCAGGGAAAAAGGATGCGTTTTGACGGTACATTACCTGTTCTATGATGCTTGACGAGCGCAGAAACTTGCTTTATGACGATTTGCAATGATTTGGAACGAAGATTTTGACCCAAAAATTCACACTTTTTGGGTTTTTGGAGGTGGAGGGAAAGAAAAAATGGAGCTGTGTGGTTGTCTGCTGGGTTTTGATCGAAAATAGTACCCAACGTAGGTTACGAAACGTGAGTTGTCACGTAAGGGCAAAACTGTCTTTACATTTGAGAATGAGCAAAACCGTTTGGGTTAGAGCACTGCTCGAGGGAGTATAGCATGCTAAATGCATGCATTAATGGATTAGGTGCATATGGTTTGGTTGACTGATTAATTAAATAGGCTAGTTTTTTTTTTTTTTTTTTTTAATTATTCAAAGCGTAAAGCGTAAAGTTGGATTTTTTTTTTTTTAAACAAAATAAAATGTTTTTTTTGTTGGTACAACGTAAAGTTGGATTCTATAACGTACTGTACAATTTTTTGTTTTTAAGAAAACGTATAAATTATAATTTCAACCACTACGCATGATGCATTATTTTTTAGTTTCAACGCATGATGCAAATTTCTTTTAAGAAATCCAATATATATCCCTCCAAACTTTGACAACCATTGTCCTTTTTTACTTGCTTTGTTATTTATAAAAAATGCTTATATATGTAGTGGAAATGGCATAGATCATATAACAACTCACATTGACATTACCTATCCTATTCATTTATACAAATGCATGTTTACAATTCCTCTATATAAGCTTCAACAATGAATCCATTTCCACATTCACATTCCAATATATCTAGCTCATACACATCCTTATAATATATTTCTTTCAAGCTTCTTATTTTTAAAGCAAAAAATGTCAACAACCATTGATGTCCCAGAATCAAGCAACATTAACAAGGAAAAAACAATTCTAGTTGCACCTGCTAGGCCAGGAGGATGGAAAAAGGGCACAGCCATAATGGATTTCATTCTAAGGTTAGGTGCCATAGCAGCGGCTATTGCCGCTGCCGCCTCGATGGGAACAAGTGATCAGACTCTCCCTTTCTTCACTCAGTTCTTTCAATTTGAAGCTAGCTATGATAGCTTTACAACCTTCCAGTATGTAACATTCAATTTTTTTTTCTTCTTTTCAAAACAATAATCCATAATTATAATAAGCTAATGCTTGAAAGTTGAAACAATGCAGGTTTTTTGTTATTTCAATGGCAATTGCAGCTTCCTACTTAGTTCTATCCCTACCATTCTCCATTGTAGCCATCATTCGCCCTCATGCGCCTGGACCAAGGCTTTTCCTTATTATCTTAGACACCGTAAGTTTTTCTGTCTGTCTATCTTTTTTTTTTTTAATCAGCAAATATTATTAAGCAAGGCAAGCACAAGAAGTACTAAACCCGCGGATGTCTGTCTGTCTATCTTATTTGTTGTTAATAAAAATATGATAAGGGGTGTGACAAGTGACTGGTTGATGTATACATTTTCATTAAGTTTAATGTTAGATATTATCATAAATTAATTCAACTTGAAACTTTTTTTGTTTATGAAATTTTAGGTGTTTCTTACTCTGGCCACTTCAAGTGCTGCTGCAGCTGCTTCCATAGTTTACTTGGCACATAATGGAAATCAAGACACAAACTGGCTAGCCATTTGCAACCAATTTGGAGATTTTTGTGCACAGACAAGTGGAGCAGTAGTGGCATCATTTATTACTGTGGTTGTTTTAATCTTGTTGGTTGTGATGTCTGCTTTGGCTATTGGGAAGCATTGAAAATTAAGATTGGATTATGCTATAGAAGCCTAAGTTACATATTCAATTGTTGTCAGGTTTTTCATGAGATGTCATGAACTGTGTTAAATTGATTTCTTGTATTGATTTTGGGAAATTGTTGTTATGGAATATTAATTATGATTTATGTTTTAGATATTTGGAAATTTTTAGTTCAGTCAAAATGTATACTTCATCCGTCCCTTAATAGTTGACACAGTTGATCTTATTACGTATCTCAATGCATAATTTTGAGGTTAAATATCTTGAATAGTATATTAGAAAAAATTATAAAAATTTGATATTTTAAAAATTCTTATGGAGAAATCTCCTAAGAATATATTTAGTGTGCGTACTTCAAACATGACAACTTTACTTGAAACAAAACTCTAAAAAATATTAAAAAAACAAACATAGAAAAACAAATTGACCCATTTAGGGATGGCAATGGGTACCCAATGGGTAGGGTACTACAATGCCCGTCCCCATACCCGCATTTATAAAAAATATCCGTACCCGTGCCCATACCCTCGTGGGCAACAACTTTGGTCCCCTTCCCCATACCCTATGGGTACTTAAGTACCCATACCCGCACCCATTACCCGCACTTTAACTATGGAAAAACAAAAAAAAAACATCGCAAATAAAATAAAACTACGATCCCAATTTTTTAAAATTAACTCATAAAATAATATGAACCGTGGTATTTAGTCAAATAGAAAACATCCGAAATATTTCTAAAAAATTATACACCAGCATGATGGAGTTGTTATTGTATTAAGTAGTTGTTTGGTTTAAGTTTAGGTTTAGGCTTAAATAGCTAAATAAAATAATTAATTATACATAAAAAATAAATAAATAATTTATGATATTATATAAATATGTATATGCGGGTCTGGGCAGTATAGTACCCTTACCCGTGTCCATACCCATTTAATTTTGTGGGTATTACCCGTACCCGTACCCAGACCCATAAAAGCGGGGTTTTACCCTACCCATTGTGGATATTTTTTGCGGGTATCCATTGGATCTGGGTCTAATTGCCATCCCTAGACCCATTCCATCATTTCTTCTTCTTTCTACACTTTATCTTCTTTCATTTGATAGAAGTTTGGAGTTAGTATTAGTGGATTATCCACCCTTAAAGGTTGCTCATTAAGATTCATTGAGATACTCTTTTCAAATATAGTAAAAAATACTCTTCAAACTTGTATATTCAAACTCTTAAAAGTATAAAAAAAATATTATTTTCAATGAAAACTTTTTCTTTTTGTTTCTTTGACGGATGCTTGAGGGACATTAAGTTAGCATGACCCTTACTTTTAATGATAAATTCTTCCGGTCGGGTAGAAGAAGGGCTAGTGCAAGTGAGATTCATTGGCTTTCTTGAGAAAGAATTTCAACAAGTAAAAAGGTAGGCGACACAAGGTTTAGAAACAAATAAATTCTTACGCACCCTGAAATTTTGTTGGGTACATGTATTTGTAGACAAAACTTTTAAAATTTGATTTGATTTTAAAAGCAAATATTTTTTGAATGGTGATTTTCTTGGAGCTCAGTTTAATTGATCACAATTCAAGCTATGTTTGACATACTATAAGGTCTACATAGGTTTTTATTGTGAGAAGGATGCAGGTAGAGTATTGGTAAAGGTGAGGACAGTCATTTTGGAACTAGAAATGGTTAAATGGTAGCACTTGCCTGGCTCCTCTAGTGGATAAACACCTTATGCTTAATCATACATGTCAAATTTGCTTTTTGTCTCTGCAGATTACTTAAATATTGAATGGATTCTTTAAAGGAAACTTTGAATCCAATTTAAATGCTTGGTGCTTAATGATACGACTCAATTATTTTTAACAAGCAAAATGAGATATATTACGAACAAAAGAGAATCCTTGATGGCATGTATCAATAAAGACTTTAAAAGTATACAAGCGATCAAGTCATAAAGAAAGCGAAAATACAATAAATTAGTTGATGTAAAGACAAACAAACGGACTCGACCACCACATATGAAAATTTAGAAGAATATTAATATTAGAACATCCATAATGGAGACATCCATTTTTGGGTTCTTAAATAGGTCCCACGCGTACACATCACTCATTTATAATTTTTTAATAGAAGTACATAATAAGTACTCGGTCCCTCCAACCCAGATCTCACGCAAAGTTCTTAAATGAGACCCACTAATCAACTATCAATAATTTTATATCACTACATTTAAATTTTTAATATTAAAAGCCTGCAAGCCCCGCTTAAAGTTGGGGGTCTTAAATAAGACCCCGTGTCTTATAAGACCTTGAAAAAAATTCACCCCAATGAGGGTACCTAATAAGTATCAGGTCTTAAATGTCTAAGACCCTTCCATTGGAGATGGTCTTAGTAGTCTTTATCCACCAAAAGGAATGAAAAATAATTAAAAAAAATCCTTTCGAACGAAAATATCAACTCTATCACTATTTTAGTTGCTAACATTAATGACTAGTGGTTTAACGACATTACAAAAATCGGCACTAAATTGACCGATAACACATATAGTGATCGATTTAGAGATCCATTTTTTTTTTTTAAGAAGCAAGGATAAAATTTATTAGAGCAACTCCATTGATCTCAAGTTTTCAATGGTCCGCCAGGTGGAGATTGAAAAAATGGATTATTTTGCAATAATTTTGGTTACTTTGATTATGAAGTAACTGTTATTTTGGTTACTTTGATTATAATAACAATAGAATTATCACCTTTCTAAATTTTAGAGCAGATTAAATTGTTTTATGTTGTTTTTTATTTTACTTTGAAAATTATTCTACTTTAAAATATCACACATTTAATTGTTGTGTCATAATTTTATTCTACTTTAAAAAAAAAAAATATTGAGGGAGTAAAGTGTATATTTTAACTTAAGAGGGGAGGGGAGTGTAATTCAAGCATCTTTGAGGGGAGGCGAGTGTAATTTACTCTATTTTATCTTTATATTTCTTCTATTTTATTTTTAACCTTTTCATATTAATATTAAGTAAAAATAATTAAATTATAATTTTAAGTTGTGATAAAATTAAATACGGATAAAATATTAATATTTCAGTTAAAAGTGTGGGACCTAATATGAGTTCTTTTAAAGTTCACCATTGAAGTACAAAATAAGTGAGTTGCTTTAAAATGATGTGGCATAATGAGATCCACAAAATAACAATTTAGAGAGTTCATCATTTGAGGTGCTCTTAGATTAAACATAAAACATCCCAAAGCACAAGATATGCTATAAAAATGTCAAAATAGAGGGCAAGATCAAAGATTGCATAGGACAAAACCCCCTTAGCACAAAATACAACAACAAGGATGCCAAATAACTTCAGAAGGGATAAATAAACTTGAGCACCAAGATAACAACTAAACGCCAAAGAGTGGGCTCCAAAGTAAAAAAGTAAAAAAGCTAAAACTCCACCAAAGCGCACTTTTCGAGCGTACTGATCAAGAACAAGTGACCGAATATCAGAAAGAAAGAGACACCTTAGGATCTTGCTCCAAGCCACTAACGAACTACCGAAAGACCATAGACCATCCAAGGAACATCAACTATTACTCCAGAATCAAACGGACTAAAATTTTGAGATATGACCAAGAAATCTCTTAATACACAATCCGATAACACACAACTAAAGAGCACTTGATTCCTCTATACATGAAAGGATTACCACGACTTGTATTTCTTAATCATTTGTGCGCCTTAGATCAGCTCAAATATGTCCTCAAATCAATGCACCTTGCTGCCAATATTTGCACTCTTGAAGCTAAAGCTGCCCTGACAAAGAAATCCATTTATTGATCGCTATGACGACTAAAATATTGAATTTTTAGTAGTACCATGCTTAAAAAAAAATCTCGGAGCCACTTCTGGGTTCATACTAACAACCAAGGACACACGTTGTGGATGTGTTGGTAGAGGAATTTGCGAGTCCATGTCTCTCCTAGTGTATGATTTAGTTTGTTTTAGTGATATTAAAATAAGATTTAGGTTTGATGATGTATTTATGTTTTTCATGATGGAGTATCTCTCAATGTCTTAGGATCAAATAAAGTCATATTTCAAACGTGCATGCATCAAAATCATGTTTTAAGCCATTTTAACCCTTAAGAAAATCATTTTTCTAACATGCATTAAAATAACTTTTCATGTCATTTAGGATTTCGTGATTTTAGTTATGTTGAAGGATGATTTCAATCATCTTCTGAAGGGTGATTTGGATCATGCTCGGGTGATTTGAATCATATGTTGAAGGGTAATTCAAATCAACTTGGTGAAAATATTGATTTGAGTCATGATCCGAATTATTATCTTAAGGTGATTTGAATTGACCTATAAGGTGTGATTCTTATCAACTTGTAATTTTTTTTCTTCAAGTTTTAATGCATCATAATTGTTTTTTTTTTCTTTCCATTCCTCTTCCTATGTAAACCGCAATTATCCATTCATTGAGGTTTAACATTCATTTTCTCTCTAAAATTCATTCATCACAAAGTTTCACTGAAAACTTTTTTGATCCTTTGATGCAGATGGTGATTGTGTGAGACTTAAATTATGATTTATTTCTTTGTATAATGTGCGTCTAGATTTGATTAGATTGAAGGTGTTCAATTGCATATAGGTTGAAGGAAAAGAATAAATTTCTTTTCACCTTAGGATCTGAATTTTTAGGGTTTTTAGGTTGTGAGGTCTTAAAGTTGTAAAATGGCTAAATTGATCGGAAATTGAAGATTAGAGGTTGAAGGCTTCAAATTGGATTTTTAGTTGTTCAAATATTGCGAAAATATTTGATGGCATTGATTCATAAGGAGTTAGGATCATGGTACTGAAGGAGTAATCTTGTTGTAATCATGCATTCAAACAAATAAATTTGCAACATGCATATTTTTTTGTTCATATCAATAAAGTACTATAACTTTTGGGTTAAACTCGGGTCCACATATAACATCTGTGGGTTGAGTTGAGTTGAGTAGGTGTTCTTTTCTCTTTCTCTTTTTCTCCAACTTGACCAGCTTCCAAGGGTTAGATAGAAATAGAATATAAGGGAATTTAGTTGACATTTTTATCATAATAAAGTACATGATGTAATTCTCCATAGATAGAAATAGTTTATGATGAAAATCCATTCCTGAGAAATATTGAGAAATTTAATTTGATCTCTAAAAAAAATAAAATCAACTTTTATACTATGAAAAAATAAACCAGAACAACTTAATCTTTAATTATCTTAAAAAAGATACAATCACGTCTCTAACAATAAAAAAAGAGACAATTTAGTACCTACAACATAAAATGTCACAAAATAGTTTCTTCACCAATAAGTCATCTAGTTTTGATATTTTCCTCTTTAGCATTCAAATAAAGTCATTAAATGGCAAGAATTTTTCAAACCAATATCAACGATACTTGTCAATTCTAAAAAATATCCATAACATATCCAAAATGGTATCAATTAATTTGAACCTAAATCATCAGAGTTCATGGATTAGGGAGACAAAAATATGAATCACATACATAGGGTGACAAAAGCATCCAATAGAGTGTAATGGATTAGGGAGACTATGTGGTTTAGTTCATGGATTAAGTCAAATGTGATTAAAAAAATATGTGACATAATGTTTACTTGCTATGAATGAAAATATGATTTATTATTAAGTGAAAAACTTTCCAAACAACTTCACTTATTATTATAAAAAACATTGAACACCCTGTTCTCTAATCTCTATATATAAAGCTTCAAAGGTTAATACATTTACATCATTGGTCTCATTGATTCATACAAAGTCTAGTATATATAATATATCCTTTGAATATATAATTAGCTTCTATCATATTTAGATCCAAAAATGTCAACAAAAATTGATATCCAAGAGTCAAGCAAAGATACTAAAGGAAAAGCTGTTTTGGTTGCAGCACCTGCAAGGCCAGGAGGATGGAAAAAGGGCATAGCCATAATGGATTTCATTCTAAGGTTAGGTGCCATAGCAGCCGCTCTCGCCGCGGCCGCCTCGATGGGAACAAGTGATCAATCTCTTCCTTTCTTCACTCAGTTCTTTCAGTTTGAAGCTAGCTATGATAGTTTTCCTGCATTCCAGTATGTAACATTCAAAACTCTACTTTCTATGTCTCTCCGTCGGTGTAAAGATGTTTTACTTTATATCATTAATTTTTTTTTTACTTTACCATAACTACTTCTGAAGTCACATATAAAATTGGTGATAATTTGTCGATAGTGTAAAACGTTTTACACTAATGATGTATCAAAATTAGATTTGTTCGCGCGAACCGGTTCGTGGTTCCCAGGCTGATGAGCAAATTATGTGACTATGATATGCAATTTATTCAGCTAATGCTTGAAAAAATGCAGGTTTTTTCTTATTGCAATGGCAATAGTTGCTGGCTATTTGGTCTTGTCTCTACCTTTTTCTATAGTAGCAATCATACGCCCCCATGCAACTGGACCAAGGCTTTTTCTCATCATCCTAGACACTGTAAGCTCTCTATTTTCTAACTCTTGATCATTTCTTCGATATAATAATGCGACATACTCTCTCCAGTCTCAAATATAAACAAAAGTTGGGTCAACAAAAGTTAATGTATTTGGTCCAAAAGTTGAATTAAATACATCTATTTTTGTTGACTTAATTTTTGTTTATATTTAAGACCGGAGAGTAGTAAGTATCTAATTAGTGCTCATCTGTACGCTAGTATTAGCATAATTTAGTTATGGTTTTTCTTTATGGTGCTTATATTTGCAGGTTTTTCTTACTCTGGCTACTGCTAGTGCTGCTTCAGCTGCTTCTATAGTTTACTTAGCACACAATGGAAATCAAGACACAAACTGGCTAGCCATTTGCAACCAATTTGGAGATTTTTGTGCACAGACAAGTGGAGCAGTAGTGGCATCATTTATTACTGTGGTTGTTTTAATTGTGTTGGTTGTGATGTCTGCTTTGGCTCTTGGGAAGCATTGAAAATTAAGATTGAATTACTTATGTTACTTTTATGCATATTTGTTATGTTTCCTAAATCTCCTTAGGTTGTGAGGCTTTTTTGAAGTCATGATGTGGAGAAGTGATTACTTGTAGTGTCAATTTGGTTAGATGTTGCTGTGAAATATTTTGTACAATGTTTTTGAACCATTGTGTTTAATTTTGAAGTGCCTATTATCTACTTTTATCAACTTTTTAGCTCTGATATCCTCTGGCTTTTTGAGTAAGGAAGTGTTGGATCCTTATGCAACGACACAAAAAGTTTCAATATCTTTTTTAAAGTAGATGCAGAGGAAAAATGATTATTTTCAGATTATGCTTAGTTGACCGTTAATGAGATTAACGCAAAAAACAAGATACCGACAAGTTAAGAAACCAAAGATAAAAATATTTTGTTAGAAATTGTGTATTCAATATTTTAAAAATTTAAAATTTTATCTTTTGAAGACAACATTTATGATTTAATTCCATTTTTAGATCCTTAACTTATACCCTTATTCCAATTATATTATATTTTTTTTTTTGTGGTGATCGGGATTCGAACCCCGTACCTTATTCAAATTATAAGATAGAGAGAAACACTTAATTTGAAGATGATAAGCAAAAATGAGATAGTCACTTATTTGTAAAAGCACTTAGCTTTTTAAAACTTATTTTAAGCCAAATAGAGTTAACTAACACCAAGTAAATGCAAAACAACCAAAAAAAAAAAAAAAGTAAATGCAAAACAATGCACAATTGATTCAATTGCGTCACTGATCTATCTATCTATCTATCTATCTATATCTATCTATCTATCTATTTATATCTATCTATCTTTCTATCTATCTATATCTATCTATCTATATCTATATATATATATATATATATATATATATATACATGTATTCTAACCTACATTTTTCCTATGTGTCACCTCACCAACATCCCTTTTCTAACTATTTTTCTAACTATCTCTTTATATGCATTCTCTCTCATTCTAAGCTACATTTTGCTTATGTGTCATCTCACCAATAATTCTTATTTCTTATATGAATTTTATTTACTATCTATCTTTCATTTTCCATCAATTACAAAAACTTTCCATTTACTTCACTTCATGCAAGTTACACAATGAATGCATTATAATCCATTTTATTAATATTGAGGGGTTACATTTTAAAATTATTCATATTCTTAATCAATCCTCTTACACACACAAGTTTATTACTATAAAGCTCCTCATTTTTTTTCTAAGCTTATATATATGTTTCTTATGTTATCCTTTTCATTTCTTCTTCCATTTCATTTTTTGATAGTTTTGATTTTCTCTTCAAACTTTGTGTGTGTGTGTGTGTGTTAATATTTCTATAGTTTTTCGTATTCTCTAATGGATATTTTTTCTTTGATTTCAAATACACAGGTTTTGGAAAAGAGAGAGTTTGTTGAAAGGACACTTCATATATGAAATGGTGATTGTATTTTTTTCATTGAAATTAAAGTATTTTTTCATTATTATTTTTTATTTAACATTGTTATGAGATCAAGAGTTCACTGAACATGTGGAAGGAAACATATTAAAAATGCATAAAAAATGAATATTTTTTTATTCATTTTTATTCCAAGCCAACATGTGGTTGTTGCTATAACTATTAGAGATTTTTCCTTCTCAACTAATTGCCATAAGATGGAGGAGGATTTGGTTGGATCTTACAAGAAACTCAAAACTCTCAACACCAAAAATCCTAAAGGTCGAATAAGAGAAAGTAAGAATATTTATCCATAGGTGTTAGTTTAATTTGATCAAGTATCCGTGTCTTTGTAATAAGTGAAAATACTCTTATTATATTTTTAATTGAATAGGTTCTTATAAGATCAAGTATCCTAGGTAACTAATTGTAGAAGCACACATCTATTCAAGGCCTAGGTAACTAATTGTAGAAGCACACGTCTATTCAAAATTCTAATGGAATGTTCTTGATCTTCATGAAATTGGAGAGTCAAAATTATGTTTTGATGATTTACATGGAAATTTAACCTTTGATCATGGAATTGGCTGACCTTCATACTTTCCATCAATTGAGTTTCCTACAATTAAGAGTAAATTTGGGTGCATCTTATGAAATTGTCTAACTATACTCACATTCTTTTGGGGAAGTTTTATTATTACTTTATTTTAAGGATAATTAAATGGCATTATTGCCATTTAGTTGTTTTCTTTTAATTAAGGTTTAATAAATTTATTAGCAATATTTTTAGATTTAATTTAAGAAAGTTTATATGGATTTTATATATTTGAAAGTATGAGGTTAAGGTTGGTGCATCTTATGAAATTGTCTAACTATACTCACATTCTTTTGGGGAAGTTTTATTATTACTTTATTTTAAGGATAATTAAATGGCATTATTGCCATTTAGTTGTTTTCTTTTAATTAAGGTTTAATAAATTTATTAGCAATATTTTTAGATTTAATTTAAGAAAGTTTATATGGATTTTATATATTTGAAAGTATGAGGTTAAGGTTGAATGTATAAGTGTTTATATCAATTATATATTTGTGTTCTATATTTATATTGTAAAGTAAGTTTGAGTTACTCTTGATCTAGCATTGTGATGATATGGTACCTCAAAGATATTCCAATAAATTAAATATGACTCATTATTCTTAAGCTATGATTATGCATATGTGTCACCTCTAAAAAATCATTCTCCCATATAGTATAATAATTTCTCACCCTTTCTTATTCTATCTAAGTTTAAGTTACAAAACTTATCATCCTTTCTTAATATATTTGTAGTTATTATTTATCCTCCATTAAAAAAGGCATAGAGAGTAGAAAATGCGAGAAAGAGTTAAAAAAAGAAAAGAAAAGGAGAATGAGAATGTGAGGTAATCATGTAGCGTATAATTGATGAGTTGTAAACAAATAATTTCGAGGTCTATTTTAATATATTATAAGTTATGGGAAAAGAATGTGTGAAGATTAGGAACCATATTAAATAAAGGGTTAATAGGTTTTTTCCCCTGTAGAATATTTTTTTTGACACACAAAGCTTGAAGAGAAAATCAAAACTATCAAAAAATGAAATGGAAGAAGAAATGAAAAGAATAACATAAGCAACATATATATAAGCTTAGAAAAAAAATGAGGAGCTTTATAGTAATAAACTTGTGTGTGTAAGAGGATTGATTAAGAATATGAATAATTTTAAAATGTAACCCCTCAATATTAATAAAATGGATTATAATGCATTCATTGTGTAACTTGCATGAAGTGAAGTAAATGGAGAGTTTTTGTAACTGATGGAAAATGAAAGATAGATAGTAAATAAAATTCATATAAGAAATAAGAATTACTGGTGAGATGACACATAAGCAAAGTGTAGCTTAGAATGAGAGAGAATGCATATAAAGAGATAGTTAGAAAAATAGTTAAAAAAGGGATGTTGGTGAGGTGACACATAGGAAAAATGTAGGTTAGAATACATGTAAAATTATTTTTTTGATTTACCCCCCTAATAGGCCAAACAAAAACGAAAAATTCTGGAAAAAAAATAAAATTCGTTTTTAAAATACAATGTAAATCAAGAAATTGTTCATATATAGGGGGTAAAGACCTATTAGGTCTTAAATAAATTATTATTTTTTACTTGAACCATTTGAAATACAATGTAAATCAAGAAAAAAATTATAAGTTGTCATATTTTTCTCCAATATAATTGTTAAACTTAAATTAAACAATATGAAACTTTACATATCTAAAAAAATATTGTGACATTTTACCGTAAACACATTGAGACAAGGAAGCACGAGATCAAGTAAATAAAAGGAGACTACAACCGTTACATTGTCCTACTGCTATATATGAAGTAGACGTTCCAGCAAAATTTGTGAAGCATGACAAGTTTAAGGAGCTGAGGAACAATATGAGTGTCGCATCTTTGGAGCATCTACCTATCTATCTATCTATATCTTATTCTCTTTGTAAACTAAACTTGACTATCTCTAATGCTAGGATTGTGCCTATGTGACACCTCTAAAAAAGGTTTAATTTCTATTCTCTAATCATTCTATTTAATAAACTAATCTAATACGTAACCTCTCACATTTTTTTTCTTCACAATAATGCTAACTCAATTATACAATGCATTAGAATACAATGGGTTAATGAGCATAAACATCATTGTTTTTCTATAGCTATGTTTTAAGAATCCAATAGTAACGGTTTATGCACCTACAAACTATTCAAATGTTCTGTAATTTCTTACACCATCATCATTGGATGTATCTTAACATTCCTTCAATTATAACCTACAAAATGGAAAAATTTAAAGTGTATTTTTTTGATAATTCCCACTCACCGTTTATAACTACAACTTATGCCACATTCATTTTCAGTCAATCCCGGGATGTTTCCACCATGCCTTCTATTGATATCAATTTCACAACAAATACTTCTTTACACTTTTGTTGAAAATTGGTTGGTTATAATTTTAATTAGGGGCTATTGTCATATCCTTCTGTGTATAAATTTCGGTGGTATTGTTTTGGTTTTGGATCACCATTATCACTTTCTTCAACCAACTTTTGGATGATATTCTTCAATTTTGTATCATTATATATTGAAAGAGCACATTATTTTCTTAACAAGATTGTTGCTGTGTTTTATTTTTAGAGAGAGCACATTATTTTCTTAACAAGATTGACGTTGTTTTTCTTTTAATTTTGTTTTTAGTTCTATACATAACAATACGAGAGAACATTTTAGAGCTTTGTTATAACAAAGTCATATAAAGAATTTTAAGCAATTGGTTTGATTGGCAACAATATGGTGCATTTAAAATATTAGAAACAATATTATATTTCAAGGTGGGATGGATAATGTGGGAAAATTGGTGGATCCAATTAAAAATATTGTTTGGGTATGATTGTTGGACAAATTATATTTTGATCAAACCCGTGCAACGCACGGGTTATATACCTAGTAAGATGTATTCTTAGAACCCCTTATGAATATGAATGCTATTATTATTATTATCAAAGAATCAACACTCAATTGAGTTTCTTTCAAATCAATGAAAATTAAGTTTTTTAAAATCAATTTTCGAAACCCATAATTGAATCAATTCACAAAAACAGAAATATAAAGAGACAAGGAATTTATCGTGGTTCCTCCACATTATCCTAGTAGAGCACATCCAACGTGAGTTAAGTCATGCATATCCTTTTAATATCAGATAACAACTCATTTCCTCATTTTTTGTCAAAAAAAAACTCAATTCCTCATTTTTTGTCAAAAAAAAAAACTCAATTCCTCATTTCACATCTAAAATCTCTAAAAACTCTCTCAAATCAATCAAATCCTTAATTTTTTCAAGTTCAAATCAAACAACACTCCAATAACAAATAAGTTTTCATAATCAAAAACCAGTAACATTTTATGTTTATATGTTAGATTTTTCCTCTTAAATTATAAATTGTTTAGTTTAAAGGTATGTTTAAATTTTGATTTTTTTGGCAAGAAATGATACAATGTTTACATGTAAATGACTTATGTTCTTAATTGTTTAAATGTTTGCATGTTTATGTGTACTTTTGAGTTTTAGAGTTTATGTATAAGTTGCACTCCAAGTGTTTGATGAAATGTTTGAATGCGTTTTTCATTGATTGTTTAATTTCTTATGGTGTAGATCTGAAACGGTGAACAATTTGTTCAGCGCTCAAGTACGCTTCAACGGTGGAAACCCTCATTTGTTCAAGGTTCGGTATAACGTCACGTTAAAAAGATCTGAAGATCAACTAAAATGAAATCAATCAATGACTCAACCTCGAAGACATGTTTAAAAATGTATATTTTTGTAAAGAAAACAATGTAAATTAAATAAAATAAAATGTAAATTTTTTCGTCATTTGTACAAAAGAAATGAGTTATTCGTCATTTGTGAAAATATTAAATGAATTAAATAAAATGCAAAAAAAAAAAATTGTACAAAAAAAGAGTAAATTTTTTGAAATAGTACGTCATTACTAGTATGAATTGAGTTAACAAAAAACCAGGAAGACTTGACCAAAATAAAACAAAAAACCAGAAGGAGCATGGAAAATGAAAACGATTGGCGTCTCCTCATTTGTAAAAATTGAATGAATTAAATAAAATGACAAATTTTTGCTATAAGTAGTAATTACTAGTCCAAAAAACCAGGAGTATTAATGTTGACTAGATTTTTGTTGACTAGATTCTTTGACTCATTGTGAGTAAGAGTACCCCTGAAAACATTATAGTTAAGAACCCTAAGCAACGGTGTATTGTCCATTATAATTAACCAAAGAAAAAAATATGGCACCTTCAACATATTTATCATTTTTGCTCACCATTTCAATGATGTTTATTTCTCATGCTATTTCACCAACACCATCACCATCACCATCACCATCACCATCGCCATCGCCATCACCAAGCCCTAAGTTGTACCAAAACGTATGTAAAGAACCCGGCCAAAAAGACTTCGAACAACGTTGCCTGAAGCTAATAGAATCTTACCCTCAAATCACTTTGATCGAAGATTATCTAACCTTTTGCAGGTCATTTTTAAAGATTGTGGCAATAGACAAGGCAATAAAATCCCAACAAGTAGTCAGAGAAATTACTGAAAAATATCCTTCTTCTGATCCCATCAGAGAGTGTTTTGATGATTACAGTACCGTGGTTGTTGAGGTAAAAGGAGCATTGGCTGAGGATCCGGAATTGATAGGGTTGGCTGTCAAATATGCTGGTGATGCAGTCGACATGTGCGAACGTAGCTTAGCTAATGAAAAGATTGTTAATATTTCTTCCATTGCTACACTGAATCATGAGATGGAGTTGTATACTGATATTGTAGTGATAGCTGGAGGTCATCTATGAATCAAAAAATTTATATTGAATGAATAAAATTGCAATTTTCATCTCACTTGTATTATTTATTTGGTTTCAAATTTTTGGTATTGATTGAATCATGTTTTATTCCCTCGATTTAGAGCGTGTAGAATGAAATGGAACATTGTAGATTAAAATCTTACTTTTTTGTCCCTGTCTATTCCTCTCCAATATGTTCTTTATCACCTTTCTTCTGCTCGATGTATTAAAAAAAAAATCCTTATTGTGTTGTCTTGTTTCTTCATCTTCCATGTTACACTTGTTCATCTTCACATGTACTCTTTGACTAAAAAAAAAACTAATTCTTGCTTTTTTGTTATGTGATATTATATTCCACATATATTCTTTTATTTTTTGAGATAAATGATATTCCAAACATATATTGTTGCCCTCATTTTTTACTTTCATGCTAGTGTATAACAATTTCAAAAACGAATAGTAGACTTAATAGCTTAGTTTCCAACTTCAAACTTCCATCTTTAAAGAAATAAAGAGAAAAGAAGAATAATAACATAATTCAATGTAGATAGTATGACTCCTACTATAAGGATTAAAGCGTATGTTTAGTTTGTAAAAAAAAGTCCGTATGGGAAGCTTGTTTGATGGGATTGTGGTGGAAGGATATTGTGGAAATGGAAGTTTTGAAGAGTACAAGTTGGTTTCATAGCAATGTGGAGAGAGAAAATGGGGAAGTGAAGGAGAATACAAATTTTTGGAAGGACATTTGGGTGGGGAATGCACCTATAAGCATTTCTTTCCCACATGTTTTTTCAATCTCAACCCAAAATGTTGCGAAGGTAGGTGATTTATTTGGGGGGGAGGGGTTTCACGGAAGGGGTTGGAACGTATGGGTTTCAGATTTTGAGGATGGGTGGTTGTGGAGAGGGGCCGTATAAGCCTCTCGAGGAATCTTTGTTATTGGAAGGCAATTTGAGTCGATCGAAGGAAGGGTATTTGAGTCACTTAGAAGAGTCCGTCACCGTCTAAAGTAGTGTCTTTTTCTTGAAAGTTACTTCATGATCGTATCCTAACTAAATATAATATTGCAAGGAGAAATTGCATCTCTTTGAAGGCAAACTTAAATTGTGTTTTGTAGGAGGGGCGCAGAAACACCTTCACACTTCTTCCTACATTGTCATGTAGTTTTTATGTTGTGGTCTAAGGTATTGGATTGGCTTGAAATTAATATAATTACCCCTCAAAATTTGTTTGTCCATTTTGAATGTTGGAGTGAGAAGGTTAGGAACAAGAAGCTTTGAAAGGGTTGGAGGTTGACCTGGTATGCAATCATTAGGATGATGCGGAAATCTAAAATAATATTATTTTTAACAATTCTACCAAAGATATCGATGAAATGGTTGAAGAGATTAAGGTGTTATCTTGGCAATGAAGTTGGAGTAGATTAAAATTTTTATCTTGTCTATTCTATGAATGGTGTTGGAACCCTCGAGACTGTTTGTTGAGATAGAGTTCTTGGTTTTTTAGTAGTAGGGCGTTTGTTTTTTTGGATTCTCCAGCCTGATCTTGTGTCCACCTAGCTGGGTCTTTTGTTGGTTTGGTTGCTGTATATTTATGATGTCTTGTATTGTTTCTTTTTCGCACTCTTGTACATTCTATGTGAGTGTGGTTAATATATATGTTGTTTGAAAAAAACTACATATATCACTGTTAATTTTAGTACGACACATATCTTCTCATTTATTCAAAGATCACAACTACTCAATCACAAATGAAGAGAAGTCGAGGAGGAAGACCAAAGGTGACTAAATACCCAACAATCAATTTGCATAACGTCATTGAAGTTAATACTTATCTATAAGTAAAGGTCAAATGCATCTAAAGGTCCTTTAAGTTTTTCTTTTTTTCCGAAGTCGTCCTTTAAGTTTCAAAAGTCCCAAACAAGTCCTTTTAGTTTTTGAATCGTTTCAAACAAGTCTTATTGTAGATAACATGTTGGTAATTGCTTCCTTGAACTCATCTTAATTTGGTACCAAATCTTAACACCCACTTAAAATTAGTCATCTTTTTAGGCATGACAAATGGTGGATAATGCTCTTTGTTGCTATCATCTAAATCATCACCATCATCCTCTAAAAGGACTTGTTTAAAAACGATTCAAAAACTAAAAGGACTTGTTTGAGACTTTTGAAACTTAAAGGACTTGTTTGAGACTTTTGAAACTTAAAAGACGACTTTGGGAAAAACGAAAAACTTAAAGGACCTTTAGATACATTTGACCATAAGTAAAAGCCTATCCCTGATCAGTCCCAATGAACTTAGTTCATTCGGTAAGGGATAATGCACAATTTATGTAGGGTCCGGGGTTCCAACCCCGGACACCCCACTTATTCATCTTAAAGGTGAATTTCTTTAACCATTAAGCTACTTGACCAAAAAAGAAAAAAGCAAAAAAAAAAAAACCTATCCCTCAAACAGAGCAGCATATATCTCCAACAAAACAATCCTAAATTCATAGAAATCGCTTTTACATACAAATGACATGAAATAATTAATTTAGTGTTTCACCATTCTTTCAAAATGTGTTTAATTAAGTGGTAAGAGGAAATTTGCAATGCAGAAACCTATGGCCGCATGTTCCCGAAATATGTGTATGCCTTTTGCAAACCAAAAGATTAGACATATTTTCTTCCATTACCAAGAATTTCTTAATAGCATAGATACCTTACATTGAGAAATAATAAACTTCTATACTCTCCTGTTACTATTATAAGCAAAATTTTCTAGATTCATTCATTAAATGTTATGTAACATATATACAATATTTAATGAATAAACCAAAAAATAGTTTTTTTTGCTTATAATAGTGACCGGAGGATGTATCTTCTATTATTTCACAATATGTGCAAAACGTTCTCATGGGATATTCAATACCCAAAAGATGAAATTACCTAGCTAGTAAAGTAGTAGTATATTTAAGAGCTTGATAATTTTCTTCTCCATGGAGTGAAGGAAACTTAACTAGTCCCTTGTCTGATTAATGATAACTTTAATCCTTTTTTCCCATGAAAATGGCTAAACATTTTAACCTCCTGCAAAGTAAAATAACATCTGGGAAAATACACACGTAAAACACAAAAAGAGAGAAAAGTGCTGCTTTGTTTTATGGATGTCCTAGTAAAGTAGTCAACAATGTTATCAATTCTTACTTCTAAATAGATGGCTATCCAAGCTGCCCCAGTGCAAAATCTCATACAACAGAAATAGATCACCATTCCCTCGCCCAAATCCCAACAAATTCAAAAGGTTTGTGTTGAAATTTGGGGCCCAACTTAAAAACCGGTTATGTAAGGTGAGGATTGTCTCCATTTATAAACCCTCACGCCCAGCACTGATGCGTGAATAGGTAGGTGACCCTTGAATTTGACAAGCTTTGATACCATGTTGAAATTTGGGGCCTAACTCATCCTTACAAAACTGGTTCATAAGGTGAGGATTGCCTTTCGAATGAAATTGGAGGCCTAACTCATCCTTACAAAACCAGTTCTGTAAGGTGAGGATTGCCCCCTCTTTATAAACTCTTCTCAAGAGTTTTATCTATCTGATGTGGGACATGGGTTTTTCCCAATAGTTTGGATGAAAAATTCGTCATAAGAAATTCACCTATGTGCCAAAAATAAGAAAAAGGAATCATCGATATAAATAGAAGCTACCACGTAGCAACAAAAGTTGTGAATGTGGAAGTGATCTTCTAGCTCTAAATATTTAACTCATGGTGTAGTAATGTCAATACCTTATGTTTATATCGATGATTCCTTTTAAAATTGGAACGCAAAGTGTTGAACCGAAGACATGGTGAGAGTAAAATCGCTTTCTACCGCTAGAACAAGTAAGAATACATTAAACAAAATATACAACATATATTGTTTTAAGCATTATTTAAGTCTAGTATATGAAGAAAAAAAATTGAATAATAATTTGGTGTGGTTACAACCATAATATGCCTTATGATGGATCCACCTCTGCAGTGCATGACATGATAAGTGTTTATCCTAAGTACATATTAAACATTTCACAAATAACAAATACTTTTGAAGAAAAATTAATTTTTAACTTTTTGAGGAATGAATTGGATTAGGTATACAAAAAGTAATCATCTTTTTTTGTTGAAGGAATACTACTCATCTTTGTTTCGTAGCTCTAAACACTTTAGCGTTCATAACAAATATATTATTGATCCACCACTTGACTTCACACAAGTTTGAATTAACAAACCCCACTCCCCCAAAGGTTGACTACAATAAACTTTTCTTTTTCATTTTCATAGCAAAATAAACGAATTCCTTAACTAAGAAAATTAATAAGAAAATTAACAATAATTTCTCTCGTATATCTACTTGCTTCGCTAATAAAAGTAAGAGTAGTATATATATGATAGTACATATGAAGTGGAAGTGGTTTCATAGCCACTCCACTATCCTTTTCCATACATTAAAATACCACAAACGTTGACCATGCATTAATATTTTTTTTTAGAGTACATGCATTGATATTTTTCTCTCTATAAAAGCTACTACAATGAAAGTTATTTGCATAATAGTTTGATATCATTATCATACACTCCAGTTAGAGGATTTTCTTATCTAAGTTTCAAATTTATCCCAAAAATGTCAACCACTATTGATATGGCAGAGTCAAGCAACGCTCATGTTAATGAAAAAGCTGCTTTAATTGGAGCCCCAGCAAGGCCTGGAGGATGGAAAAAAGGCATAGCCATAATGGATTTTGTTCTAAGATTAGGTGCCATTGCAGCTTCTCTTGCTGCAACTATCACCATGGCAACTAGTGATCAGATTCTCCCTTTCTTCACTCAGTTCCTTCAATTTGAAGCTAGTTATGATAGCTTTTCAACTTTCCAGTATGTCCCATTTTAGCCCAAAAAAAACTACACACATATTTATATATTTGTTATCTATATTTTGTTATTAATGTTTATTCTAAATATGCAGGTTTTTTGTTATTGCAATGGCATTTGTGGGTGGCTACCTGGTCTTATCCCTACCATTCTCCATAGTAACCATCATTCGCCCTCATGCACCTGGACCAAGGCTTTTCCTCATCATTCTAGACACAGTAATTATGCTCCTAAAAATCTTAATTAGAGTTCAATAATTTTACTTGAGAACCCTTCAAAGAAATAATTTTACATGATCATATATATTATAGTACGAACACAACGGCAATCTTTAATTTTAATTTTAAAAAATTCCTTGTTTGGATATAAATTGTAGGTGTTTCTGACATTAGCCACTGCTAGTGGTGCTTCAGCAGCTGCCATGGTTTCCTTGGCACACAACGGCAATCAAGACTCAAACTGGCTTGCCATTTGCAACCAATTTGGAGATTTCTGTGCACAAACAAGTGGTGCAGTTGTGGCATCATTCATTACTGTGGTTGTTTTAATGGTGTTGGTTGTGATGTCTGCTTTGGCTCTTGGGAAGCATTGAAAATTAAGATAAGATTGTTAGAAGCATGCAGGGGCATAAGTTACCTGTATTATTCACTATGTTTGGTTTGGTTTTTTCTGTTGTGAGATTAATTTCCTTTTATGAGGTGCTGAAATGTAAAATTGATTGCTTTGTATTTAATTAATTTGGGCCAATGTTTCTATGGATCGGCTTCTACTAATACTTGTGACTATAGGAGTGATCCTTCGATTTTGTTATCGTTTGATTTGAGTACTTCTTGTACTCAATTTTGATATATGTATTTTATAGGAGATTTCTCCATTAAAAAGAAAAATACTTGTGACTTTCTGATATAAGAATCTGGGCCAATGTGTTGATTTTTCATTTTTCTTCCAAAGGGACTCAGCAAAACTCATATACTGAATATGGAAGAAAGGGGTTTTGTTGATTCAAATATGTGTCTCATTATGTTAAAGGAAAATGCTTCTTATCGTGAGCAAAATTGACGCGAATTTATCCCGAACATCCGTTTTTTCAGCCTTGGACTAATCTAACGGGAGAAACTTTTTTTGATAAATTCGCTGTGTTTTAACTCGGGACATATAGCACCACTGATGCCTGTTTCCTACTTTAGTTTTCTGTTTTGTAGTGTCCTACCTTTCTTAGTTATTACTGTCTAATTGAAAACGGAAGAAGTGGCTTATGATCTAACTTCAAGTTCGTTTGTTAGCATACTTTCCAAACATATTTCACCTTAATCTAAGCCATGTTGTAACCTTCAAATACCTCTAAAATGTGTGTGTACGGTGATGCTGACTTTGAATGATTGTTTAGAATTTCTTCAAATTCATAGCAAGGTACATTAACATATCGACTGGAGTGGACATAGGTCATGACCAGCTCTCCTCTACTGTCTTTAAGATGATACATTTGAAAAAAATTGGTTGAGAGAATGAGCTACCTTCAGGTAACATACTTTTTCGGAAAGGGTGCTCAACTTTTGTTCTTGACTATGTTTTATTTCTTTTTTATTATGTATTTTGATAACATGACTAATTAAACACATTTTTATTAGGGTTCTAAGATGAACCTCTCTTTACTTGTTGGGTTATATATTAACGCAAGTCGTTTATCGAGTTATGATTTGAGTTACATTTAATTTCCATATGTTTCGTGCTTAATGTTTTCTTACACTAGATGGTGTGACATACCTAGCACGCGGATTGAACTTAGATCTGGGTTTAAGAATAGAGTCTTGCTTAAATTAGAATCGTTACATATGAATTTTATTCTAATGTCTTTAATTTATTAGGGATCATTATGGTATGTGGTTAGGTTCTAAGATTCTTGTGCATTGTGGTTCTTTTAGATGACAATTTAAGAATTTCAACATTTACCTCGTTTCAATTACATGTGAGAGTGTAAGTCCCCACTTTAATAAAAATATCAATGTGTACGAAGCCTAGAGGAGAGACGACCCTTTATCGTAGTGCACATACGACCTTTAGAGTGATGAGGAGCAACATGACATCTAGAGGGATTTTGTCTCACGGCGTTAACCACTTCTATATAAAACTTAGTTCATAATTGATTGACATGATTGCATTAAGTCTAACAAGGAAGTGGAGGGGATTCGAATAATCCTAATTTCCGCTAATCATCTAAATCAAACCTTTTTATTATTTCTTCTATGAAACCAATCCGCTTTGCATAATCAAATCATACTTGCAAACTCCCCCAGATTTACCACTTCTATTAATAAGTTTAGCAAATCGCCTAATCGAAAAACAATCTTTGTGGAGACGATAACTTACAATTGTATTACTTGAAACTCCCCCAGATGCACTTACTAAATTTATCATCAGAACCTGGCTCTCGTTTGCACCATGACAACCCTCCATTTCGCAACATTGCTCGCTGTAGGCGCTTGGTTGGTAAGCTCCACTATTTGACCACAACTAGGCATTATATTTCCTTCTTAGTGGAGCAACCGTCTCAATTTTTATCTAAGCTCCCATGGTCAAGGCCTTTACTTCAGTGGGATCTTTTGCACTGGATTTACAAGGTTACATTGACCTTGATTTGGCTGGTTGCCCTGATTCACGCAGATATATCAACAGTTGCTGTTTCTTTTTGGGGAATTCATTGATCACTTGGCGCTCTAAAAAGCAATCCATTATTGCTCGTTCCAGCTCCGAAGCTGAATATTGTGCGCTTGCTGCAGCAACTTGCGAGCTTCAATGACTGCATCACAACTCTTTGATTTACAAATTTCATGTACCAAGCTGTCTGTTCTTTATTGTGATAATAAGATTTCTCTACACATTGCTGCAAACCCTGTAAACAAAGCATCTTGAGATCGATTATCATGTCGTTAGGGAGAAGCTCTCTGCCCTCCGCAAAATAGATTGCCGACTTATTCGCCAATACTCTATCCCCGTAACCCTTCTTCTATCTTCTTTGAAGGCTTCGATTGTTAGACATTTACCAATAATCAGCTTGTGGGGGGGTGTTACATGATTAGCTTAGCTTAGTGCTTAATGAGTTGGTTAGCCTTTAATTACAACCTTCGGAGTTCATCGGTCCTAAACCATCCTAACAAATAATCACTCATTACGTGCGCAACTCAGCAAACTCGCATAGGAGCACGAAACCAAATTACAAAAAATATAATAAGCGAACATTAGCAAAGAACGTTAGGGTTTTAAAATTGACGGATGAATCGACCATCAACATAGTATCAAAAAATAGAAATTCCATTAAGAAGATCGAAGATAGAGAAAACATTGGATTCTCAATACTTTTAAGTACAACATTTATTTAGATAAAACATATTATAACATTATTAATTACTTTTTCCAAGAGTCGCAAACAGCAGAACCATGACCTAGAACCCTACATGGTCCTGATTTTGTTATATACCAATTGCAAGGATCACATACATTATAATCTCTTCTTGCTATGTATATATCATAATAATGGAACCCACCTTTCCATTGAAAAGAACAGTAATATTGTGTGTTGCCAATAATGCTAACTCCAAAACTCCAACCAAAATTAGCATTGAAGTGAAGAAGTTGAGCTCCAAGATCATTATCTGCAGATTTGCAATGAAGGGTTAAATCCAAATTACCTTCCAAATTGTTTTTAACATTCACACGTACTCCAAAAACATTGTGCACTGATAGTAATATCAGCACACATAGCAATGGGATTTTTTGGGTTTGAGACATTACTCCTTCAATTAATCTTTCCTTTGGAAGTGGATAATCTTCAAGAACATGAAGGTGAAAATAATTGCTAAATGAGTAGCATATATTTATAGGTTCTAGGAAAAGGCTATATTAAAAAAAGATGAGTACATTAATTACTAAATTTGAAATATATAATTAAATATTCTTTTATAGAGTGTAAAATTATTAATAAATATTTGTGAAAAAAATAAGTAAAAGCCATGCTATTCAAATCTCTTATTACAATAAGTAATAGCCATGATATATGAAGAAGTAATAAAATATAATATTGGTACTTCATTATTAATTTTATTTTTGTCTGTTGCAATTGAAGGGTGTGTATTTTAAAAAACAAAATTAGTTTTTTCCCTGACTTTTTGCATGACATTATAACTATTTAAAAAAAAAGGTACTTCTCCTCTAAAAAAAAGTACTTCTGGTACGTTGGTAAATAATCACGATTTTCGTTGAATTGTACCATCTTTGAAACTTGGTTGGTTACTTGGATCATCAATGACGATAATAAACTACAATTTTTTATTTATAAAATGAATCTCGCGTTTAAATATTATTTATGTTTTTTAATTTAATGAAAGTTTTTATTAAGGACCGAATTATTCCAATGATAGTAAACTAAAAAGAGCTATTAAAATGTCTCACCATTATGTACTTTGATTTTTGTATTTATAAAGTAAATAAAAAGAAATTGAATAGAGCAAAAATTAAATGCATTTGAGATGCGGGAACAATCAATTTAGTCCATAAAATATCACTCATGTCCATTTGATCTCCTAACAATTGAAATCAACTAAAAGGTATGTACACCGTACTTTCATCCATCAATTTAATTTGGTCTTTACTGATGGACTAAATTGATGGTTGAAGATATAGTTTTTGAACCTTTTAGTTGATTTTAATAGTTTAATGACTAAATTGGTGATAAAATTGATTGTTTATTTCTTTTATCTGTTTTTTTTCTTATTTTAATTGTGTAACCCGTTAATCCCTAAAGATACCGTCTTTATATTGGTGATGATAACCGCTTGGTATCCATTTTTTTCCCTCTAATTAATGGAGATAATAGGATGAAGTCCCCTTTTTGATAAATGACTCCTTATTGAAGATGTTTTTAGAATCTCTATTGTATCGAAAATGTTCATGACATTGATATCTATATTAATATAAAGAGAATAGAGGACTCTGGACTGACATTTTTATTATTCAAATTATACCTTTTAAGATATTTTTCATGAGACATTCCGTATTTATTTTAAACTGTAGATTAATAAATGAAATGAAGGTATACTTTTTTTTCAATGTAGATTTGATGAGGAAATTTAGAATGACGACGACATAATAAAATTAAACATTAATACCAATTTTTTTAAAATTGACCAGGAAAAATTGGTGTAAGACAGTGATATTATAACAGGTTTTATTTTTAAGCTTTAAAATTTCAGAATATTATTAATATGTATTCCCTCCATTCCAAAATGTAAGAAAAAAACAAAATCACACTTATTAAAAAAATCATTTAATTAATGTTCTAGAATTTACCAAACAAAGTAGCCTTGATTCCTAAATCATTAAGAATTGTTGTTTGTATATGTACTCCCTCCATCCTAAATTATATGACGTTTTACACATTTCACACGTATTAAGAAATATAATTAATTTTGTGTGGAAAAAAGATATTATGAGTTATTTTACAAAATTGTCCTTAATAAATGATATGCGAATGATAAATGAAACAAGAGAGATTAGTAAATAACTAAGGATATAATAGGAAAAATAACATTAATGTTTCATTGATATTGTAAAGCGACATATAATTTTGGCCAATTTTTTTCTTTGTTAAACCGACATATAATTTGGGGCTGAGGGAGTAATATTTAACGTTAAAAACCACATTGAAGACTAAAAGAAATAAATATGATTTAACACTCTTGGAATCACTACTCTCTTTGGCAAACTCAAGGAGCATGAACACGAGATCCTACTACTAAAATCTAGTGAGGAAGATCTCAAAAAGAAGGAAAGGAAGTCCATTGTTTTGACTGGTACTTCGTCCATGGCTACTTCTTCGGTTCAAGATGGAAGTGAATTCGATGAAGATTCACTCAATAAAGATGAAATGGGGTTGTTCATAAGACGATATAATCGCTACAACAAGAGAAACAGTCTAAAGCATAATAAAAAGAACCTAGTCAACTTTAGGAAAGCTTCACTCAAAGAGAAATAATCGGAAAAGGGGGAGAAAATTATGAACTTAGTAAAAATTCTAAGTGTTTTTGCGCTTTTGAATTTCACAAAGTAAAGGCACAAGTTAAAATTATAGAGTCTTATTTAGTTCTTCAAGTCTTCAACTTCTTATATAGGCATGGATTTGAGAGACGTTGGAAAAGTGTCAACTCATTAAGAGTCCTTGAGAAGCTATCAAATCAAGACGTTGGAATATTGCCTGATATGATTAATGTTGTTTGAAAAGACATTCGAAATCTATTACAGCAAATAGAATTATTGGTTCCATTCCTTTTGTTATTGAATTTGACTTAGCACGTGATTCAGAAGAAAACAAACTGTACTATTTGAGTCTAATAGGGACATCTTCTGAAGAAGACAAAATCTGATGTGTCCTTCAAAGTCTTCTATCCTTCAAATTCTGGTGTGAAGGTGAGAAAAAACACAAGAAGGGGGTTGAATTATGTTAGCTTTTTCTTCTTTTATAACCAAGTCCAGTGTTCAAATTCTGATAGAGTTCAGGGGTTGTGTGCAAGCAGCGGAATGTGGGTGGTAGAAGTTGTTTTTGTGACAGTTGTGACGATGCTTGAGGATTTTGTTTATGTTGTTTCATTGATCGTGGTGTTAGCTTTGTTTTGATGTTTCTATTTATTGATTTCGGAGATAGCCCTATGTTAGGAGACATATCCTATAGGTTTTTGGATTTTTCTTTATTTTCACGGGTGTATGGGTTTTCCATTGAGGGTTTTCCATCATCATTTGTTTGTTGCAACTTAAGACTCCTAACCTGGCACTCCTTGTGCTGGTTAAGAATTATTGTTATCTTAATAAATTTCATTTTAGCTTTTTCCAAACTCTTTATGAATCAACTATAATGTTGGCAACACTTAAAAATTTGAGATAAAAATTAATAGAAGGGACTGATAGACGATAATGAAGTTAAGGGACTAAAACTTGCCAACAAATGATAATGAGACCAGAGTAAAATCACAAAATAAAATGAGACTAATTATTATGGGTTCTCAATACCCCAAGTACAACATTTATTATGATAAAGAAAAAAAAAGCAACATATCATTTGTTCTTATTCCATGCAAAGCATTCAACATTATCTTTTGGAGCTATGGTCCTACACGGTCCTGATTGCAGTATATACCAATTACAGGTTGTACGACAATCATCTCTGTTTGCTATGTATATATCAAACCAATGTAACTCTTTGTTCCATCGAAAGGAACAAAAGAATAATGTTTCGCCAAGGAAATTATTTTTAAAATTCATAACAAAATTTTGACCATGATGAAGAACATGTGGCCCAAGATCATCATCTGCAGATTTGCAATGAAGAGTTAAGTCTAGATTTTCTAACAAAGTGTTAGTAACATTCACATGCATTCTCTGGAAAAACAATGAAGAATATGCATTCACCCTGAGACTATTGTGAGTTGATAGCAATGTCAGCACACACATCAAGAGTAATATTTGATTAAAAAGAGACATTTCACCTTTAATTAATCTTTTCTTTGGAACTGAATAATATTTGTTATATGAATGTCGTACAAATTGTTAAAAGAAAAACATATATTTATAGAGTGGGAATGATTTTCGTTTGACAGAAAAGTTAATGATTTAAATAATAATTAATATATTTGATACTATAATATAAAATAAGTCAAATCTTTCTTTTTTTGAATAAAAAGAAAAAAATAGAGTCAACTCTTTTTGTTTGATAGAAAAGTTAATGTTTTAAATAATAATTAATATATTCGATATAATAATTAATAGAGTCAATGTATTTATTTTCATATAAGAGTCAATGTTTTAAAGAGATAATATTTGTTAGAAATTAAATGCAGAGGAATAATAATAAAAATCTAAGAATGTAAGAAAATTAATTGAATATTTTATTTTAATCAATATCATTTTATAACATAAATTTTTTGTTCCTGTTGTTTTTTTACATAAGGTGTGTTTGTTTCAAGTTATAATTGTTGATTCCCGGGAATAAAATGATAGAAATGTATATGCCTATGTTTGTTACAAGTTTACTAAAATTTATTCCTTGGTATAAAATGTTCCTGGGAATAGAAAAAATTTCCCAAGGAAAAGGGTGGGAATAAAGTTCCCATGGAGATGGGAATAAATTCATAAATAGTTTACCTATTATAATCCCTATTTTTATGGTTCCTAGGAATATTATAAAGCTAACCAAACATATTTTTCCTAAATTCCTTGGAATAAAATTCTCATCTTTATATTCCAAGGAATGTTATTCCTAGAAATAAATTTGATAAACTTGAAACAAACACACCCATAGTAAAAATCATAATCTTCAAGTTTAATTGTTAAATATATAATATGACATAATAAACAATTTACAGAAACTAACGAGTACTCACGTGCCCGTTTTTTCACTTTTTTTATGGTGTTAACGTATGTAAATGTTTTTTTCTGTAGTTTTTTTACATAGTAAAAATCATAATAATAAATCATAATCTTCAAGTTTAATTCTTAAATATATAATATAACATAATACACAATTTACTGAAACTAACGAGTACTCACGTGCCCATTTTTCCGTTTTTTTTATTGTGTTAACGTATGTAAATTATGAACGGTATTTTATATTTTTTTTAAAGAATGAACAATATTTTATATATAATTTAGATTTTGATTAAAATTATAAGCATAGATCTTTATGACTTTTAAATTGTAATAAATCCAACAAATCATGTTTATCTTATTAATGACATCAATAATATAACAAATATAATACAAATTCTTTTCTTTTAATAACACCAACAATATAACATTATTACAGAAAAAATTATTAAAGGGTATAATTAGAATAATAACAAAAAAATCAGCCCAAAATACTCTATTTTCTTTATATATACTAGCGGCTGAAGGGCACAGAGTGCTCGTCTATATACTCTATTTTCTTAGATTTTGATTAAAATTATATGTATAGATGCTTGTGACTTGTAAAAAATCTTGCTTATATTTTTTTATTTAAACAATAATATTGAAAATATAATATAAACTCTTATCATTTTAATTGACACCAACAATATAATATTATTATAGAAAAATTTGTTTAAAGGTATATCTGGAATAATACAAAATCCAACCCAAAATCTCATATTTACTTTATATATTTTTAAGATAATATTGTTCCTATTGTAGTTGAGTATTATGATGAGGTTTATCTTTATTTTAATTAATAATTTAAATATTATAAAAAAAGATAAAATAATAAATAAAATAGATTAAATTAAGAGTAAAATTGGTAAATTCTTTTTGTTCGTTTATTATAAGTTAATAATTTATAACATGGACGTTGTTTGTTCGTTTTGGACTTTTAGCATTTTAGCATAAGATATATTTGTGATGATTCACAGTGAGTTACCTGAGCATATAGCTTCTATGAAAACAGAAGTCATCACTATATTTGTATAAAGTGAATTCAAGGAGAAATAACAAAACACACGGCATAATTAGGGATTGAAAGTTATTTAATGACTGTTTTGGTTTGTGAAATCAATTGTTATTGTTTTTATTTTTAAGAGAAAACATTTGCATAATTAGCATGATAGAATGTTGTTAGAGTGTTATTAAACTAGGAGAAATAGAGGGGTGTAACGGTTCGGTTTGGATTGGTAGTCAAAAAAATGTCCAAACCGATGAAATCTTCGAAATCCCTCTCTAATTCCGTCACTAAATTTTGCGACCATGGAATTTGTGAGGAATTTTCTTTTTTCCGTCACTAATTTTCCTCGCTAATTTTGCTTTTTCTAGTAGTATTCGTCGGTTTGGATTGATTTGGTTTTCATTGTTTTTCGAAAAAGAAACCGAACCAAGCTAATCGGTTTGCTTTGGTTTGGATTGGTTCGGTTTATTTAAAAATACAAATAAAAAAAAAAATCATATTCTCACAAAATATTTGATAGAACTTTGTATAAATGTATTTCATATTTTGTTTTTTCATGTTCTCTATTTCAAACAACTTTTTATAATTAACCTTATTCAATATTTCATACATATGATCCAAGATTCATTTATTGATCATTCTTCAAAAACAACTTCATCAAACTCAAATATTTCAATCATTCATGATCCATACATGCATTATTCATCAACAAACACAAAAATTCTAAAAAGAACATCCTAAAATTAAAACATAGTCAAAATAACCAATCCATGCAAATTGAAATTAAAACATCCAGAAATTTAAACATCATGAAATTATGGACGCCATGAAATTAAATAAAAACATTCAAACTAAATCAATCCAATTCCAACGTGAATCCTCAAATTCCAATTCGCCATCCACGTAAAAGATTGAGTTTATTTCAAATTCCAATACGCAGAGTTTCTTTTTTAGTAGAAATGAAAGAGTCTGACTGATGAGATGAGATGAGATGAGAGAAAGTGAAGTGCATGGATTAAAAATTATTTAATGTTTAATTTTGGGTCTAACAATAAGTTTGTGTGAGGTAGGATAATATTAGTAAGGCTTAATACATCATTTGGTCCCTTAACTTATTTTTGGTTTTCAATTTGGTCCCCTAACTATAAAGTGTCTCAATTTGGTCTCATAAATCTTATGCCATTTACTATTTTGGTCCTCTCCGTTAGTATTTTGCAAAATTTGTTAACTCTTTGTCACGTGTCATTTAAGATTGGTGATCAACGGTTGGATTTAAAAAGCCCGCATGATATACCGTGGACTCACAACATATGATAACTTCCATGTTCATCTTCTTCAATCTTCATCTTCCTATAACCTTCATAAACAAAAAATCATTTTTTTTTTAAATCCAATTTTTTTCCTTTAAAAATTCATCATTTCAACTTCATCAAAAACCATGTAATCAAACCCTTAAACCTATTGTCATCTTCTTTTGATTATAGGATTACAAAAGAATTAAAACCAAGATTTTTTTTCTAAAAAAAAACCAAAATCATCATCAATAGCGCATCAACACATCGAGAAATCATATTCAACCCATTTTAATTCTTTTCATCATCATGAATTAAAAACAATGGATTTCTCCAAATTCAGCACATCAACAACACGATGCTTTGGACCAACAACAACATCATAAAAAAAATATCTCTCTCTTCCAATCCATTCATAAAAACATAACAAAAAAATTGAATTGTTGCTTTTTCTCTCTTCCCTTTCTCTCAAATGTGCGGTACTGTAATCACACATAATCAAATGTGCGGTACAATTCATGGAATTTGATTTTGGATCACGTCTGAAGAAATAAAAAATAAAACTTTATTGATTTATTTAGGATTTTATGAGATCCAATTTCTTAGTTTATGAGTTTCAACTGAAGCAAATCAAAAGTACAGTCCTTCAGGGAGAGTTTGAACGGGATAAGAAGAAGGTGAGGGAGGTGGGTGATCTGCAAGTCTATGGAAGTATGGAGGTGAGGAGAGACATGCTGAAGAAGAAAATAAGAGAGAAGACCTTTTGTAATCTCCTTGCAACCTTATTAAAATTTGATTATATGATTTTTGATGAAGTTGAAAGGAAAAAAATTGGATTAAAAAAAAAAAGGATTTTTTTTTTTATGAAGATGAAGATGGAAGTTATTATATGTTGTGAGTCCATGGTATGTCATGTGTGCTTTTTAAATCCAACCGTTGATCACCAATCTTAAATGACACGTGACAAAGAGTTAACAAATTTTGCAAAATACTAACAGAGAGGACCAAAATAATAAACGACATAAGATTTATGGGACCAAATTGAGACACTTTATAGTTAGGGGACCAAATTGAAAACCAAAAATAAGTTAAGGGACCAAATGATGTATTAAGCCTATTAGTAAAATAAAGAATGTGGTTATCATCGGATTGGTTCATCGGTTTCACGGATCTCGAAATGAAAAACCATGAACCAAACCAAACTATATCGGTTTCGATTGGTTCGGATCGGTTTCAAACCGAACCAAACAAGGTCGGATATTTTTTCGGTTTGAAATTTCAGTTTCGTTGGTTTTGTCCGAACCACTTACACCCCCTAATAGAGAGAGAATTTTCTAACTAACTTTTGATTCTCTCACTGAATAATGTTACAGACAGCTTGATATATGAAGCTGGGGAATACCTGCTATAGCAGGTTGACCTATCTCTAACTGACATTGGTCAGTTACATGATAGCAGATGTAAACAACTGGCTTTTACAAGACTCAATCTAGTTACGTGCTAAATTGTGCTTAACCTCAATGTGGGTCTTCAGCGAAATTGAGTGAGCGCATTAGAAGGAACTTAGCTGTAGAGACAGGTTTAGTAAGGATGTCAGCCCACTGGTCTGTACCAAGAATGTGCACAACAAATAATTTATTTGCCATAACCTTTCCTCTAACAAAGAAGAGGTCAATTTCCATGTGTTTGGTCCTTGAGTGTAAAATAGGATTGTGAGTCAATAAAACTACGGACTGATTATCACAGAGAACAACAGGATAGGAGAATGGAACAGTAAGCTCTTTCTGCAAGGTCTAAACCCAAAGAACATCAGCAGTAGCTTGAGCTAAGGCCCTGTATTTTGCCTCTGTGCTATATCTGGCTACAGCAGGTTGTTTTCTGGACCACCAAGAAATAACATTAGGACCAAAGAATATGACAGCTCCAGAAGTGGACCTCTATCATCAGGATATGATGATCTGATACCATATTAAACTAGGAGGAATAGAGAGGGAATTTTCTAACTAACTTTTATCTCAATTTTGATTCTTTTATTGAATGAATAATTTTGTTACAGACAACTTTATATATGAAGTTGGGGAATACTTGCAATAGCAGGTTGACCTATCTTTAACTGACATCTGTTAATTACATGACAGCACCGCTGGCATTTACAAAACTCAATCTAGTTACATGCTAAATTGTGCTTAACTAGCAAATATACTCATAAGTGTTAAAAATTTTAACGAGGCACCTTAGTTATTAAATTCCTTTTGTTCATGAAATTTTAAACTTTAAGTTGTAGTCCTAGTCCACTTTGCCTAAACTTTATTGGAAATGGATATAAACCCTTCAATGTAGGGTCAACTCACCGAAATCTATCTTAAGGGATTTGTGGTCCTAAACACATATTGATTAGGATTTTAAGATGAACATCTTTTTTCTTTTTGTTGGATTTCATTAATTCAAGTCTTTTATTCAAATATGTCTTAAGATCTATGTAATTTTTGTGTGCATCGAACTTAATGCTTTCACAACCCTAAGGAGTGTGACATACTTAAAAAGTGTGATCGAACTTAGAAATAGGTTACAGATGTACTTCTAGTTTATCTTCTGAATTGTTGCATATGAATTTTATTCTTTCCCCTTGGTGCAATATGGTTAGACCTATCCATTTAATCTACTAGGGAAAAGTAAAGGTATGTGGTAGAATTTAAAGATTGATAAGTAAAAGTGGTTCCTTTAGATGACAATTTAGGAATTTCTTCTATGTTTATGTTTCAATTACCGATCAGAGTGTAAGTCCATGCCTTAAATAATTGAGTGACCACATATAAAACCTACGACCCTTTACCATATACTAGCACGCATGACCTTTATGGTGATTGAGAAGCAACATGACATCTGGAGGAATGTTAGATCCCATTGAACTAACTAGTATAATATAACTCTTATTTTATAACTGATAATTGTTTACATTAATTGAAGAAGGGAAGATAGGGATTCGAAGAATCCTAATCGTCGTTAAACTCTGCAATCAAATCTTTAATTTTCCATAATCAAATCAAATTTGTAATTTCTTCCTATTTTATTGTTTTTATTTACTATTTTAATAAGTTTAGCAAGTTGTGAAGTTGAAGCGACAATCCTTACATAAAATAGTATGATGCACTTTTTAGTCATTAGTCACCTTGGTTAAACGATGGACAGCCATATTTAGTTGACGACGATATATGGTTTAAACATTTTTTCTCATCATCCATTTCAATTTTTTTTCTTATACAACAAAAAGAAAAGAGAAATGCTAGTATACAAGTGTATATGACCACTTCATTCCACTAGAGCACTAACTAGTAACTATTAACCACTACCATCTTCTTCACAAAGCAAAAAATGCAACAAAGGTCAAAGAGACAAGACCCACAAATAGACACATGATATCCATTCTCCTTTCTACCCTCTTCTTTCTTTCCTCCCTCTCTTTTTTCTTCTTCACAAATTCCCTATAACCTTCTCCCTCCCCAACTCCCTTCCATTTCCTCCCACCTTCCAACGCTTTCTGTAAAATTACCAAACTATCCCTTCCATTTACATGTTTCCCATCCATATCCTCCACTTGCAAACTAACCTCTCTAACTTCCATACTCTCTTCAGCCAACATCACCACCACACTACACAACGCCACCTCCAACGCCGTCGCTGTTTCTCCGTAAACCACCGTTGTGAACCGCGCCTTCACCTCTCCACTCAGCCAGTGCCGCTGCACAGCCACCGCCTTCCTGCTTGACACGTTCACCGCCCGATGACTTGCCGGATCAATCAATATCCAGCTCAGTCTCAGCTCCTCCCCAAGATCATGACATGTGACATTATTTTCATCACCAACAACTGGATATTTTATCACATCCTTTGTATCAAGTAGGTCAACACGAAACGGAGAGCACCGGAACCACCCAGTCACAGTCTCAGTTTCAACTACTTTAGAAAACACTAAACCCTCACGGTGGAAAATATCAACGGCTGAGATTAAACTTAGGGTTTCGTCATGATTTGTTAAAGTCATATCCCTTTGATGATGAGAGGAGAAAGAGTCTGCAAAGAAAGAGCGGAAGCCATTTGGGAAGTTTGAGATTACTTGCTGAACACGTTCAGTGTTGGTGGAAGGCCAAGTGGAGTGGCACATGTTAGCCCATAGATGTTCATTGGTACATAGAGAGTTGAATTGGGAGCAGGTGCTTGCGGCGGAAGCAAGAGCAGGACCGTCGAGACGGGTGAGTATGTGTGTTTGGATTATGTCGGAGTGGACGGCGGCGATTGTGGTTGTTTCCTCCGCCTCTGACTCGCCGGAAATGCAGATCATAGTAGCGTATAAATAGATATATTTTGTAGGGTTTTAGCTTTGTGCACTACTTATATGTGTACTTGTGAAATGAGAAATGATGGATACTTAATACTTATAGTGTATAGTGTGAGTTAAGGTGCAAGTTGAAATGAATGATTATTTCATTTTCATTTTCTTCAATCCACTATCTAGCACTTGATTAATGGTCCCACTTGGATCATGGTTGACGCACGATTTTGACCTGTTACCAAAGTATGATGATCATTCGAGCAAGATTTTATATTAAATCATTTTATTTTATACAATAATGATGACTTTTTTGGATGGATGCTGATTTAAGATAATGGTTTATTATTTAGCAATATTTTAATAATGGTGAAAAGACCAATGTAACGAATAATTTAATGGAAATAAATAAAGAGTTTCCCTACAAACGTACGTAACAAATAAATTAAGAGAAATGATTGTGTTTAAAGGCTTGGCTGTGCACATTTTTGGTGCTGAAAAGGCTGGCTTTTAATTTGAAACTATTGTCTACTCCGTTCTATTTTTTTTTTTATAAAAGATAGATGAGTCGAGAAATGATGTATTTGATCTAAATTATGAAGTTTAGATTTTTTTTTTATAATATACTACTATCTAATTCGCTTAATTAGTGAAGAGTTACCGCTTCAAAAATCCAACTTCATTAGAACATCTCCAATGATAAACTCAAACAATTGTTATTTTGTGGGTTCCATTATGCCACATTATTATGGAGAGCAACTCACTCATTTTATGTTTTAGTGAAAAACCTAGTATACTAACACTTCATTTAGCATTTGTTGCTGTAATTTTAAGTGTTAAACATATTTTTGGTTCATATTAATATACCAACTTTTTGTTTGTACCTCCTCTAAAGTTTACTTTCACATTTAGTCTTCCAAAAATATTCAATTTTATATCCAACTTTTAATCAACTCTTGTGTAGCCTTCATATTTTTAAATAAATTTATCAAGAATGTTAAGAATATTATAAGAATCTTTCAAAGAAAATAGATATTTTTAACAAAACATGAATTAAATTTGAATTTTTTATGTTTTTAGCGCTTAAAAATTCATGTTTTGTTAAAAAAATTCTACTAATAATATTTTTTAGAGAGATTCTTATAATATTTTAAACATTTTCGAAAATTTTCATTCAAAAATAAGATTTCACATGAGTTAACTTAAAAGGAAAGACTAATAGTGACGTTTGAAAACTTTAGAGGGGCAAGAAGTCAAAGCAAATAATTGGGATAGCTAATATTTTTTTATTTAACGCTAACTTTCAATGCCTTGGCAAAAAAAAATTATCATTTCAAATTATACTCTTTTAAGACTTTTTAAAAAAAAAAAATATTCAAGAGTTTCAAATTAATACTTGGAGCCGAGTGGGTTAGTTAGAGAGCCCTAATAATTTTCTATTCTCTCAATTTCTCTCATTATTATTATAGTTTTGAAAATATAAATATAAAATTGTGACATTAAATAAATTTAAATCTTTTTTATACACACGAAAATATTTAAAAAGTTTAATATTGTATACACACCAAATGATAACTTGGCAGCGCAGTGTACTATAATTTGAATTATCAAGAGTGTTCAGTAGGTTTTTGTCAAAAAAAAAAAGGAGTGTTGAGTAGGTTGTGGTTTGATGGAAGACAAGAACCATTTGTTTGTTAAATGTAATTTTTATGGTTCGTTGCATCTTGGTTAGGTTTCTCAACGGCAACGCATGACTATTTACATGATCATCTGGTTCAGTTTGGTGGGTTAGAGGATCATTTGAGAAAGGTTTGGTTCTTAACATCAGTTTGGTGGTTTTGGAATATTTTGAATGAGAGAGAAATAGACACATATTCTAACTTAACCATGATCACATACAATCTTTCAGTGAAAGGTTAAGTTGCAGTCTTTTTGATTGTTGAAATCGAATTATGTTACTTTCGATTTTGATTATCATTTTTAGAAGCTTAACCTCATTCTTCGTTTATATGTTGTAATTAGTTTTTTGTCAAACAATTAATAGTTTATACTTTATAGTCATTCTATTTTTAATATGTAAAAACAAAAACTTAGATTATTGAAATATTTATTCAATCTGTCATGAAAGTCTTGTAAGTGGACAAAGAGATTTTCCATTGAAACATCGTTCAAATATAATAATGTGTGAATTAAGTAGAGCAGCAGGTAAGGATGACGGAAGCGTTGCCGCCTGACCTCGTTTTATTATAAGTTTATTTATAAAGACAACTTTTAGAGCTAAAATGCACTGTTTTGTTTAATGCGTCCCTTCGTTGGAAGATTCATTTCATTCTTGTTGTGTTGCTCTCGTCTTCATCGTATTGATGAAAGTAGTCTTACATAAGCACTACTTTTTCTTTTTCTTTTACACGTAAGCACGACTCTGAATAAAAGTTATTTTGATACTCAAATAAAAAATTAAAAGAAAAATAAATTTAAATATATTATTTAATATTTTTCTCTTTTAGTTTATTTTAGGTAAAATTACACAATTAGTCCCTTAACTTTATTTTAGGTAACACTTTCGTCCTTTATTTTTTTTTGTCATGATTTAGTCATTTATGTTATAAAATGACAATATCTTATCATTTTTTATGAGATTTTTTTCAAAGAAATTTGATTTTCTAAGCTTGTATGATGAAGATTTACGTTTGCATATGAATTTGATGTTTTTTTTTTGGAGTTTTTGATTATTTTTTTTCATAAAAAATGATAACTATGTTGTTATTTTATAACATAAAGAACTAAATCGTGACAAAAAAAAAAAAGATAAAGGACGAAAGTGTTATCTAAAATAAAGTTAAGGGACTAATTGTGTAATTTTGTCTTTATTTTACTTGTGTAAGTATACCCAAACATTTTCTCTCAAACATTTCTAATTAGAGTTGTATTCAAGCATTTCTCTCATATGACATCGGTTGTAAAACCGCTTCGGTCTCCAAGCTCCAAACCTTTGACTTCTCCATAGGTTTTTCACAAATTAACATAACCTTTCCCCTTCCCTGTCGATCCAAACATTGTTTTAAAGATGTAGCCTTCATGATTGGTGGTGCAACAAGCGATATCCGCCCTCTGTGCCACTGCTTGACCCTCTCCTTTCCGGTAATAGCTCAAGTGCTTTGTTCCTTTTGTCGTCATTCTCCTACTCGTCGGTGTGTTGAAAGGTCTTTTGTTGGAATCGCAACTTCTCCACCGCGTCGGAAGATTTGGGTGTTGATTTTTAGATTTTCAAACTGTTATATTTTGATTTCCAAAGTCTAGTTTCAAAAGGAATTTTCATCTACTAATGTTATTACTTGTTGAGTAATGAACATGTTGCGCTCTCTAAGACTTTTGTGGCACTGTCCAAAATTGTGCAAGAAATATTATCAGCCACGCCACATTCAGGATAAAACAATTCCAACGACAATTGTACGATTAACTATACTGCACTGTAGCTAATCGAGAATTACACCCTCAAATATGGCTTTTAAGACCACTCAAATTTAATACTGAAACCACTATAATATAGTATTATGACCACTCTATTATGGTATTAAGATCACTCAAATATGGTGCTATTGTCATTCTAACCTCTAACATATCCATATGGTAATGTGACCACTCAAATATGGTGTTACCACCATTCTAACCTCTAACTTCTCCAATGGTACAAAATTATCGAAAGGATATATATACTATTAAGTTAATTCTTAATTCTGAAGGGACATTATTATTCCTAAAAAGGGACTGAAGGTGTAAAATTAGGCAAGTGCAGCCAATCATACTCAAGTAATAAAGTGGTAAGTTATCATCTCAACAAAGATTGTCTTCAACTCGGTAGTTAGTGGTATTTATTTGAAATCAAATAAAAGTAAAAGATTGAGAGTGGTTGCAGGGTTTTAATTGTCATGTCCAATGCGAGATAACATTTGGGTTGATTCAGAAGTGTAACAACGATTACAGAATCCTTGAATCCCCCTTCGTATTTATTGGAAATTAACTCGATTAATTATTAGTTTATGACTTGTCATATGTGTGGATTTAAAAAAGTAGAACATAACCCCGTGATGAACCAGTGGAAGTTTATTTTATTATCCCTGCAATTCAACCATTTATTGTTGTTAGATTCCCTTAAGATGAGTTATAGCCCTAAATTCATAATTAGATTCAATTAATTTAGAAATCAAGCAATTCACTATTGTCTTGTTCCAATGGAATTTGGATTGGCAATCCTAATTAGCTCCATCTAGAGATATGGTATAAAAATGGACATATACTAATTAAATCAAACTTTAGATCATAAATTGGATAAAAACTTTATTAATGGAATCCAACAAATAAGAGGTTTAATTGCACATAACAACAAATATCATTACAAAACAATAGAAAAACATACCCTAGAGAGAACGAGAGGAGGATGGAGATGCTCTTCCTTGAAGCTCCAGATGTTTGACCCTTGCCTTGTACTGTTATCTTTATAAATGAATAAAAGAGTGTGCAAAGGTCTCTATTTATAGTGCATTATTACTTAAGAGTTAATAGAGGAAAAATAAGGGTTTTGCACAAAAAACGACTTGAAAAATGGGGTTTAGGCAATAACTTTATCCTTGTGGGTGTTTATTATGTGCCTAAATAGGTTGAGGCACTGGCATTCCCCACTAATGATGTTAAGGTATTGACCAAATTCTTAATGAAGAAAATTTTTATAAGGTTTGGGATGACGGAGTATCATATGATATTTTTTGCTATGTTCTTAGTGCTTTTCTTTGCATTTGAAAATAAATAAGATGAGAGTTAGAGGGTGTTATCATGGTTTTTGGGTGCCAAGCCACTAATTGGACTTGAACCTTTCGACCGTTGATATCTCTCTTTTTTCTTGGGAAGGGAAAAAGGAGAAAAACCCTTAAAAAGTTTCTAGATTCGGGGGTCGTTTTCGCTACGGGAAGGTGTTAGGCACCCGGAGCGATTATGGTATTCCATAAGAACCGCTCTCCTAAGTTTATTTCTACGCTTTAATTTTATTGCTTATTTGTAAAAAAAGGGAGGTATGATTAGTGAAGAATGGGGGTGAGAAGAAGTAGAATTTGATTTTATTTCGGCTTGGATGAGTTTTGACTCATTGCCTACGTACCCTTTTAAGGGATCAAAACCGTTCGTAGTTCATTCTCAAAAAAAGCTTTTGTTTTTGTTGGTTGATTTTAAGTTTGAAAAGAGATTTTGAAGAATAGAGATGGGAGGCCTCAAGGGCATAAGATTTGGAAAATGTGAGGTGGAATTAGTCATTTTGCAAAAATAAAGTCCAAGGAGGATTAAGATTTATTGAAAATTTTACTTAAGAAAATAAAGGGGGAAATAAGGAGTTTTGACTCCATTTTATTTTCAAAAAGGTTTTCAAGTGTTATTTGCACGTTTTGGAAAAAAGTTGATTTTTATCTAAGTGTTTAAACCTAAGCATTCATCTAACCATACAATCCTATGCATACATCTAAGGTGAGTGTGTGCGTGTCGGTGCGTCATAGTGTCCATAGTCCATATTACAAAAATTGCCTAAATACATTCTATGGCCCCTTTGCCAAGCTACAAACCAATGATAACAAATTACACCTCTAAATGAATTAAGACTTGCAAAAATGAATACTAAACTAAAGGAAGTGGAGAGTGGAGAGGGTGGTGGAATGCTATGAAATGTATGGCACATGAGATGAAATGGTTAGTGATCATAAAGCACAAAATAGTAGGAGATAATCAAAAGGAAATGCATAGAAATGGCAAAGAAAAGGTAATAAAGTGGCAATAAACCTAAAATTTTTTGATGTGATACCTAAAGGTGCTTGTAACCCATAATCATCACATCATGGCAATTTTGAAAGAAATTTTGTTTCAAGCCATGACATGAAATTAATGGAAACACATGCAAGCAAGGTATCACACCAAATTCATAGAGAAATTTGACACTTTATTTTCTAAAACAAACACTTGTTGCTTGTAAAACAAGAAATCCATAAAATCATATTCAAAAACAGCAAACAAAAGCACATTTCCAGAGGCATATTCATCACCATATTAGGCATCATTCATCCATGTCATAATATCAAAGTGTCAAGAACAAAACATAGCAAAATGCATACCAAAAGTGTAAAAATACATGGAATTAGTTCATGTCATTTTAACATTTTTTGTTATGCAAGAAACACCATAGAAATACTAAAAATATACCAAGAAATCACCAGGATTTTTTAGGAATTTTCATAAAAAAATGTGAGCAAGCAACAGGTGCAGATAGCAAGGAAATATAGTGCAAATAGCAAGAAAAATAACAAAAAACGTAAAAAGAACTAAGCCCAAACCCAAAGCCCAAAGCCAAAACGCAGGGAAGTACAGAGACCACACGATTGATCCAGGGTCCTGAAACCCTAGATCAAACGGCCAGGAACAAAGGGGATTGGACCGGTCCGGTTCACTGGCTATATAAACACAAGGGGACCGGTTTATTTCATTTTCCACTCCCCTTTCTCTCTCTACATTCAGAGCTTCTCTCTCTTCTCTCTTCTCTCAACTCATCGGATTCTGGCATGGCACGCCGGAGAGGATGAAGGACCGGCCGGAACCTTCATAGGTCGCCGGAAACTTCATCTTCTCCGGTGAAGATCTAGGGTTCCGCCGTGAAATTTTTCAGAAACTTATGATTTTTACGTCTTTTGATTCGTCCCCTAATCCTAAACACGAATCCAGCAATGATTTTCTCATACACAGCTTGAAACGACGTAGATCTTGGAAAAAACTTTTACGGTTTTGAAATGATTTTTGATTTTTGAACTAAATCGTTTAGATCTTTAAAGATCTACATCGTTTCGTCGTTTGATGGCTTTTCTGATACTTGTTCTTGCTTTCAAAACCTAGATCCTTATGGATCTAGGTTTTGTGTTTACGGTTACGGCTTTGTTTCGTGATTCTGGAAACTTTTCTGTTTTCTATTTGCAGGTTTAACTGTGATATTACTTTTTGAAGAAGGATTCTGAGTTTTACCTGAGTTTTTTATGGAGATTCTGTTGAGTTCTTCGGAAACGCTTGGATTTGACTTTTGCTTATTGATCCCCGGTTTTGAAACTGAAAATAAATCAGTGATTCTTCTTCTTCTTCACCGGTCCGGATTCTGCTTCTTTTCTTCCTCTTTTCACGCTCTCGAATTCTTCGTGATCGGTGCTGGAGTTCGTCAATGGCGAATTCTCACCTTGGATTGCGAAGAAACTCAATTCGATGATGAAGATTCAATGCGGAATCTCTGAGAATTGCAAAAAATCTTGTTGATTCTGTACTGATTTGTAATATTCTGTGTTGATTTCTGTTGATTTGAGTTGATTTGGATTGATTTGGATTGATTTGGAGTTGGTTCAGAAACGGTTAGGGTTTGAATGTTCTTGATGATTCTGGAAAATTATTACGTTTTTGATCTTTGAGAATGGGAAAGAAAAATTGGAAAGTGTTTGTGATGTGGCGTGTAATCATTGCTTCTGAAATCTGACTTAATGCTTTTATAGCTGACATGTGTGCATTGGAACCAATAGGAAACTGACATGTGGCATTGGACTGAGAAAGGGGGCGCTGCCCTATAATTCTGACTTGAAGGACCTTTCTGCAAAAACAAAGAAATTGAGGACTAAACTGCAAAATAATAAAAAAGGCTTGAAATGAAATAAAAAAACAGTTTGGACAAAATGCAATTTTGGGACCTCAATTGAGGGACCAAAATGCAAAAAAAAAATAAAATAAAATTTGAATAAAAAACGTAATTTGACCAAACGTAAAGTGAAACAAAAATAAAATTGACAAAACGGACTAAAACGAACCAATGACCTAAATGAGGTACTTCAAAGTAACCTCTCTATGCCAAAATTTTGTGTGAAATGACCAAAATGCCCCTAGGGCTAAAAATGACCTAAACAGAGCCAAATTGACTTGACACTGACTCGGATGCAAGTTTGAAATGAATTTAACAAGGTTTACTGATGAAATGCAAAAAAAACAATCTGAAAAGACTCAGAGACAGTCACAAGGATGAAAATGGGTCCCACTGCAGGAAATGACCAAAATACCCTTCTGTATGACTTTTTGTAAATTTTGAAATAAACTGTAGAAAAAGCAATGTAATGATTCAGAGACACTTTTGAATGACTTACAAGACAAGTAAAGACATTTCAAAAGGTTTTATGCAAGAAAAACATAGGTAAAATTGTGATTGAAAATACTGCGAGGCAGAGACAATTTGAACTGTGCAGTTGAAATTTGATAATTGACAAAGTTTGAAATGAAATTGGGCCCAGTATTTTTAGGTCCAAAAACAGGGTATAACAGCTGCCCCTATTTAAGTTTCTTTGTTTGGAGAGTCAAGAGACGGAGTCTCTGGCTTGACAGGACGAAGATACTTAAATATTAGCATTTGCACTGTGTTTGGACGTAAAAATACGCCTACCCATTTTCAAATAATATGCATGCCATGCATCGTTTGGATTATGAATGCAAGACCTCATGGGGATTGGAATTAACAAAATATGTCGTATCCATTGCGGGATTGGTAGACATTGACAAAGATAGTGAATAGCAGAGTAACGGGAAACTAGAAACAAGTTGGACAGGTACAAGCTGTTCTTGGATTCAAACTAGCCACTTGACCGGGAATGAAACAAACAGACAACTGCGAGTTGTTCTTATGGATTCGAACTGGTCACTTCACAGGGGATAGAGGTTACTGGACAAACATGAGTTATTCTTATGGATTCGAACTGGTAACTCACTTGGGGATATTGGAAAGTGCGAGTTGTTCTTATGGATTCGAACTGGTGACTCGACTGAAAAAAGAGAAAATTGAAAAGTACGAGTTGTTCTTATGGATTCGAACTGGTGACTCGACTGAAAAAAGAGAAAATTGAAAAGTACGAGTTGTTCTTATGGATTCGAACTGGTGACTCGACTGAAAACATGTAAAATTGGCAGGTACGAGTTGTTCTTAAGGATTCGAACTGGTTACTCGACTGAAAGCAAGGCAAATAGACAGGTGCGAGCTTGTTCTTGGATGCGAACTGGTTACTCCACCGGAGACAAATACAAAATAGACAGGCGCAAGCTGCTCTTGGATCGAGCTAGCCACTTGAGCGAACAGAAACAGATAGACGGGTACAAGCTGTTCTTGGACTTGAACTAGCCTCTTGACCCAAAATCATAGGCACATAGACAGGTACGAGCTGTTCTTGGATTCGAACTGGTCACTCGACCGAAAGCAAAGGCAAATAAACAGGTGTGAGCTTGTTCTTGGATGCGAACTGGTTACTCCACCGGACAGAAACAGATAGACAGGTACAAGCTGCTCTTGGATTAAGCTAGCCACTTGACCAAATGGAAACATATTCACTGGGGATTGGTTTTTTTTTTTGACAAAATATAGATTGAGATTGACTTGACGTCGATTTGAATTGAAAGGCAGAAATTGACCGATATTATTGGCTCACAAGGTTTTGACAGAGAACCTGACATGAGTATCGAATTGAGACTGATGTTGACATTGGAAATGCAATATGCACGGATGATATAACAGTTTCATTAAATGCATGGGCACGTAATATGCATGATTATGCATGTATGAATGCTTGTAATGCATGACTGTTGGCATTTTGTAGGCACGACTTCACGGGGAAGACAAGACATCAGAGTATTGGGCACGTAGTGGCTCGTGCTATATTACACATTCTTGGAAATCCTCTTGGAGATGACGTCGTTGGGAGACGTATCGGAACCATGGCCGAGGGCCGGTAGGTATGTAACTTGCTGGAGATAGAATCTTGGAAGACCTGACTGGGGAAAATGCCGTTGTGCTGGGCATTTCAGCGCTGGGTATGTTGTAGACATTGCATCTGTGGTCAATGCTTTTTGCATGTTATTTTCTCAATTTCATTCATTCATTTTTTGCATCCCATTTTTGCCTGGATCGCCCTTTCGGGTTTTCGATCCACCGGGGAAATAAATTCTTTTCAATGCCCCATTTTTGCCCGAACTGCCCTTTCGGGTTTTCAATCCAGCGGGGTGCTCATTCTTGCTTAAGCCGCCCTTCCGGGTTTTCAACTTAGCGAGCCTTTTCATTTTCATGCATTTTCATTCTGTTTTTTCATTCTTGCCATTGACCACAGACTATCCTGGAGGAGAACCTGCTTGTAACACCTATTGAAATAGACATCAACATACTCTCACTCATGCATGTTTCATTTGAATGTAACCTGTTGCTCAGGTTTGCTTTTCAAAATAGACAAAAAGTTTTCAATTTTCAAAATGTTTGTTTCAAGCATTGTCATTATCAAAATAGAAAGAAAATGTTTTGTATATAGCTTTGAAAGTAGAAGAAAAAATAGAGTTTTCAAACAAAAGCAAAGGCTCAAATTGATGTATAAGAGTGGTGGTCAGCCAAAGGCATGACTCCACGGATTCACAAAGCTTGGAAAATGGTAATTTTATTGGTTGGTGGTACATTGAACACAGCAATCATTACATTTCCTGGAAACTTTGAATTCGCAAGCGTAGGAGCTTTTGATGAAGATAGTCATCAACGGCAGCAGATGCCCCAAGGGGGACGGTGGTTGGCCAGATATAGTTACTTGCCTTTTGTTTCAATCTCATTTTTGCATGAACCGCCCTTCCGGGTTTTCGGCTCATCGAGACGCTCATTCTTGCCTGAGTTGCGTGCAATCTCAGCGAGCTTTTTCATATATATTTTTTTGTCCCTTATTTTTGCCTGGACCGCCCTTTCGGGTTTTCGACCCACCGGGAAGCGCATTTTTTCCTAGGCCGCCCTTTCGGGTTTTCGACCTACCGCGCTGTTCTTTTCATATTTCTAGGCAAAGTATTTCTTGACTATATCGGCATTCACTGGATTTGGAAGTTCTACACCATCCATATGTGTAAGGATTAAAGCACCACCGGAGAAGGCCTTCTTGACAACATAAGGACCTTCATAGTTAGGCGTCCACTTGCCCCTTGGGTCGGGTTGCTGGCTTATCCTCCTTTTCAATACCAGTTCCCCCACCTTGAATTCTCGAGGATGGACTTTCTTGTCAAAAGCAGTCTTCATTCTTGCTTGATATGACTGTCCACGAGCCATGGCATCCATACGTTTTTCCTCAATCAAATTCAACTGATCATACCGGCTTTGGCACCATTCAGCCTCGGATAACTTTGCTTCCATGATCACACGGAGAGATGGGATCTCCACTTCCAAAGGAAGAACTGCTTCCATACCATATATAAGAGAGAAAGGGGTTGCCCCGGTTGAACTGCGCACTGTAGTGCGGTAGCCATGCAGAGCATAGGGTAACATCTCATGCCAGTCCTTGTAAGTGGTTACCATCTTCTGGACAATTCTTTTGATATTCTTGTTGGCGGCCTCAACTGCACCATTCATCTGAGGTCTATAGGGAGAAGAGTTATGATGCTCAATTTTGAATTCTTCACAAAGAGCTTGCACCACATTGTTGTTCAGGTTGGTACCATTGTCGGTAATAATCTTGCTGGGAACACCATATCGACAGATGATGTTGTTCTTGATGAACTTAGCTACCACTTGCTTGGTCACATTGGTATAAGATGCTGCTTCAACCCACTTGGTGAAGTAGTCAATTGCCACTAAGATGAAACGATGACCATTCGAAGCCTTTGGTTCAATCCTTCCGATCATGTCGATGCCCCACATTGAGAACGGCCATGGGGATGACATAACATTGAGAGCGTGCGGAGGCACATGAATCTTATCAGCATAGATTTGACATTTGTGGCATTTTCTGGCGTATTGGTAGCAATCATGCTCCATGGCCATCCAGTAGTAACCTGCTCGTAACAACTTCCTCGACATAGTATGCCCTGTAGCGTGGGTCCCGAAGGTACCGTCATGTATATCATGCATTAACTGCTCTGCTTCGTGTTCATCAACACATCTTAACAATACCATGTCATAGTTTCTCTTGTACAGAATATCTCCATCTAACAGGAATCTACTGGCCAATCTTCTCAGGGTCTTCTTATCTTGTTTGGAAGCACCCGGCGGATACTCACGGCTCAGCAAGAACTGTTTGATGTCGTAGTACCAGGGTCTATAGTCAACCACATTTTCACCAGCCTGATCGATCACATCCCCAATAGCAAACACATGGGAAGGTCTTTCAAGGCGTTGCACTTTGATTACTGGCACATCATTCCAATGGTTCACTCGAAACATGGAAGATAGAGTAACAAGAGCATCAGCCATTTGGTTCTCATCACGAGGAATATGGTGCAGCTCAACCTTTGTAAAATATGTCAGAAGACGTCTCGCATAATCACGATAAGGAATCAACTTAGCATGGTGTGTCTCCCATTCACCCTTTATCTGATTGATGACGAGCGCAGAATCTCCATAGATGTCGAGGTGTTTGATTCTCATGTCAATTGCTTCCTCGATCCCGAAGATACATGCTTCATGCTCAGCCATATTGTTGGTACATTCGAACAAAATTCTGGCGGTAAAAGGAATGTGATGCCCCTGCGGGGATACAATGACTGCCCCAATTCCTTTACCATAAGCATTGACAGCACCATCAAAGACTAAACCCCACCTGCTATTGGGATCTGGACCTTCATTAATCAACGGTTCTTCGCAGTCTTTTGATTTCAAATACATGATCTCTTCATCGGGGAAATCAAACTCAATTGGTTGGTAATCATCAAGAGGTTGGTAGGCAAGATGATCGGCAAGAATGCTACCTTTGATTGCCTTTTGAGTTTTGAACACAATATCATATTCAGACAAAAGCATCTGCCAGCGTGCAATCTTCCCAGTAACAACAGCTTTCTCAAAGATATACTTTATCGGATCCATTCTGGATATCAACCAAGTTGTATGATTCACCAAATAATGACGCAGGCGTTTAGCAGCCCAGGCCAAAGCACAACAAGTCTTCTCAAGCATTGTATACCGAGTTTCACAGTCGGTGAACTTCTTGCTCAGATAGTAGATAACATGTTCTTTCTTTCCAGTCTCATCTTGTTGACCAAGTACACATCCCATGGATTCATCAAATACTGCCAAATACATAATCAAAGGCCTTCCTTCCACGGGTGGGACAAGGATAGGTGGTTCCAGCAGGTAATTCTTGATGCTATCAAAAGCTTCTTGGCATTCATCATTCCATACAATAGGCTGATTCTTCCTTAGTAGCTTGAAGATCGGCCCGCAGGTTGCGGTCATGTGAGATATGAATCGGGAGATGTAATTCAAACGCCCGAGGAAACCTCTGACTTGCTTCTCTGTTTGTGGAGCTGGCATTTCTCGGATGGCCCGGACTTTATCAGGATCGACTTCAATGCCCTTTTGGCTGACAACGAAGCCTAATAACTTCCCGGATCTGACGCCGAATGTACATTTGTTGGGATTCAATCGAAGCTTGTATTTTCTCAACCTTTCAAACATCTTTGTCAAATACTCAACATGTTGTTCCTCATCTGTTGACTTCACAATCATGTCATCCACGTATACTTCGACTTCTTTGTGAATCATGTCATGAAACAAAGTAGTCATTCCCCTTTGGTAGGTAGCACCAGCATTGATTAGGCCGAACGGCATCACTTTGTAGCAGAAAGTACCCCATGGAGTGATAAAAGATGTCTTTTCTCTATCTTCAGGAGACATTTTGATCTGATTATAACCGGAGAAACCGTCCATGAAGGAGAACACCTTAGACTGAGCAGTATTATCAACAAGCACATCAATATGAGGTAACGGAAAGTTGTCTTTTGGACTGGCTTTATTCAGGTCTCTGAAGTCAACACACATCCGGACTTTACCATCCTTCTTTGGCACAGGCACAATATTAGCAACCCATTCAGGATACTCAACTGTCATTAGGAAACCCGCATCAATCTGTTTTTGAACCTCGCTCTTAATCTTGAGAGCCATATCAGGATGAGTCCTTCTCAATTTCTGCCTGACGGGAGGACATTCAGGCTTGGTGGGGATCCGATGCTCCACAATCGTAGGGTCTAGACCTGGCATATCTTCATAGGACCATGCAAAAATATCCGGATATTCCCGGAGGAGCTGGATGATCTTCTGTTTAACCCCTTCCTCTAGAGTAGCACCAATCTTGATTTCTCGCTTGTTTTCCTCGGTACCTATGTTGATAAGCTCAATCTCTTCCTGGTGAGGCTGAATGGCTTTCTTTTCTTGCTCAAGTAACCGAGTAATCTCATATGGTATGTCATCACCTTCCTCATCTTCGGCTTCATACACAGGGAATTCAAAATTTGGAGGAACCGTAGGATTACTGTGTTCAACGGGTTTATTATGGTTCAACCTGCATATAATGATTGGATGATTTTAGAAAGAGTTTTTTTTCATGCAGATTTTTGAAATTAATAAGAAAATACAGACGTTTTGGTTTTTTCTGGCATTACCATTATTTCCAAGGGAAAAAGCACTAAAAAAAGTAGTCGTGGAAGAAACGACAAAGTTTTATTAATCAAAGGCAATGCCGAAACAAACATGCCCTTACAGAAAATATCACTCTCGCTTTGGGCAGAGCGAGAGGATCGTTATTTTGAAAACAAAGCAGTAAAGCAACAAGACACATTACTCAGAAACATGCATGATTGAAGGAATGTCAATGGCATCCCAATCTCTCGCAATGCCTCCTGGTGTAACAAATACAGGCCTGAGACCAGATCCAGTGGCTTCTTCAGAGATAGTATTAACGAACCCTGCACTGTGGAAGACTCCCGAGGAAACCCTTGATGACGGAGAGAACCCGAGACCTTCTTTACGCTTGTTCTCACAGAGCTGTATCACCTTGCCCCAACCGGCAGTCTGACCTTCCTGGATAACCTTCTGAGCATCTTTCAATGAAGCCATAGCAGCCCCAGCTTTCTTAGGCTCTGCACCTTCAATGGTCAAACCTTGGAAAGCAGTCCCTTCAGCAGACCCTGCTTCAATACAAGAGAAAGAAGTCAGTTGGCTGACTAAATATGCTTCTTCTCCATGAACGGTAACAAGCTTTCCACTTCTTATGAACTTCAACTTCTGATGTAAGGTGGAGGTTACCGCACCCGCATCGTGTATCCACGGTCTTCCCAACAAACAACTGTAGGATGCATTAATGTCCATCACTTGGAAGGTAATCAAGAAATTCTCAGGGCCAATGGTTATTGGCAAGTCTATCTCCCCCAGCACATTCTTTCGAGATCCATCAAAAGCTTTGACCAAGAAAGTACTTCTCCTCAAAGGGGTCCCACGGTAGCTCAACTGATCTAGAGTTGTCTTGGGCATTACATTGAGAGAGGAACCGGTATCCACCAACACATTTGATATCAAGTCTGATTTACAATTCACCGAGATGTGCAAAGCCAGATTGTGACTCTTTCCCGCTTCTGGCAACTCTTCTTCACTAAACCAGAGGTTGTTACAAGCCGTAATATTTCCCACTATGCCACCGAAACGATCTACCGTAACTTCGTGGTCAACATACGCCTGCTCCAGCACTTTCAACAAGGTATTCCTGTGAGCCTCAGAGCTCAAGAGTAATGACAAAACGGATATCTTCGAAGGAGTCTGCAGCAATTGATCAACGATCTTGTAGTCGCTCCTCTTTATTATTCTCAGAATCTCATCTAAATTCGAATCCTCTATAGATTTGTCTGGCTGGTTCACATCTGTAGCAATGGGTGAAACCACGGTTGGAGTTGCTTCTTCAACTGGTGGAATGGTCGGCGTAGCTACCTTCTTCTGAAATAATGGCGGACGAACCTTCCCGCTTCGTAGCGCTGCAGAAGTCCCTTCGGCAATATTGCTTACTGTGGCAAAGGAGGCTAGAGGCACCTCTACTCCATTTTCTATTATAGTAGCATTGTACTTGTATGGCACTGCCTTGTCCGAAACATAAGGAATTGGTCCTGGCAACCTTATCACCAAAGGCTCAGCATTCTTCTTCAAAGGTACACTCTTGACAGGCGGATCATGAAAAACTGGCACAATCACGCAAACATCACTGACAGTCAGAAGATTATCATTCATTAAGCTTTGGATGTCGTCTTGAACAGCATGGCAACCCAAAGGATCACGGAGGCATCCTAGACACTTGGCATGATCATGGCTGAACAGAGAAGCTTTGCACAACTTGATGTGTAGGGGCACCAGAGGAGTTGCGACGTTGCGAACATCAAGTCTAGGAGCTTCCTCACACACTTCGATCATATTCACAGCGGCATGATTTGGAAGAGGATTGTCGAGGACGTGTGGGACATTATTCTCAAAAGTCAGCTTCCCTTGATCAATGAGCTTCTTCACGATGTACTTCAAAGCATAACACCCCTCGACATCATGACCTAAGGCACCTTGATGAAAATCACATTTAAGATCAGAGCGGAACCTTGGAGGTAAAGGGTCCGGTGGAGGCTTGCCCTGCCTAGTCGTGCAGTGTCCTCTCTGGAGTAAAGTTGGAAGCAACTCAGCATATAACATCGGTATAGGAGGAAAAGTTGGTCTGGTATATTGCTGCTGCTGTTGTTGTTGTTGTTGTTGTTGTTGTTGTTGTTGTTGAACCGGCAACTGTTGTTTCATCTGTTGGGCAATTGCATTGACGGGCACTTGAGGTTGACCCGGCGGCAGGGGGTACTGATGGTAAAACGGTGGGAAGAACGGATGCTGAGAGTACGGCATGTATGGGTATGACGGAGGCATTTGAGCTGCATTGATAGGAGCAACAGTAGCCATTGATTGACCGGCTCCAGCTGACACCATCCCCACTTCCGTTTCTTTCTTCTTGTGGTGTCCATTACCATATCTCTTCGACGCATTCATAGAGGATTCAGCTTTCTCAAACACAATGATTCCATCCCTGACGGCTTCCTCAAGACGGGTTCCCATAGTGACCATCTCTGAAAAGTTGTTCGGGGCAGCGATGATCATCCTCTCAACATAATCTTTCTTCAAGGTCTTCAAGAATGTCTGGGTCATTTCTTCTTCATCTAAAGCAGGAGTGATACGGGCAGCTGCCCCTCTCCACCTTTGCGCATATTCACGGAAACTTTCCTCCTTTTTCTGAGATAGGGACCTGAGAAACTCCCTATTCGGCTTCAATCGAGTGTTAAACCCGTAGTGGCTTTTGAAAGCAGTGGCTAGCTCATCAAAAGTATGGACATCGTCTTTGCTCAGACTAGTATACCACTCCGCAGCGTCTTCCATCAGACTGTCTTGGAAGTAATGGATCATAAGGGAATCATTGTCCTTGTAGTTGCCCATCTTCCGGACATATTTGACAATATGATTTTGAGGACAAGTCAGCCCGTTATACTTGTCGAACTCCGGGACTTTGAACTTTTTTGGAACATCTACCTTCGATACTAAGCAGAGATCCTGGGTTTTAATGGAGTCTCCATTTCCCTTGTTGGCCTTAATTTCCCGTCGGAGCTCTTTGGCAAGTTCTGCCATTTTCTCTTCCATAGTTCCGGTTGTGGCAATACTCCCGTGGTGCGCATTAGCATGGACAAATAGAGGCACCGCATTCACAATGGGCTCGGTAACAGTTGTTGCAGCTTGAGTCAAGGCGGTACTAACAGGAGTCAAGTTTGCCCCTGAGATTGGGCCACTGTTGGTAGTACCAGAGGTCCCTGCCCCCGTATTAGCAGTATAGTACAGCGGAAGTCCGTAAGGATACCCGGATGGCATGATAAAGCGGGGATCAGTTGTTACTGTAGGAGTCACACTTGCAGCTGTAGAAACTACGGGAACTGGTTGTTCCTGAGCAGCCAACAGAGCAGTCATAGCATCATGAGCTTTGGCCAATTCCTCCCTTAAAGATGCCAATTCGGTACGGAGTTGCGCGTTCTCTTCTTCCATAGCCCTTTTCTTTCTTCTATATTCTCTGGTTCGATCAGTTCTATCAGGTTCGTAAATCCTCTGAGCACGAGCCACTTTTCACACTGAGGCAGAGAAACCAGGAGATAGTGAGCACTCGGAAGCCTTTGGGACCAATGCATGATGCATATGATGCATGGTATGCAAATGCAAATGCAAAAGACTTATTATTTTTCATCGAAGGATTTTAAACAAATTAGAAATCTTGCAAATAATCAAAACTACATAGTATTCTCAAAAGAAAGACTTTGAAATTTCAACAAGATAAACAAATGAAGCCCTCAAGCATAGGAAGTAGTCGGAGGATCGTCGGACTCGGAATCTGAATCACAGTATCTGTCAAAGAAGTCTCGTCGTCCTCTGGCTCTCTTGGAATCCCTCATAAGCAGCTCGTCTTTCTCTTCCAATTCCCTCCGGGCCTTAGCTAGTTCTTTCCTCAACATCAGATTCTCATGAGTCTTCTGCTCATCTCTACCATCCAAAGTCATGATTAGATTCTCGGCTTGATTGTACCGAGCTTTCCACACTTGCTTCTCACGACTCTCCATAGCTAGATGCTCCTGATACATATCCTGAGTCGCGGGGAGTAAAGGTAGAGGCATAGATGGAGTGGATGAAGACACGTATCTCATAGCTGGATAAGGCATACCAATCTCCTCAGCTCGGTCTATCACCCACTGAGTATAAGCCTCATGAGCAACACCAGATCTCACACCTAGATGCTTCACACTCTTCCTTCGGACCTTAGACCAAGCATCCATGAAAGCTTTCCTTTGTCCGGTAGGAGCATTCGTGTAGAAGAAGAACTCTGGAGACGTAGCAAGATTGATGGGCTTCGACTTCATAGGGAAACCAAACTGTCTCATGGCAAGCTCGGGGTTGTAGTTAATTCCTCCACGAGTACCAAGAAGAGGGACATTGAGAAAGTCTCCACAACCCATGATAATTTCCTTGGCTTGAGCGGCGGGAGTGATCCAGACCACCTCATTAGGAGTGAGAGCCATAATCCGCTGAGAGTAGGACCAATTCTCCGAGTTATCATGGAAGGAACTCGGAAGGTGCGAAATAAACCACCTATACAAAAGAGATATGCAGCAAAGAATATACCCACGGCCCTTGAGAGTCCTGTCATGAATGGCGTGGTAGGTATCCGCTAGCAAAGTAGGAACCGGGTTCTTGGAATGGAAGACCTCGATAGCATTCATGTCCACGAAGTTGTCGAGGTTCGGAAAGAGAACGAGCCCGTAGATAAGCAAAGCAAGGATAGCTTCGAGTGTATCCTGACGAGTAGTACTGAGATTAGCCTGCTCAAGAAGATACTTCGAAGTGAACCCCCGGATGTGAGACTTGGTAATAAGATGCTTGGAGACATCAGAAGTCTTGAGATAGAGATCCTTAGCAATAACCAGAGGAGTAAGAGAAGCCCCAGGACCGGCGAAAGGTGTCTTCTCGGCTATAGGTAAACCCACTAGATCAGAGTAAGCCTCGAGGGTAGGAACCAACTGAAAATCCGGGAAAGTGAAGCAACGGAAGCTCGGATCATAAAATTGCACTAGAGTGTGCACTAGCTTCTCGTCCACATCGGTTCGGAGCAAAGTAAGCAATCCCCCATACCGGAGTCGGAACCCTGTTTGACTCTTGACCTTGAGTGCCAACTCTCTCAAACTAACCAGATCCACTTCCTTGAACTTGTAGCACTTAGTCTTCTTCATACCTGTGATTATTTACAAGAATTTCCATTTGTTTAAACCCTTCGATGAATGCATGAAAAATGTTTATGCATGAATGCATGTATGCATGATTGTGTTGTTTAGTTACAAGGTGGGTTGAGTTTCAAAGTAACAGGGCCACGGATGGACACGGCGTCCGGTGAACTAAGGCTTTGGATAGTAGTAACCAAGGTTCTAACACAGTTCCCAAACTGCAACCTCTCTCACATATATCATGGTAGTACAGGACGACACCCGTTCCGTGATTATTTGTGAGAAGGTCTAGTTTGAGTGTAGTATCGCGTGACGACTAAAGTTTGAGACAACACTCAATTTAGCCACCGCACTACGTCCTAAAAAGGCTAGGATGGGTTTGGTAACTACGGTTCATAGCTTCGCCGAACAATTGAAAGTGAAGTGCCTAAGCATGACAACACACGCCGACAATATCACCTTCAAAATGCCTCAGCTATGTGAGATTGATCGCATAATCCAATACACGAGGCAACCCCCGGATCGAATTGTCGATTATATCTCTACCTAAACATAAGTTCACTCAGCCCGGGTTAGGACTTTTGATATTCTCACCCCACACGTCAAATGAAAGTAAACAAGTATTCACATAAGCAATAAAACAAAGCATAAATATAAACTAAGGAAAACTAGGCGCGACCCGCTAAAAAGAGTCCCCAGTGAAGTCGCCATTTCTGTTATCATGGTTTTTGGGTGCCAAGCCACTAATTGGACTTGAACCTTTCGACCGTTGATATCTCTCTTTTTTCTTGGGAAGGGAAAAAGGAGAAAAACCCTTAAAAAGTTTCTAGATTCGGGGGTCGTTTTCGCTACGGGAAGGTGTTAGGCACCCGGAGCGATTATGGTATTCCATAAGAACCGCTCTCCTAAGTTTATTTCTACGCTTTAATTTTATTGCTTATTTGTAAAAAAAGGGAGGTATGATTAGTGAAGAATGGGGGTGAGAAGAAGTAGAATTTGATTTTATTTCGGCTTGGATGAGTTTTGACTCATTGCCTACGTACCCTTTTAAGGGATCAAAACCGTTCGTAGTTCATTCTCAAAAAAAGCTTTTGTTTTTGTTGGTTGATTTTAAGTTTGAAAAGAGATTTTGAAGAATAGAGATGGGAGGCCTCAAGGGCATAAGATTTGGAAAATGTGAGGTGGAATTAGTCATTTTGCAAAAATAAAGTCCAAGGAGGATTAAGATTTATTGAAAATTTTACTTAAGAAAATAAAGGGGGAAATAAGGAGTTTTGACTCCATTTTATTTTCAAAAAGGTTTTCAAGTGTTATTTGCACGTTTTGGAAAAAAGTTGATTTTTATCCAAGTGTTTAAACCTAAGCATTCATCTAACCATACAATCCTATGTGTTATCATGGTTTTTGGGTGCCAAGCCATTAATTGGACTTGAACCTTTTGACCGTTGATATTCTCTATTTTTTCTTGGGAAGGGCAAAATTGAGAAAAACCCTTAGATTCTAAGTTCGGGGGTCGTTTTCGCTATGGGAAGGTGTTAGGCACCCGGAGCGATTATGGTACTCCATAAGAACCGCTCTCCTAAGTTTATTTCTACGCTTTAATTTTATTGCTTATTTGTAAAAAAGAAGGTATGATTAGTTAAGAATGGGGGTGAGAAGAAGTAGAATTTGATTTTATTTCGGCTTGGATGAGTTTTGACTCATTGCCTACGTACCGTTTTACGGGATCAAAACCGGCGTAGTTCTTGCTCAAAAATGGTTTTTTGTTTTTGTTAGTTGATTTTAAGTTCGAAAAGAGATTTTGAAGAATAGGGATGAGAGGCCTCAAGGGCATAAGATTTGGAAAGTGTGAGGTGGAATTAGTCATTTTGCAAAAGTAAAGTCCAAGGAGGATTAAGGTTTATTGAAAATTTTACTTAAGAAAAATAAAAGGGAAATAAGGAGTTTTGACTCCTATTTTATTTTCAAAAAAGGTTTTTAAGTGAGATTCTTTGCATGTCTTTGGAAAAAAGTTGGATTTTTCTCTAAGTGTTTAAACTAAACGTTCGTCTAATCATGCAATCCTAGCCATACATCTATGCATACAAACCTAAGCATACATCTAGGGTGAGTGTGTGCGTGTCGGTGCGTCATAGTGTCCATAGTCCATATTACAAAAATTGCCTAAATACATTCTATGGCCCCTTTGCCAAGCTACAAACCAATGATAACAAATTACACCTCTCAATGAATTAAAACTTGCAAAAATAAATGCTAAGCTAAAGAAAGTGGAGGAGGTAGTGAAATGCTATGAAATGTATGGCACATGAGATGAAATAGTTAGTAAAATAAAGCATAGAGTAAAAAGAGTGCACGAAAATATTAAGAGAAAAGACATAAAAGAGACTAATAAAGTGACAAAATGTGCATGAAAATGGTCATAAGGCTCTAGCATAGATATGACCCATAATCCCTTCATCATGGCATTTTTAGAAGTCTTGTTTCGTGCCATGATGTGAAAAAATGGAACATATTTGATGCTAAAGTTTATAGCACACTTTCAAGATATTGTGGCACTTTATTTACTAGCAAAAATGCATACTAATTGCAAGCCAAGAATGGAGATGGAATTGAGACATACAAGCAGCAAATCAAACATATAATCAGCAACAAATTTATCACAAAATTGCATTCCAAAAGTTCAAATCACATGTCAACAATTCATGAGGGATATGCTACTAAAAAATGCACAAGTTTAGGTCTAAACACACTAATTAACCAAGAAATATCACATGTTTTTTTTTTATCATTTTAAAACCATTGAGAAATATAGAAACAAGTCATGAAAATACATCAAGAAACATGTGATAATTTTTGGAGATTTTTTAGAGAAAATTTCAAGCATGCAGGGGTTCAAACAGCAAAGAAATATGGTGCGAATAGCAGGAAAACAAACAAAAACGTAAATGAACAAAGCCCAAACCAAAGGCCCAATTCACAAAACTCAGATTGCACAGGAGACGTTGGATTGATCTAGAGGCTGAGAAAGAAAGGAAAAAACCGAAAATAAACCGGACCGGTTCAAAGTTCTATATAAATGCGTCCAGTCCGGTTTTTTTCATTTTTTTCTTTTCCTTCTCTCTCTTCTCCCCTCTAGTGAGAGAAGTTCTCACTTCTCTCTAAGGTTCCGGTCATCTTCTCCGGCCAGCTCCTCCGTTCCGGCGCGGCGGATGGCGGCGGCGCCACCGTGCCGGAAGATCAAAATGCTCCGATTCGAGAAATTTTCACATTTTTAGATATCCTTTTTTATATACTTCTCGAATCCGAACTTAGATTTTTCGAAAAAAGCTTGAATCGGAGTAGATCTGAGTTTGAATCTTGATGAAATTTTTGTAAAGAAACGGTGGAAAAAGGAAGAGAAACGAACGAAGAGGATGCTTACCTCTTCTTGTTTTCTGTTACGGCCCTTGCTGCTTGTGCTTCGCGTGCTTGCTCGCGTCTTCGCTTGCTTGCGCGCGTGTTTGCTTGCTTGCTTGCTGGCTTGCGCGTGTGCTTGCTTGCGTGCGCGTTTTGCTTGCTTGTTTGCTGGCTTGCGCGTGCTTGCTCGCGTGCGCGTTTTGCTTGCTTGTTTGCTGGCTTGCGCGTGTGTTTGCTTGCGTTTCCGGCCTTACGTTTCTGGCTTTCCGGTTCTAGCTTTCTTCTTCTTTCTTCTTCTCTGTGTTTTGCGATTCGGTTCTGGCTTTGCGTTTCCTCACGTTTTGCGTTTCCTCTGTGATCGGTGCTGGAGTTTCTCGCCTCCGGTGAGAAATTCGTACCTCGAATTGCAGGGGAATCAATTCAATGATGAAGATTCATCAGTGAATCTCTGAGAATTGGTGAATTTGTTGCTGACTCTGGTTCTGGAAACAGTTAGGGTTTTTTCTTTGTTCTTGAGACTTTTTCTGTTTTGATCTGTAACTGAATGGAAAGAGAAAAAAAATCTGTTTGTGGTGATTTCAATGATTGTGTATCTGATCCTGAGAATCTGACACTGTGTTGTTTTTATAGCTGACATGTGTGAGTGATTGGACCATTAGAAAGCTGACATGTGGCATTGGACTGAGAAAGGGGCGCTGCCCTGTAATTTTGACTTGAGGGACCTGTTTGCAATTTTTTTTAAAAAAAAAGGGACTGGACTGAAAAAAAGAAAATAAGGACTGAAATGAAATTAAAAACTTTTTGGGACAAAAAATGCAATTTTGGGACCTCAATTGAGGGACCAAAATGCAATTAAGATAAAATTGAATAAAAAACGCAATTTGACCAAACGTAAAGCGAAACAAAAATAAAATTGACAAAACGGACTAAAACGAACAAATGGCCTAAATGAGGTACTTCAAAGTAACCTCCCCATGCCAAAATTTTATGTGAAATGACCAAAATGCCCCTAGGGCTAAAATGACCTAAACAGAATCAAATTAACTCGACACTGACTCAGATGCAAGTTTGAAATGAAATTAGCAAGGTTTACTGATGGAATGTAAAAAAAACAATCTGAAAAGACTCAGAGACAGTCACAAGGATGAAAATGGGTCCCACTGCAGGAAATGACCAAAATACCCTTCTGTATGACTTTTTTGCAAATTTTGAAATAAACTGTGGAAAAAGTAATATAATGATTCAGAGACACTTTTGAGTGACTTACAAGACAAGTAAAGACATTTCGAAAGGTTTTATGCATGAAAAACATAGGAAAAGATGTGATTGAAAACTCTGCGTAGCAGAGACAATTTGAACTGTGCACTTGAAATTTGATATTTGACAAAGTTTGAAATGAAATTGGAGCCCAGTATTTTTAGGTCCAAAAACGGGGTATAACAGCTGCCCCTATTTAAGTTTCTTTGTCTGGAGAGTCAAGAGACGGAGTCTTTGGCTTGACAAGACGAAGATACTTAAATATTTAGCATTTGCACTGTGTTTGGACGTAAAAATACGCCTACCCATTTTCAAATAATATGCGTGCCATGCATCATTTGGATTATGAATGCAAGACCTTATGGGGATTGGAATTAACAAAATATGTCGTATCTATTGCAGGATTGGTAGACATTGACAAAGATAGTGAATAGCAGAGTAACGGGAAACTAGAAACAAGTTGGACAGGTACAAGCTGTTCTTGGATTCAAACTAGCCACTTGACCGGGAATGAAACAAGCAGACAAACTGCGAGTTGTTCTTATGGATTCGAACTGGTCACTTCACATGGGATAGAGGTTACTGGACAAACATGAGTTGTTCTTATGGATTCGAACTGGTAACTCACTTGGGGATATTGGAAAGTGCGAGTTGTTCTTATGGATTCGAACTGGTGACTTGACTGGAAAAAAGGGAAAATTGGCAAGTACGAGTTGTTCTTACGGATTCGAACTGGTGACTCGACTGAAAGCAAGGCAAGTAGACGGGTGCGAGCTTGTTCTTGGATGCGAACTGGTTACTCCACCGGACAGAAACAGATAGACAGGTACAAGCTGCTCTTGGATTGAGCTAGCCACTTGACCAAACGGAAACATATTAACAGGTACAAGCTGCTCTTGGATTGAGCTGGGCACTCGATCGATAACATAAGCAAATTGATAGGTACAAGCTGTTCTTGGACTTGAACTAGCCACTTGACCAAACGGAAACATATTAACAGGTATAAGCTGCTCTTGGATTGAGCTGGGCACTCGATCGATAACATAAGCAAATTGATAGGTACAAGCTGTTCTTGGACTTGAACAAGCCACTTGACCAAACGGAAACATATTCACTGGGGATTGGTTTTTTTTTTTTTTTTTTTTTTTTGACAAAATATAGATTGAGATCGACTTGACGTCGATTTGAATTGAAAGACAGAAATTGACCGATATTATTGGCTCACAAGGTTTTGACAGAGAACCTGACATGAGTATTGAATTGAGACTGATGTTGACATTGGAAATGCAATATGCACGGATGATATAACAGTTTCATTAAATGCATGGGCACGTAATATGCATGATTATGCGTGTATGAATGCTTGTAATGCATGACTGTTGGCATTTTGTAGGCACGACTTCACGGGGAAGACAAGACATTAGAGTAATGGGCAAGTAGTGGCTCGTGCTACACTACACATTCTTGGAAATCCTCTTCGGAGATGACGTCGTTGGGAGACGTGTCGGGACCTAGGCTGAGGGCCGGTAGGTATGCAACTTGCTGGGGATAGAATCTTGAGAGACTTTACTGGGGAAAACGCCGTTGTGCTGGGCATGTTGTAGACATTGCATCTGTGGTCAATGCTTTTTGCATGTTATATTCTCATTTTTCATTCATCATTTGCATCCCATTTTTGCCTGGATCGCCCTTTCGGGTTTTCGATCCACCGGGGAAATAAATTCTTTTCAATGCCCCATTCTTGCCTGAATTGCCCTTTCGGGTTATCAATCCAGCGGGGTGCTCATTTTTGCCTAAGCCGCCCTTTCGGGTTTCAACTTAGCGAGCTCATTTATTTTCATGCATTTCTATTCTGTTTTTTCATTCTTGCCATTGACCACAGACTATCCTGGAGGAGAACCTGCTTGTAACATACATTGAAATAGACATCAACATACTCTCGCTCATGCATGTTTCATTTGAATGTACCCTGTTGCTCAGGTTTGCTTTTCAAAATAGACAAAAAGTTTTCAATTTTCAAAAATGTTTGTTTCAAGCATTGTCATTATCAAAATAGAAGGAAAATGATTTGTATATAGCTTTGAAAGTAGAAGAAAATAGAGTTTTCAAACAAAAGCAAAGGCTCAACTTGATGTATAAAAGTGGTGGTCAGCCGAAGGCGTGACTCCACGGATTTACAAAGCTTGGAAAATGGTAATTTTATTGGTTGGTGGTACATTGAACACAGTAATCATTACATTTCCTGGAAACTTTGAATTCGCAAGCGTAGGAGCTTTTGATGAAGATAGTCATTAACAGCTGCAGATGCCCCCAGGGGACGGTGGTTAGCCAGATATAGTTACTTGCCTTTTGTTTCAATCTCATTTTTGCATGAACCGCCCTTCTGGGTTTTCGGCTCATCGAGACGCTCATTCTTGCCTGAGTTGTGTTCAATCTCAGCGAGCTTTTCATATTTGTTTCTTTTGTCCCTTATTTTTGCCTGGACCGCCCTTTCGGGTTTTCGATCCACCGGGAAGCGCATTTTTGCCTAGGCCGCCCTTTCGGGTTTTCGACCTACCACGCTGTTCTTTTCACATTTCTAGGCGAAGTATTTCTTGACTATATCGGCATTCACTGGATTTGGAAGTTCTACACCATCCATGTGTGTAAGGATTAAAGCACCACCGGAGAAGGCCTTCTTGACAACATAAGGACCTTCATAGTTAGGCGTCCACTTGCCCCTTGGGTCGGGTTGCTGACTTATCCTCTTTTTCAAAACAAGTTCCCCTACCTTGAATTCTCGAGGATGGACTTTCTTGTCAAAAGCAGTCTTCATTCTTGCTTGATATGACTGTCCACGAGCCATGGCATCCATACGTTTTTCCTCAATCAAATTCAACTGATCATACCGGCTTTGGCACCATTTAGCCTCGGATAACTTTGCTTCCATGATCACACGGAGAGACGGGATCTCCACTTCCAAAGGAAGAACTGCTTCCATACCATATACAAGAGAGAAAGGGGTTGCCCCGGTTGAACTGCGCACAGTAGTACGGTAGCCATGCAGAGCATAGGGTAACATCTCATGCCAGTCCTTATAAGTGGTTACCATCTTCTGGACAATTCTCTTGATATTCTTGTTAGCGGCCTCAACTGCACCATTCATCTGAGGTCTATAAGGAGAAGAGTTATGATGCTCGATTTTGAATTCTTCACAAAGAGCTTGCACCACATTGTTATTCAGGTTGGTACCATTGTCGGTAATAATCTTGCTGGGAACACCATATCGACAGATGATGTTGTTCTTGATGAACTTAGCTACCACTTGCTTGGTCACATTGGTATAAGATGCTGCTTCAACCCACTTGGTGAAGTAGTCAATTGCCACTAAGATGAAGCGATGGCCATTCGAAGCCTTCGGTTCAATCCTTCCAATCATGTCGATGCCCCACATTGAGAACGGCCATGGGGATGACATAACATTGAGAGCGTGCGGAGGCACATGAATCTTATCAGCATAGATTTGACATTTGTGGCATTTTCTGGCGTATTGGTAGCAATCATGCTCCATGGCCATCCAGTAGTAACCTGCCCGTAACAACTTCCTCGACATAGTATGCCCTGTAGCATGGGTCCCGAAGGTACCGTCATGTACATCATGCATTAACTGCTCCGCTTCATGTTCATCAACACATCTTAACAGTACCATGTCATAGTTCCTCTTGTACAGAATATCTCCATCTAACAGGAATCTACTGGCCAATCTTCTCAGGGTCTTCTTATCTTGTTTGGAAGCACCCGGCGGATACTCACGGCTCAGCAAGAACTGTTTGATGTCGTAGTACCAGGGTTTATAGCCAACCACATTTTCACCAGCCTGATCGATCACATCCCCAATAGCAAACACATGCGAAGGTCTTTCAAGGCGTTGCACTTTGATTAATGGCACGTCATTCCAATGGTTTACTCGAAACATGGAGGATAGAGTAGCAAGAGCATCAGCCATTTGGTTCTCATCACGAGGAATATGGTGCAGCTCAACCTTTGTAAAATATGTCAGAAGACGTCTCGCATAATCACGATAAGGAATCAACTTAGCATGGTGGGTCTCCCATTCACCCTTTATCTGATTGATGACGAGCGCAGAATCTCCATAGATGTCGAGGTGTTTGATTCTCATGTCAATTGCTTCCTCGATCCCAAAGATACATGCTTCATACTCAGCCATATTGTTTGTACATTCGAACAGAATTCGGGCGGTAAAAGGAATGTGATGCCCCTGCGGGGATACAATGACTGCCCCAATTCCTTTACCATAAGCATTGACAGCACCATCAAAGATTAAACCCCACTTGCTATTGGGATCTGGACCTTCATCAATCAACGGTTCGTCGCAGTCTTTGGATTTCAAATACATGATCTCTTCATCGGGGAAATCGAATTCAATTGGTTGGTAATCATCAAGAGGTTGGTAAGCAAGGTGATCTGCAAGAATGCTACCTTTGATTGCCTTTTGAGTTTTGAACACAATATCATATTCAGACAAAAGCATCTGCCAGCGTGCAATCTTCCCAGTAACAGCAGCTTTCTCAAAGATATATTTGATCGGATCCATTCTGGATATCAACCAAGTTGTATGATTCACCAAATAATGACGCAGGCGTTTGGCAGCCCAAGCTAAAGCACAACAAGTCTTCTCAAGCATTGTATACCGAGTTTCACAGTCGGTGAACTTCTTGCTCAGATAGTAGATAGCGTGCTCTTTCTTTCCAGTTTCATCTTGTTGACCAAGCACGCATCCCATGGATTCATCAAACACTGCCAAATACATAATCAAAGGCCTTCCTTCCACGGGTGGGACAAGGATAGGTGGTTCCAGCAGATAATTCTTGATGCTATCAAAAGCTTCTTGGCATTCATCATTCCATACAATAGGCTGGTTCTTTCTGAGTAGCTTGAAGATCGGCCCGCAAGTTGCGGTCATGTGAGATATGAATCGAGAGATGTAATTCAAACGTCCGAGGAAGCCTCTGACTTGCTTCTCTGTCTGTGGAGCTGGCATTTCTCGGATGGCCCGGACTTTATCAGGATTGACTTCAATGCCCTTTTGGCTGACAATGAAGCCTAATAACTTCCCGGATCTGACGCCGAATGTACATTTGTTGGGATTCAATCGAAGCTTGTATTTTCTCCACCTTTCAAACATCTTTGTTAAATATTCAACATGCTGATCCTCATCTGTTGACTTCACGATCATGTCGTCTACATATATTTCGACTTCTTTGTGAATCATGTCATGAAACACAGTAGTCATTCCCCTTTGGTAGGTAGCACCAGCATTGATTAGGCCGAACGGCATTACTTTGTAGCAGAAGGTACCCCATGGAGTGATAAAAGACGTCTTTTCTCTATCTTCCGGAGACATTTTGATCTGATTGTAACCGGAGAAACCGTCCATGAAGGAGAACACCTTAGATTGAGCAGTATTATCAACAAGCACATCAATATGAGGTAACGGAAAGTTGTCTTTTGGACTGGCTTTGTTCAAGTCCCTGAAGTCAACGCACATCCGGACTTTACCATCCTTCTTCGGCACAGGCACAATATTAGCAACCCATTCAGGGTATTCAACTGTCATGAGGAAACCCGCATCAATTTGCTTTTGAACCTCGCTCTTGATCTTGAGAGCCATATCTGGATGAGTCCTTCTCAATTTCTGCCTGACGGGAGGACATTCAGGCTTGGTAGGGATCCGATGCTCCACAATCATAGGGTCTAGACCTGGCATATCTTCATACGACCATGCGAAAATATCCGGATATTCCCGGAGGAGCTGGATGATCTTCTGTTTAACCCCTTCCTCTAGAGTAGCACCAATCTTGATTTCTCGCTTGTTTTCCTCGGTACCTATGTTGATAAGCTCAATCTCTTCCTGGTGAGGCAGAATGGCTTTCTTTTCTTGCTCAAGTAACCGAGTAATCTCATATGGTATGTCATCACCTTCTTCATCTTCGGCTTCATATACCGGGAATTCAAAGTTTGGAGGAACCATAGGATTACTGTGTTCAACGGGTTTATTATGGTTCAACCTGCATATAATGATTGGATGATTTTAGAAAGAGTTGTTTTTTCATGCAGATTTTTGAAATTAATAAGAAAATACAGATGTTTTGGTTTTTTATGGCATTACCATTTTTTCCAAGAAAAAGGCACTAAAAAAAGCAGTCGTGAAAGAAACGACAATTTTTATTAATCAACGGCAATGCCGAAACAAACACGCCCTTACAGAAAATATCACTCTCGCTTTGGGCAGAGCGAGAGGATTGTTATTTTTTAAAACAAAGTGCTAAAGCAACAAGACACATTACTCGGAAACATGCATGATTGAAGGAATGTCAATGGCATCCCAATCTCTCGCAATGCCTCCTGGTGTAACAAATGCAGGCCTGAGACCGGATCCAGTTGCTTCTTCAGAGATAGCATTAACAAACCCAGCACTGTGGAAGACTCCTGAGGAAACCTTTGATGACGGGGAGAACCCGAGACCTTCTTTACGCTTGTTCTCACAGAGCTGTATCACCTTGCCCCAACCGGCAGTCTGACCGTCCTGAATAACCTTCTGAGCATCTTTCAATGAAGCCATAGCAGCCCCAGCTTTCTTAGGCTCTGCACCTTCAATGGTCAAACCCTGGAAAGCAGTCCCTTCAGCAGACCCTGCTTCAATACAAGAAAAGGAAGACAGCTGGCTGACTAGGTATGCCTCTTCACCATGAACGGTAACCAGCTTTCCATTCCTCATGAACTTCAACTTCTGATGTAAGGTGGAAGTAACCGCACCCGCATCGTGTATCCACGGTCTTCCCAGCAGACAACTGTAGGATGCATTAATGTCCATCACTTGGAAGGTAATCAAGAAATTCTCAGGGCCAATGGTTATCGGCAAGTCTATCTCCCCCAGCACATTCTTTCGAGATCCATCAAAAGCTTTGACCAAGAAAGTACTCCTCCTCAAAGGGGTCCCACGGTAGCTCAACTGGTCTAGAGTCGTCTTGGGCATTACATTGAGGGAGGAACCGGTATCCACCAACACATTTGATATCATGTCTGATTTGCAATTCACCGAGATGTGTAAAGCCAGATTGTGACTCTTTCCCGCTTCCGGCAACTCTTCTTCACTAAACCAGAGATTGTTACAAGCAGTAATATTTCCCACTATGCCACCGAAACGATCTACCGTAACTTCGTGGTCAACATAAGCCTGCTCCAGCACTTTCAACAAGGTATTCCTGTGAGCCTCAGAGCTTAAGAGTAATGACAAGACAGATATCTTCGAAGGAGTCTGCAGCAACTGATCAACGATCTTGTAGTCGCTCCTCTTTATTATCCTCAGAATCTCATCTAAATTCGAATCCTCTATAGATTTGCCTGACTGGTTCACATCTGTAGCAATGGGTGAAACAACGGTTGGAGTTGCTTCTTCAACTGGCGGAATGGTCGGTGTAGCTACCTTCTGCTAAAATAATGGCGGACGAACATTCCCGCTTCTTAGCGCTGCAGAAGTCCCTTCGGCAATATTGCTTACTGTGGCGAAGGAGGCTAGAGGCACCTCTACTCCATTTTCTATCATAGTAGCATTGTATTTGTATGGAACAGCCTTGTCCGAAACATAAGGAATTGGTCCTGGCAACCTTATCACCAAAGGCTCAGCATTCTTCTTCAAAGGTACACTTTTGACAGGCGGATCGTGAAAAACTGGCACAATCACGCAAACATCACTGACAGTCAGAAGATTATCATTCATCAAGCTTTGGATGTCTTCTTGAACAGTATAACAACCCAAAGGATCACGGAGGCATCCCAGACACTTGGCATGATCATGGCTGAACAGAGAGGCTTTGCACAGCTTGATGTGTAGAGGCACCAGCGGAGTTGCGACGTTGCGGACATCAAGTCTTGGAGCTTCCTCACACACTTCGATCATATTCACAGCGGCATGATTTGGTAGCGGATTGTCGAGGACATGTGGGACATTATTCTCAAAAGTCAGCTTCCCTTGATCAATGAGCTTCTTCACAATATACTTCAAAGCATAACACCCCTCGACATCATGACCTAAGGCACCCTGATGAAAATCACATTTGAGATCAGACCTGAACCTTGGAGGCAACGGATCAGGTGGGGGTTTGCCCTGTCTAGTTGTACAATGCCCTCTCTGGAGTAAAGTTGGAAGCAACTCAGCATATAACATCGGTATCGGAGGGAAAGTAGGCCTAGCTTGCTGATTTTGTTGTTGTCGTTGTTGAACCGGCATCTGTTGTTTCATCTGTTGGGCAATTGCATTGACGGGCACTTGAGGTTGACCCGGTGGCAGAGGGTATTGATGATAAAATGGCGGAAAGAAAGGATGCTGAGAATACGGCATATATGGGTATGACGGAGGCATTTGAGCTGCATTGATAGGAGCAACGGTAGCCATGGATTGACCGGCTCCAGCTGACACCATCCCCACGTCCGTTTCTTTCTTCTTGTGATGTCCATTACCATACCTCTTCGACGCACTCGCAGAAGATTCAGCTTTCTCGAACACAATAATTCCATCCCTGACGGCTTCCTCAAGACGGGTTCCCATGGTGACCATCTCCGAAAAGTTATTCGGGGCAGCGATGATCATTCTCTCAACATAATCCTTTTTCAAGGTCTTTAAGAATGTCTGGGTCATTTCTTCTTCATCTAAAGCAGGAGTGATACGGGCAGCTGCCCCTCTCCACCTTTGCGCATATTCACGGAAACTTTCCTCTTTCTTCTGAGATAGGGACCTGAGAAACTCCCTATTTGGCCTCAACCGAGTGTTAAACCCATAGTGGCTCTTGAAAGCAGCGGCTAGTTCATCAAAAGTATGGACATCGTCTTTGCTCAGACTAGTATACCACTCTGCAGCATCCTCCATCAGACTGTCTTGGAAATAATGGATCATAAGGGAATCGTTGTCCTTGTAGTTGCCCATCTTCCGGACATATTTGACAATATGATTTTGAGGACAAGTCAGCCCGTTATACTTGTCGAACTCCGGGACCTTGAACTTTTTTGGAACATCTACCTTCGATACTAAGCAGAGATCCTGGGTTTTAATGGAGTCTCCGTTTCCCCTGTTGGCCTTAATTTCCCGTCGGAGCTCTTTAGCAAGTTCTTCCATTCTCTCTTCCATAGTCCCGGTTGTGGCAATACCCGCACGGTGCGCATTAGCATGGACAAATTGAGGCACCGTATTCACAATGGGTTCGGTAACAGTTGTTGCAGCTTGAGTCAAGGCGGTACTAACAGGAGTTAAGTTTGCCCCTGAGATTGGGCCACTGTTGGTAGTACCAGAGGTGCCTGCCCCTGTATTAGCAGTATAGTATGGCGGAAGTCCGTAAGGGAACCCGGATGGCATGATAAAGCGGGGATCAGTTGTTACAGTAGGAGTCACATTTGCAGCTGTAGAGACTACAGGAACTGGTTGTTCCTGAGCAGCCAACAGAGCAGTCATAGCATCATGAGCTTTGGCCAATTCCTCCCTTAAAGATGCCAATTCGGTACGGAGCTGCGTGTTCTCTTCTTCCATAGCCCTTTTCTTTCTTCTGTATCCTCTGGTTCGATCGGTTCTATCAGGTTCGTAAACTCTCTGAGCACGAGCCACTTTTCACACTGCGGCAGAGGAACCAGGAGATAGTGAGCACTTGGAAGCCTTTGTGACCAATGCATGATGCATATGATGCATGATATGCAAATGCAAATGCGAAAGACTTATTTTTTTCATCGAAGGATTTTTAAACAAATTAGAAATCTTGCAAATAATCAAAACTACATAGTATTCTCAAAAGAAAGACTTTGAAATAAACACATGAAGCCCTCAAGCATAGGAAGTAGTCGGAGCATCGTCGGACTCGGAATCTGAATCACAGCATCTGGCAAAGAAGTCTCGTCGTCCTCGGGCTCTCTTGGAATCCCTCATAAGCAGCTCGTCTTTCTCTTCCAATTCCTTCCGGGCCTTAGCTAGCTCTTTCTTCAACATTAGATTCTCATGAGTCTTCTGCTCATCTCTACCATCCAAAGTCATGATTAGATTCTCAGCTTGATTGTACCGAGCTTTCCACACTTGCTTCTCACGACTCTCCATAGCTAGATGCTCCTGATACATATCCTGAGTCGCGGGGAGCAAAGGTAGAGGCATAGATGGAGTAGACGAAGACACGTATCTCATAGCTGGATAAGGCATACCAATCTCCTCAGCTCGATCTATCACCCACTGAGTATAGGCTTCATGAGCGACACCGGATCTCACGCCTAGATGCTTCACACTTTTCCTCCGAACCTTGGACCAAGCATCCGTGAAAGCCTTCCTTTGTCCGGTAGGAGCATTCGTGTAGAAGAAGAACTCTGGAGATGTAGCAAGATTGATGGGCTTCGACTTCATAGGAAAACCAAACTGTCTCATAGCAAGCTCGGGGTTGTAATTGATTCCCCCACGGGTACCAAGAAGAGGTACATTGAGAAAATCTCCACAACCCATAATGATTTCCTTCACCTGAGCGGCCGGAGTGAGCCAGACAACCTCATTAGGAGTGAGAGCCATAATCCGCTGAGAGTAGGACCAGTTCTCCGAGTTGTCATGGAAGGAACTTGGAAGGTGCGAAATAAACCACCTATACAAAAGAGAGATGCAGCAAAGAATATACCCACGGCCCTTGAGAGTCCTGTCATGAATGGCGTGGTAGGTATCCGCTAGCAAAGTGGGAACCGGGTTCTTGGAATGGAAGATCTCGATAGCATTCATATCCACAAAGTCGTCGAGGTTCGGGAAGAGAATGAGCCCGTAGATAAGTAAAGCAAGAATAGCCTCGAGTGTATCTTGACGAGTGGTACCGAGATTGGCCTGATCAAGAAGATACTTCGAAGTGAAACCCCGGATGTGAGACTTGGTAATAAGATGGTTGGAGACCTCGGAAGTCTTGAGGTAGAGATCCTTAGCAATAACCAGAGGAGTAAGAGAAGTCCCGGGACCGGTGAAAGGCGTCTTCTCGGCTATAGGCAAACCCACAAGATTGGAGTAAGCCTCGAGAGTAGGAACCAACTGGAAGTCCGGGAAAGTGAAGCAACGGAAGCTCGGATCATAAAATTGCACCAGAGTGTGCACTAGCTTCTCGTCCACATCGGTTCGGAGCAAAGTAAGCAATCCCCCATACCGGAGTCGGAACCCTGTTTGACTCTTGACCTTGAGTGCCAACTCTCTCAAACTAACCAAATCCACTTCCTTGAACTTGTAGCACTTGGTCTTCTTCATACCTGTGATTATTTACAGAGAATTTCCATTTGTTTAAACCCTTCGATGAATGCATGAAAAATGTTTATGCATGAATGCATGTATGCATGATTGTGTTGTTAAAGAACAAAGTGGGTTGAGTTTCAAAGTAACAAGGCCACGGATGGACACGGCGTCCGGTGAACTAAGGTTTTAGATAGTAGTAACCATGGTTCTAACACAGTTCCCAAACTGCAACCTCTCTCACATATATCATGGTAGTACAGGACGACACCCGCTCCATGATTATTTGTGAGAAGGTCTAGTTTGAGTGTAGTGTCGCGTGACGACTAAAGTTTGAGACAACACTCAATTTAGCCACCGCACTACGTCCTAAAAAGGCTAGGATGGGTTTGGTAACTACGGTTCATAGCTTCGTCGAACAATTGAAAGTGAAGTGCCTAAGCATGACAACACACGCCGACAATATCACCTTCAAAATGCCTCAGCTATGTGAGATTGATCGCATAATCCAATACACGAGGCAACCCCCGGATCGAATTGTCGATTATATCTCTACCTATTCATAAGTTCACTCAGCCCGGGTATAGGACTTTTGATATTCTCACCCCACACGTCAAATGAAAATAAACAAGTATTCACATATGTAAGCAATAAAACAAAACGTAAATATAAACTAAGGAAAACTAGGCGCGACCCGTTAAAAAAGTTTCCCCAGTGAAGTCGCCATTTCTGTTATCATGGTTTTTGGGTGCCAAGCCATTAATTGGACTTGAACCTTTTGACCGTTGATATTCTCTATTTTTTCTTGGGAAGGGCAAAATTGAGAAAAACCCTTAGATTCTAAGTTCGGGGGTCGTTTTCGCTACGGGAAGGTGTTAGGCACCCGGAGCGATTATGGTACTCCATAAGAACCGCTCTCCTAAGTTTATTTCTACGCTTTAATTTTATTGCTTATTTGTAAAAAAGAAGGTATGATTAGTTAAGAATGGGGGTGAGAAGAAGTAGAATTTGATTTTATTTCGGCTTGGATGAGTTTTGACTCATTGCCTACGTACCGTTTTACGGGATCAAAACCGGCGTAGTTCTTGCTCAAAAATGGTTTTTTGTTTTTGTTAGTTGATTTTAAGTTCGAAAAGAGATTTTGAAGAATAGGGATGAGAGGCCTCAAGGGCATAAGATTTGGAAAGTGTGAGGTGGAATTAGTCATTTTGCAAAAGTAAAGTCCAAGGAGGATTAAGGTTTATTGAAAATTTTACTTAAGAAAAATAAAAGGGAAATAAGGAGTTTTGACTCCTATTTTATTTTCAAAAAAGGTTTTTAAGTGAGATTCTTTGCATGTCTTTGGAAAAAAGTTGGATTTTTCTCTAAGTGTTTAAACTAAACGTTCGTCTAATCATGCAATCCTAGCCATACATCTATGCATACAAACCTAAGCATACATCTAGGGTGAGTGTGTGCGTGTCGGTGCGTCATAGTGTCCATAGTCCATATTACAAAAATTGCCTAAATACATTCTATGGCCCCTTTGCCAAGCTACAAACCAATGATAACAAATTACACCTCTCAATGAATTAAAACTTGCAAAAATAAATGCTAAGCTAAAGAAAGTGGAGGAGGTAGTGAAATGCTATGAAATGTATGGCACATGAGATGAAATAGTTAGTAAAATAAAGCATAGAGTAAAAAGAGTGCACGAAAATATTAAGAGAAAAGACATAAAAGAGACTAATAAAGTGACAAAATGTGCATGAAAATGGTCATAAGGCTCTAGCATAGATATGACCCATAATCCCTTCATCATGGCATTTTTAGAAGTCTTGTTTCGTGCCATGATGTGAAAAAATGGAACATATTTGATGCTAAAGTTTATAGCACACTTTCAAGATATTGTGGCACTTTATTTACTAGCAAAAATGCATACTAATTGCAAGCCAAGAATGGAGATGGAATTGAGACATACAAGCAGCAAATCAAACATATAATCAGCAACAAATTTATCACAAAATTGCATTCCAAAAGTTCAAATCACATGTCAACAATTCATGAGGGATATGCTACTAAAAAATGCACAAGTTTAGGTCTAAACACACTAATTAACCAAGAAATATCACATGTTTTTTTTTTATCATTTTAAAACCATTGAGAAATATAGAAACAAGTCATGAAAATACATCAAGAAACATGTGATAATTTTTGGAGATTTTTTAGAGAAAATTTCAAGCATGCAGGGGTTCAAACAGCAAAGAAATATGGTGCGAATAGCAGGAAAACAAACAAAAACGTAAATGAACAAAGCCCAAACCAAAGGCCCAATTCACAAAACTCAGATTGCACAGGAGACGTTGGATTGATCTAGAGGCTGAGAAAGAAAGGAAAAAACCGAAAATAAACCGGACCGGTTCAAAGTTCTATATAAATGCGTCCAGTCCGGTTTTTTTCATTTTTTTCTTTTCCTTCTCTCTCTTCTCCCCTCTAGTGAGAGAAGTTCTCACTTCTCTCTAAGGTTCCGGTCATCTTCTCCGGCCAGCTCCTCCGTTCCGGCGCGGCGGATGGCGGCGGCGCCACCGTGCCGGAAGATCAAAATGCTCCGATTCGAGAAATTTTCACATTTTTAGATATCCTTTTTTATATACTTCTCGAATCCGAACTTAGATTTTTCGAAAAAAGCTTGAATCGGAGTAGATCTGAGTTTGAATCTTGATGAAATTTTTGTAAAGAAACGGTGGAAAAAGGAAGAGAAACGAACGAAGAGGATGCTTACCTCTTCTTGTTTTCTGTTACGGCCCTTGCTGCTTGTGCTTCGCGTGCTTGCTCGCGTCTTCGCTTGCTTGCGCGCGTGTTTGCTTGCTTGCTTGCTGGCTTGCGCGTGTGCTTGCTTGCGTGCGCGTTTTGCTTGCTTGTTTGCTGGCTTGCGCGTGCTTGCTCGCGTGCGCGTTTTGCTTGCTTGTTTGCTGGCTTGCGCGTGTGTTTGCTTGCGTTTCCGGCCTTACGTTTCTGGCTTTCCGGTTCTAGCTTTCTTCTTCTTTCTTCTTCTCTGTGTTTTGCGATTCGGTTCTGGCTTTGCGTTTCCTCACGTTTTGCGTTTCCTCTGTGATCGGTGCTGGAGTTTCTCGCCTCCGGTGAGAAATTCGTACCTCGAATTGCAGGGGAATCAATTCAATGATGAAGATTCATCAGTGAATCTCTGAGAATTGGTGAATTTGTTGCTGACTCTGGTTCTGGAAACAGTTAGGGTTTTTTCTTTGTTCTTGAGACTTTTTCTGTTTTGATCTGTAACTGAATGGAAAGAGAAAAAAAATCTGTTTGTGGTGATTTCAATGATTGTGTATCTGATCCTGAGAATCTGACACTGTGTTGTTTTTATAGCTGACATGTGTGAGTGATTGGACCATTAGAAAGCTGACATGTGGCATTGGACTGAGAAAGGGGCGCTGCCCTGTAATTTTGACTTGAGGGACCTGTTTGCAATTTTTTTTTAAAAAAAAGGGACTGGACTGAAAAAAAGAAAATAAGGACTGAAATGAAATTAAAAACTTTTTGGGACAAAAAATGCAATTTTGGGACCTCAATTGAGGGACCAAAATGCAATTAAGATAAAATTGAATAAAAAACGCAATTTGACCAAACGTAAAGCGAAACAAAAATAAAATTGACAAAACGGACTAAAACGAACAAATGGCCTAAATGAGGTACTTCAAAGTAACCTCCCCATGCCAAAATTTTATGTGAAATGACCAAAATGCCCCTAGGGCTAAAATGACCTAAACAGAATCAAATTAACTCGACACTGACTCAGATGCAAGTTTGAAATGAAATTAGCAAGGTTTACTGATGGAATGTAAAAAAAACAATCTGAAAAGACTCAGAGACAGACACAAGGATGAAAATGGGTCCCACTGCAGGAAATGACCAAAATACCCTTCTGTATGACTTTTTTGCAAATTTTGAAATAAACTGTGGAAAAAGTAATATAATGATTCAGAGACACTTTTGAGTGACTTACAAGACAAGTAAAGACATTTCGAAAGGTTTTATGCATGAAAAACATAGGAAAAGATGTGATTGAAAACTCTGCGTAGCAGAGACAATTTGAACTGTGCACTTGAAATTTGATATTTGACAAAGTTTGAAATGAAATTGGAGCCCAGTATTTTTAGGTCCAAAAACGGGGTATAACACTATGCATACATCTAAGGTGAGTGTGTGCGTGTCGGTGCGTCATAGTGTCCATAGTCCATATTACAAAAATTGCCTAAATACATTCTATGGCCCCTTTGCCAAGCTACAAACCAATGATAACAAATTACACCTCTAAATGAATTAAGACTTGCAAAAATGAATACTAAACTAAAGGAAGTGGAGAGTGGAGAGGGTGGTGGAATGCTATGAAATGTATGGCACATGAGATGAAATGGTTAGTGATCATAAAGCACAAAATAGTAGGAGATAATCAAAAGGAAATGCATAGAAATGGCAAAGAAAAGGTAATAAAGTGGCAATAAACCTAAAAATTTTTGATGTGATACCTAAAGGTGCTTGTAACCCATAATCATCACATCATGGCAATTTTGAAAGAAATTTTGTTTCAAGCCATGACATGAAATTAATGGAAACACATGCAAGCAAGGTATCACACCAAATTCATAGAGAAATTTGACACTTTATTTTCTAAAACAAACACTTGTTGCTTGTAAAACAAGAAATCCATAAAATCATATTCAAAAACAGCAAACAAAAGCACATTTCCAGAGGCATATTCATCACCATATTAGGCATCATTCATCCATGTCATAATATCAAAGTGTCAAGAACAAAACATAGCAAAATGCATACCAAAAGTGTAAAAATACATGGAATTAGTTCATGTCATTTTAACATTTTTTGTTATGCAAGAAACACCATAGAAATACTAAAAATATACCAAGAAATCACCAGGATTTTTTAGGAATTTTCATAAAAAAATGTGAGCAAGCAACAGGTGCAGATAGCAAGGAAATATAGTGCAAATAGCAAGAAAAATAACAAAAAACGTAAAAAGAACTAAGCCCAAACCCAAAGCCCAAAGCCAAAACGCAGGGAAGTACAGAGACCACACGATTGATCCAGGGTCCTGAAACCCTAGATCAAACGGCCAGGAACAAAGGGGATTGGACCGGTCCTGGACCGGTCCGGTTCACTGGCTATATAAACACAAGGGGACCGGTTTATTTCATTTTCCACTCCCCTTTCTCTCTCTACACTCAGAGCTTCTCTCTCTTCTCTCTTCTCTCAACTCACCGGATTCTGGCATGGCACGCCGGAGAGGATGAAGGACCGGCCGGAACCTTCATAGGTCGCCGGAAACTTCATCTTCTCCGGTGAAGATCTAGGGTTCCGCCGTGAAATTTTTCAGAAACTTATGATTTTTACGTCTTTTGATTCGTCCCCTAATCCTAAACACGAATCCAGCAATGATTTTCTCATACACAGCTTGAAACGACGTAGATCTTGGAAAAAACTTTTACGGTTTTGAAATGATTTTTGATTTTTGAACTAAATCGTTTAGATCTTTAAAGATCTACATCGTTTCGTCGTTTGATGGCTTTTCTGATACTTGTTCTTGCTTTCAAAACCTAGATCCTTATGGATCTAGGTTTTGTGTTTACGGTTACGGCTTTGTTTCGTGATTCTGGAAACTTTTCTGTTTTCTATTTGCAGGTTTAACTGTGATATTACTTTTTGAAGAAGGATTCTGAGTTTTACCTGAGTTTTTTATGGAGATTCTGTTGAGTTCTTCGGAAACGCTTGGATTTGACTTTTGCTTATTGATCCCCGGTTTTGAAACTGAAAATAAATCAGTGATTCTTCTTCTTCTTCACCGGTCCGGATTCTGCTTCTTTTCTTCCTCTTTTCACGCTCTCGAATTCTTCGTGATCGGTGCTGGAGTTCGTCAATGGCGAATTCTCACCTTGGATTGCGAAGAAACTCAATTCGATGATGAAGATTCAATGCGGAATCTCTGAGAATTGCAAAAAATCTTGTTGATTCTGTACTGATTTGTAATATTCTGTGTTGATTTCTGTTGATTTGAGTTGATTTGGATTGATTTGGATTGATTTGGAGTTGGTTCAGAAACGGTTAGGGTTTGAATGTTCTTGATGATTCTGGAAAATTATTACGTTTTTGATCTTTGAGAATGGGAAAGAAAAATTGGAAAGTGTTTGTGATGTGGCGTGTAATCATTGCTTCTGAAATCTGACTTAATGCTTTTATAGCTGACATGTGTGCATTGGAACCAATAGGAAACTGACATGTGGCATTGGACTGAGAAAGGGGGCGCTGCCCTATAATTCTGACTTGAAGGACCTTTCTGCAAAAACAAAGAAATTGAGGACTAAACTGCAAAATAATAAAAAAGGCTTGAAATGAAATAAAAAAACAGTTTGGACAAAATGCAATTTTGGGACCTCAATTGAGGGACCAAAATGCAAAAAAAAAAAAAAAAAAAATTTGAATAAAAAACGTAATTTGACCAAACGTAAAGTGAAACAAAAATAAAATTGACAAAACGGACTAAAACGAACCAATGACCTAAATGAGGTACTTCAAAGTAACCTCTCTATGCCAAAATTTTGTGTGAAATGACCAAAATGCCCCTAGGGCTAAAAATGACCTAAACAGAGCCAAATTGACTTGACACTGACTCGGATGCAAGTTTGAAATGAATTTAACAAGGTTTACTGATGAAATGCAAAAAAAACAATCTGAAAAGACTCAGAGACAGTCACAAGGATGAAAATGGGTCCCACTGCAGGAAATGACCAAAATACCCTTCTGTATGACTTTTTGTAAATTTTGAAATAAACTGTAGAAAAAGCAATGTAATGATTCAGAGACACTTTTGAATGACTTACAAGACAAGTAAAGACATTTCAAAAGGTTTTATGCAAGAAAAACATAGGTAAAATTGTGATTGAAAATACTGCGAGGCAGAGACAATTTGAACTGTGCAGTTGAAATTTGATAATTGACAAAGTTTGAAATGAAATTGGGCCCAGTATTTTTAGGTCCAAAAACAGGGTATAACAGAGGGGGCTGCCAATGGTTTAAGGAATGTATTGTATTGTTTTCACTCTAATCGTTGTAATTCACTTTTATCCTAAATCATGCAACTCAATAGGTGTTTTGAGTGTTTTGTAGTGAGAAATCATGTAAATCGACAAATCAATATATCACATGAAGGATTAAGGATATGAAGATTGAAGATCAATGGTTCTTGGAAGGTTTTTGAAGACAATCCAAAGTGAAGAAATTTTTTTGAAGTTCCTAGAAGTTTCCAGATGGAAGAATGATAGGATAAAACCGCAAGTGCACGGTTCTATCGAAGTAGTAAAAATAGAGTATCGTTTCGACAGGGAGTTGTTCAATTCAATTTACTTTAGTTGATGATTAAAAGATAATTAGTTGCAAAGTTGGAGTTTTCAATTGGTTGAAAGAAAATATAATAATAAAAAGAGCCTTGGGATTATTGGTTCATCATAATGACAAATCCTTCACAAACCAAAACTTTAAACCTAGAACTTTATGTTAGACCTAATTTCTAAAGACAAGTTTCTGTTTACCATATCACATCTCCTTTCGGTCTCAGTGAACGTGTTCCTCTAGCAATCACGCCTATTTCACTGACTTGATCGCTATTAGAATCTTTTAAGTTTGAAACTTTATATGTCTCATGGATTGCAAAGACTATTTCGCTGCCTTTGCAATCCTTGTCTATATTCACTTGTTCGAATATCAAAACTCCACTTTCGTTTTACGAATTGATATTTGAGATGATGAATTAACAATTATTAACCCTCCACTTTCGCTTCTACAGTTTGATAATTGTTAATTCATGTTAAAACGGTGAATTTAGATTAGAAATTAGGGTTACATAAAATTAGGGGTTAAAGCTTGGTTTGATTAGGATTATGTCATTAGACTTATCCAACAATCCCAAGACAAGAAGAGTCTACTCACTCATGTTCATAGTAGACATGGAGAAGAAGAAGAAAAGCATAAAGTAAAATAACAAGGAAATAAAGAAAGAACTTTTATTAAGAAAGACAATTGTCACTTATTGAATTCCAAGAATAAAAAATGATTGTTAATGATAGCTAGCTACTCTATTTATAGTCTTATGTCGACTTAGAACCTAAGCAACTATTCACTATAATGTTCCACAAGAAACTACGGGCTTTCGGTCAAAATAGGCAGCTTGTCCATGAAGCAAAAGCAGCAAAAGTAGGTCTGAAGCTTGGCACGGCCGTGCCAGTGGGAGCACGGGCCATGCCACCTCTCTGACTTGGGGAGATCATATTTTTGTCTTCAATCTTCGTATTGTCAACCCGAATCAGCTTCAAATCCTCTTTCTTTTGCTCCAAGACTCAATCTATCAAACATTCGTTCCTGAAATATAATAATATGCAATTGAAGTAAAATAGTTCTAAAAGGAAATAATATTTAAATAAAATAAATTTAAATCTAAATAAAACGAAATCAAATATTATACTAAATTAACTAATTATTGACTCATCAAAGAACGATAAAAAAAGGACGAAAATGCAAGAATTCGCACACAGGGGCTGTCTCGTGCACCTCTTGCACACTGGCATGCGCCTCTGCGCATGATGCAGTGTTGCCACTGCCTCCTACGCCCTTGCGCTTTTCTGCGGGGAAAAACAGCCCGTTGCTTGATTTTCAAGCTGGATTGGTGGAAAAAACTCTGTTTTCTTCTCTTAAACCCTAAGTAATCATATGTTATAAACAAAGACCTTTACACACATTATTATTCATTCAGAAAGCTAGCGGTTCAAGATAGGGGTCAAGCATCAAAGTTCCAAGGCAAAGGATCTCCATCCTCCTCTTGTTCTCACTTTAACAAATATAGAGCTTAATTTATTAATTAATAAAGTTGACGATGATGGTCATTTTACATTTGTCTCAAATTAGATTTGAAATATCATTCGCAAGATTTAAGACTCAAGATCTTACCACGAAATGTAGTAAAAATAAATCAAATAAACATCTTTAATGTAATTTTGAATAAAGTCAAACATGTTTGATACTACTCCCTCTATCCCTAATTATAATATAATTTTAAAAAAAAAAAAAAGTTTTGTCTATAAGTATAAGATTATCTACAAATTTTTAGATGTATTTACTATTCATTTTCCAACTATATCTTTATCAATACTACCAATTATCTTGGAATACAAAAAAGGAATAGTAATGTGTAATGTCTCTCTTGACCAAAGAAAAGATTAATTGAAGGTGCAATGTCTCTGTTGACCCAAAAAAAAATTAACATTGAATAATATGATGGTTATGACTAATTGTTAATATCAAACATATTTACACTAATAATATATACAAATTAAATTATTAAAAAAACCCTCAACCCTCTTTAAATTAAATATATTGGATATCTTTAGTCAATACTTTTATCAAGTCAAAGATTAATTACTTTTTTGGGTACTGAGTCAAAAGATTAATTACTAATATTATTAATTAATGTCTGAAATATATTTATTATAATTTTTTATACTTACACATTTTTTTATAATTTTTATTCTTTCCTAAAAAAGTTCTATAAAATATATGGCTTTCTTCAAGTAATTTTAAGACATATTTTTATTGACCAAAGAAAAGATTAATTGAAGGTGCAATGTCTTTGTTGACCCAAAAATTTCTCTTGCTATGTGTGTTGACATTGCTATCAGCACATGATGTTTTTGCAGCGCATTCAGATTCCTTTATTCGGAGAACACAACATGTGAATGTTACTAACTATTTGTCAGATAACTTGGACTTAACCCTTCATTGCAAATCTGCAGATGATGATCTTGGAGTTCATCTTCTTCATCATGGTGGCAATGTGCGCTGGGGTTTTGGATTGAGTGTTTTTGGCGAAACATTGTTCTTTTGTTCCTTTAAATGGAATGATGAATTGCATCGGTTCGATATATATAGGCAAGATAGAGATCAGGATGTATGTCGTTCTTGCAATTGGTATATAATGAAATCAGGGCCATGTAGGTTCAATGGTGACAAGAGTGATCTTTGTTTTTCATGGAATAATAACTAATGTTATAAAAAAAAAAAATAACTACGTATTTTGTTATCTTAATAAATGTTGTACTTGAAGAGTTAAGAACCTAATGTATTCTCTATATTTTTTTTACAATATATATATATATATATATATATATATATATATATATATATATGAGTTAAGATCCGTTGACATCAGGTATCAACGGATTCGTTAACATCAAATCTCAACCATTCATTTAATCTTGAATTCAATGAATGGTTTTCTAGTTCTTAAGCAACATTTGGCCAGATCTTAATTTATACATAATGATAATAAGGGATGACAAAACAATCTACACCCGTAGTTCGCACATATCCGCAAATAAGATCCGCCATAGGTATGGTTGTCAAACTCGCGAGTAGACTCGTAGAATCGTACGAGTTTACGAGTCTATAAGGCAAAAATGAGTGGAATCGAGTATAGAATCATTTTTGTGGTAGACTTATATAGACTCGTAAAAACTCGCATAGACTCACAAGTCTATGACGAGTTTATGAGTCCATGAGTTTTTTGAACTATGAAGAACGTTCTGGACTCTAATGAACTTTCTAAAGCTTTGATGAACTTTCTATTAGAAAGAAATATAGTAGTATCACAGTAATCAATCCTTATTGGGATTTTTCATAATGCATAAATTTTCTTTAAAAATTTAATATATCTTCAACCAATGACTTTGTAAAAATATCAACTAGTTGATTTGTAGTATCAACAAAACTGAATTCAATATCCTTTTTCTGAACATGATCACGAATGAAATGATGTTTTATTTTATAATGTTTCAGATCTGGAATGTTGAATTAAGTTTTTTTCTAAAAGATTTATTACACGAGTATTATTACATATAATAGGAATGTTAGAATACCTTAAAGAGTAGTCCTTTGATTGATTTCTGATCAAAAAACTTGAGAGAAACAACTTGTTTAATATACATACTCAGCTTCTGTTGTGGAGAGTGCAATTGTATTGTTTTCTACAGGAATATCCAATTAAGGCTTGTCCTAAGAACTGACAAGATCCACTTGTACTTTTTCTCTCAACTTTGTCTCTAGCATAATCGGCATTGCAATAAGCTGCAAAATCAAAACTAGAACATTTTCTATACCAAATGCCAAGATCAGTAGTACCTACTAGATATCTTAAAATTCTTTTTACAGCAATTTGATGAGGCAACATATGTTTGAAATCTAGCACATAAACATACTCCAAACATTATGTTAGGTCTACTATCAGTTAAATCTAACAAAGCTCTTATCACGTCTTTGTATTCTTTTTTAGAAATTGATATTCCATTCTCATCTTTATCTAAACTTGATGATGGATGCATGGGAGTGACTATGATTTTTGCCTCATTCATGTTATATTTTTTAAGAATATCTTTTACGTATTTTTTTGACTTATAAAAATTTCATTTTGATGTTGCTTGATTTGCAAGCCAAGGAAAAAACTAAGTTCTCTCTTCATGCTCATCTCAAATTCACTTTACTTGAGATTGGAAAAGTCTTCACACATTTTTTCCTTGGTTGAACCAAAAATAATATCATCCACATAAACTTGAACTCTGAGTAACTCAGAGTTAATTGTTTTTTTGAAAAGTGTGATATAAATTTTTCCTCTAAAAAATTCATTTTCAATTAGAAATGTGCTTAGTCTTTCATATCAAACTCTAGGAGCTTGTTTAAGACCATAAAATGCTTTAGTAAATTTAAAAACATGATTAGATAAAAGACCCAAGTTTGTCACTTATTCCAAATTATTTCTTTGAGGTAGTTAAAGATGACTTTCTTACAACGACCTACCATAGAGAAAAGACCCAAATATTTGTCGTTGTCAATACTTCTATTGACACCAAGAAGAGTAGAGATTGAAGTGATGACTATATATATATATATATATATATATATATATATATATATATATATATATATATATATATATATATATATATATATATATATTAGACTCATTTGTGGCCTTCTTTCTTGGAGAGCCATGACACATATCCTTCGTACTTATCTGATTTCAATCACTTGTTGATCGAGTTGACTAGTATGTTTTTATTCTTTATTTTACTTGTGTTACTAGGGTGTGACTTGTCATATGTTTGGATTTAAAAAAGTAGAACATGACCCCGTGATGAACCAGTGGAAGTTTATTTTATTATCCCTGCAATACAACCATTTACTGTTGTTAGATTCCCTTAAGATGAGTTATAGCTCTAAATTCATAATTAGATTCAATTAATTTAAAAACTAAGCAATTCACTATTGTCTTGTTCCAATGGAATACAAATCTCCTTACAAAACAATATAAAAACATACCCTAGAGAGAACGGGAGGAGGATGAAGATCCTCTTCCTTTAAGCTCCTGATGTTTTACCCTTGCCTTGTACTGTTATCTTTATAAATGAATAAAAGAGTATGCAAAGGTCTCTATTTATAGTGCATTATTACTTAGGGATTGATAGAGGAAAAATAATGGTTTTGCAACAAAAACGACTTGAAAAAAAAAGGTTTAGGCAATAATTCGATCCTTGTGGGTATTTATTATGTGCCTAAATAGGTTGAGGCACTGACATTTTCCACTAATGATATTAAGGTATTAACCATGTTCTTAATTAAGAATATTTTTACACGGTTTATGATGACAGAGCATCATATGATATTTTTTTGCTATGTTTTAGTACTTTTCTTTGCATTTGAAAACAAATAAGATGAGAGTTAGAGGGGGTGTCAATGGCTTGAGGAGCGTATTGTATTGTTTTCATTCAAATCATTGAAATTCAATTTTATCCTAAATCATGCAACTTCACAGGTGTTTTGAGTGTTTTGTAGCGAGAAATCATGTAAATCGACAAATCAAGATATCACATGAAGGATCAAGGAGATGAAGATTTAAGATCAATGGTTCTTGGAAGGTTTTTGACGACAATCGAAAGTGAAGAAAATTCTTTAAAATTCCTAGAAGTTTACGGATGGAAGAACAATCGAAAACGGGACGAAAATGCAAAAATTCGCATACAGGGTCAAAACAAGGGTCAAGCATCAGAATTCCATGTTCTCACTTTAACAAATATAGAACTTAATTTATTATTTAATAAAGGTGACAGTTGATGGTCATTTTATATTTGTCTCAAATTAGATTTGAAATATCATTCACAAGATTTAAGACTCAAGATCTTACCACAGAATGTAGTCAAAATAAATCAAATGAACATCTTTAATGTAATTTTGAATAAAGTCAAACATGTTTGATACTACTCCCTCTATCCCTAATTATATTATAATTTTCAAAAAAAAAGTTTTGTCTATAAATATAAGACTGGTGCTAGTCACACCCAAAAAAAAACTAGTTACACCCAAATTTATTTAAAATTTTACAATAATACCAAAATTGTCCTCTTCATGTAAATTTTTAAAAACCCATCTTTTATGAAACCTTACCCCTTTCATCCACAAATCACCATAGATGTGCAACCAATATCTGAATCAACATCTTTGTTATTGATCTATACTATATTCATAAAGGTTAGTGAATTTTATGAATTTCATTTTCGATGAGTTTCTATTTGTTTATTGTTTGTTTTGGTATGAGATATGTTCAATTTAGGTTAGTGTAAATTAAGTTTACTTATGTTCAATTTAGGTTAATGTAAATTTGGTTTACTTATGTTCAATTTAGGTTAATGTAAATTCAGTTTACTTACGTTCAATCTAGGTTAATGTAAATTAAGTTTACTTATGTTCAATTTAGGTTAATGTAAATTTAGTTTACTTATGTTCAATGTAAATTAAGTTTACTTATGTTCAATTTAGGTTAATGTAAATTCAGTTTAATTATGTTCAATCTAGTTAATGTAAATTCAGTTTACTTACTTTCAATCTAGGTTAATGTAAATTAAGTTTATTTATGTTCAATCTAGGTTAATGTAAATTCAGTTTACTTACTTTCGAATCTAGGTTAATGTAAATTAAGTTTACTTATGTTCAATTTAGGTTAATGTAAATTCAGTTTACTTACGTTCAATCTAGGTTAATGTAAATTAAGTTTACTTATGTTCAATTTAGGTTAATGTAAATTACGTTTACTTATGTTTAATTTAGGGGTATATTAGTCATTCTGGGGTGTAACTTGTTTTTTTTGGGTGTGACTAGCATCAGTCTAAATATAACTATCTACAAATTTTTAGATGTATTTACTATTCATTTTCCAATTATACCTTTATTAATACTACCAATTATCTTGGAATACGACAAATTAATATTGAATGTCAAACATTGAATAATATGATAGTTATGACTAATTGATAATATCAAACATATTTACACTAATAATATGTAAAAATTAAATTATTAAATAAAACCTCATCCCTCTTTAAATTCAATCTATTGGATATCTTTAGTCAACACTTTTATCAAGTCAAAGATTAATTATTTTTTTGGTAGTGAGTCAAAGATTAATTACTAATATTATTAATTAATGTCTGAAATATATTTAAGTATTTTTATCTATAAAATATGACACCATCTCGTAACTAATATAAAAGAAAATTCACTTTTCAAATTTATTGAATAATTGGTGTATTCAGTTTATACGTATAGACCAAATACATAAGCTATTTAATGAATCTCAAGAAAATTTTGTTTATGATAATGATCGGAGGATGTACTAGACTAATTTTTAAAAAATAAAATTTTGAAATTAATAATTACTTTCATACATAAATATTTTCCTTCAGAAAAAGGTACAAAAATATTAATATTTTTTATATGATTTTTTTACAAATAGTATTTTTTATATAATCTTTTTATATAAACTTACACATTTTTTTTAAAATTTTAATTCTTTCCTAAAAAAGTTCTATAAATATATGGCTTTTCTTCAAATAATTTCAAGACATATTTCTTTCGACCAAAAAAAAAGATTAATTGAAGGTGCAATGTCTCTGTTGACCCAAAAATTTCTCTTGCTATGGGTGTTGACATTGCTATCAGCACACGATGTTTTTGCAGCGCATTCAGATTCTATTTTTTGGAGAACACAACATGTGAATGTTACTAACTATTTGTTAGATAACTTGGACTTAACCCTTCATTGCAAATCTAAAGATGATGATCTTGGAGTTCACCTTCTTCATCATGGTGACAATGTGCGTTGGGGTTTTGGATTGAATTTTTTTGGCGAAACATTGTTCTTTTGTTCCTTTCAATGGAATGATGAATTGCATCGGTTCGATATATATAGATCAGATAGAGATTATGGTGTATGTCGCTCTTGCAATTGGTATATATTTCAATCAGGGCCATGTAGGTTCAATGGTGACAGGAGTGATGTTTGTTTTTCATGGGATAATAACTAATAGTCTTTTTTTACATATGATCTTAATAAATGTTGTACTTTAGGAGTTAAAACCTAAATGTATTCACTATATTTTTCATAAAGAATATATCTATCTATATATAAGATGTATCAAATATTTTATTCCCTCTCCAACAAGTCGGTCCTAATTTTCTTTCTCTAGATCTCTTACAATTTCTTCAATGACGGGTGGTTTTGGGTCAATTCTTGACCTGAAATCACTCCTCTTCATCTTTTTCTCTTTATTTCAATCTAAATAAGTGATTTTCACATAGATCTAGGTTTTTTTTTTCTTTGTAATTTCATCATCTAAGTGTGGTGATTTGTTGTTCGTCGTCTTGTGCGGCGTTGTTTGATTTCCCGTCTTCGTGCGGTGTTCATTTGATTCATATTGAAAGATCGATTGTTTAATCAAAGATTTGGGCGTCAACGTTGCAGATCCGGAGGCAATGGATATTCCGGTCACTTTAATTTCATCATATATTTTTGTAGGCATTATGCCGTTATATGTTACTAACTTGGATGCTGTGAGTTTGATCGCAGATTCATCCTTTACGTTTTTAGCGGTGTTGAATGATGTAATCTCTCGATTTGAATGAATATCATTTTGTTTTTGTCAAAAAAAAAAAAGATGTATCAAATGAGAGGACATGTTATTGTGAGAGGATGAGAGGGTATTTTATCAACCATTAGATCAAAATCAAGGGTCAAGATTAAAACTATTACTGCACTGACTCTTATCTCATGTTTGACTTTTACTTTCCTAATTTCATTACCGAGACATGGATCATCTTCATCCTCGACTTTGAACTGCACGTTCTCTTCTTAGTTTATATTCCCACGCACCTATACAACCAAATCTGAAATCATTAGAGGGGAGTGAAAAATACCCTCAAATAGCAGAGAAAGTCTTGGTTAGTGTCAAACCCAAATACAAAAAGTTTTGGCACACTCACACAAATGCTTATTTTTTTAAAGGTAAATTGGTTTAATGATGTTAAATGTTGTGATTAATTTATTTATCACTTAATTTTCTTCATTGTTATATATGTGCCCAACTAATTTTATTTGTGTTTGTGTCTATGTAAGACTTAAGAGCTTCAAGATAGTCTTACATGGGCACAAGCATTTAGTCACAAAATTTAGACACACACACATAAATCAAAAAAATTAAAAGATAAATAAAATAGTCACATCAATTAATATCACTTTAATAATTTTTTTTAATTTTCTTATTTCATGTGTGTGTGCCTAACATGTAATATTTAGTGTTGTGTCTAACTAAGTATTTCTCCGGCATCACAATAAGCTACAAAATCAAAACTAGAACCTTTTCTATACCAAATGTCAAGATATCTTTAAATTCCTTTTACAACAGTTTGATGAGACAACACATGTTTGAAATCTAGGACATAAACCTACTCCAAACATTATGTTAGGTCTACTATCAATTAAATATAACAAAGCTATCACGTTCTTTTTTAGAAATTGATATTACATTCTCATCTTTATATAGACTTGATGATGGATGAATGAGAGTGACCATGATTTTTGTCTCATTCATATTATATTAATTAAGAATATTTTTTTGACTTATAAAATTCTATTTTGATGTTGCTTGATTTGCAAGCCAAGGAAAAAACTAAGTTCCCTCTTCATGCTCATCTCAAATTCCCTTTACATGAGATTGGAAAAGTCTTCACACATTTTTTCCTAGGTTGAACCAAAAATAATATCATCCACATAGACTTGAACTATGAGTAACTCAGAGTTAATTGTTTTTCTGAAAAGTGTGATATAAATTTTTCCTCTAAAAAATCCATTCTCAATTAGAATTAACTTGGTCTTTTATACCAAGCTCTATGACCTTGTTTAAGACCATAAAGTGTTTTGGTAAGTTTAAAAACATGATTAGAGAAAAGACCTAAGTTTGTCACTTATTCCAAATTATTTCTTTGAGGTATTTAAAGATGACTTTCTTACTACGACCTACCATAAAGAAAAGACCCAAATACTTGTCGTTGTCAATACTTCTAGTGACGCCAAGAAAAGTAGAGCATTGAAGTGACTATATATATATATATATTAGACTCATTCGTGGCCTTCTTTCTTAGAGAGCCATGACACATATCCTTCATACTTATCTGATTTCAATCACTTGTTGATCGAGTTAACTAGTATGTTTTTATTCTTTATTTTACTTGTTTTATTCGGGTGTGACTTGGTTCTACTTTAACTTGAGTCATGGACTCTATATCTGGATGAAGTTTTTACACATTTCACATACATTCAGAAAACTTGGTAATTTTTTTTATAAAAAAAGTTTATGAAGCAATTGATGTATTTTTATGCATAATTGTTACTATTTATAAAAATAAATAAATTAATTGTTACTAAATTACCACTTGTTTAAAGATTTATTTTAATTTAGCTTTTTATCTTCCAATAATATTTGTTTTACCTTCCAAGACAAAGACAAATTGATAGTATTAATAAATATTTCATCCGTCTCATATTATAAATCATTTTGAATTTTTTTTATCCAAAATTATAAATTGTTTCACGGTATCAATAAAATATCAAGGTCCTCCTTTGTCTTTTAAAATATATTATATTTTAATTTCATAAAACTTGTGTTGTTTTACTTTTTATTTATAAGCGTTAGTTTTACTCGTTGATAAGTGAAAATAAACTTTTAAAATGAGTCGGTATATGAGGAGAAAAGATAATATTTTCTATACATTTAATTTCAAGAAATAATGAAAATAATTATTTTATCGTAGTCATTGTTTCCAAAATGCAAAACATGGATGACTTTAAAAATCTATTTTCTCCTTTTTAACAACTAAAATTAACAAAAATTTTAGAAAATAAAATTATAAATATTTCCACAAAGAATAAAAAGGTCTCATGTTTATTTTTCTATAAAATTAAGAAGTTTCATTCTTCGATGCCATAAGAAAAATCACACGTTTTACTCTCACAAATTTATCACGCAAGTAATTTCAGTCCTTGTGTAGACATATTGAGACAAAACATGTTTGATTAACATTCAACTAATTTGATGATTCTGATACATTAAAAACTTAGAAAAAGTTTCTACACAAAGCCAACTTCAACCGACATCTAGGGGTGGATAAAAAGTCAAAAATTGAGTCAAACTGCTGAATCGAACTGCTATTGAACCAAACTGTTATGCAAAACTTATGAACTGATCCATACTTAAAGGAGCAGTTATTAACCGAACCTTTTTCATAAAAAACCATAACTAAACTTGAACCCAAATTAAACTAAAAACGTTGATTTGTTCATTGTGTTTGCTCTTCTGAGTTCTTTAACTGTGTTTGCTAGTTTGTTTGCCAAATTAAACCAAAATTTTCTGAGTTTCATCTTCACAATTGTTTAGCTACAAGTAGTTCTTTCCCTATAGATATAATTTGTTGTTTACTTTTTGAATTTGTTATTGGCTCCATCGAATAGTGTGCTATGAATTGCAATAAGAGAATGTCTTAACATCAGATTTGCTTTAGCATAGGAATGGTAAGGTTTGATTTTTACCCTAGTTTTTTTTTTTGTTACAAGATTTTTATCCTAGTTTGTTTGATATAATGATTTTTGTGTGCAAATCTATTATGTATATAATTTAGAATATTCCACTACTGTGCAACAAATCTTGGCATAAAATACCAGTACATAAAGAACTTCCCTCAGTGTTTATGATTTCGTTGGTTTTATTCTTATTTATGAAATGTTTACTTATGTGGGAACAATTTAGTTTTTATTTTTTAAGAAACAAACAGTCCATCAGTTTGAAGAACCGATTCAGTTCGGTTCGAATTGATCCCTTATAATTCAGTTCGGTTCTAACAAATTGAAAATCAGTTCGGTTCAATTTACACACAATTTTAGTTATGTATCAAACTTTGTCTATCCTTAACGACAATCATGATATTACTAGACTAAACAATTAAATCTGAGTTTAAACCTCAAACATGATAATTATAAAAGAAATGTTGTTGAGTGTACGACACTCAATAACAACACTATAGTTATAATTATAATTAGGTTTAATTGCAGTTTTGCCCCCTTAAGTATCACAATCTTGCAATTTTAGTCTCTGAATCAATTTTGACTGGATCAATGCATACGTGACACCCATATCACTTTATTTATTAGGTTTAATTGTAATTTTGGCCCCCTAAATTTTACAATTATGACGCCCTAAGAAAACGTGACTCCTCTCATTTAAGTGATGTTGATGTCGCATATGCATTAACTTGATCAAAATTGGTATGAAAGCTAAAAATATAAAAGAAATAAACTTAAAAGGCTGATTCATTATTGTTTTTTATTTTTATTTTTTATAGGAGATCAGAATCGCAAGATAATAATGTTTAAGTGATCAAAAGTGCATTTAAGTTTTATAATCATAACATAATCTTGTAACTTTGCAAAATGATTACATGAACTAGATTGGTGTTGTTGTGAGTTATCCACGTATTCAGATAAAGTACTCACCTCATGCTATGTCATCTTTTTCATTTCCTTTCTTTGTTTCCATTTTTGTTTTCGACAACGCAACCTCTTCCTTCTCTATTTCACTTTTTTTCTCTCTTCTATCTATCTTTTACAGCGACGCAACTTCAATTTTCTCTTCAAATTCTTCTTCATCCGTTACATGGCAGTTAAATCTCATAGCACCAATAATTTTCTTCCGTTAAGGTAAATCCATTTCTCTATCCTTCTGCTTTGTCTCAGGTTCGAATCTCTTTAGTACCAATAATTACTGTGTTTGTTCTAGCTTCATTTGGCTCCGTTAGTAGACGGTGGGATTGGTCCACTCGGTCCTTGGATCGGATACAGAATACGGAGTTTAAAAAATAAAGTGAATCATTGACATGTGGAAGCTAGGTTTACTTTTACTGACAGTAATGTTTGTTTGCTGTTTTGTATTATGCACATGAATTGCTTGACAAAATTCCTAACTGAAAATCTAATTCTTTAACTTGAAGTTTTTCGTTTCTCTTTCATGTTTTACTAGAATTTGTGAAGAATTGTTGTTGAGAATATCTACGATGCATTGTTTTCTTGTAGGTAATTCAGGTAGTACTATATCAATGTGTGCCAGTGTTGATTTTTGAGTGCCTCCGCGAGTATATGATTAAAGAAACTGTTTTTAGGTCAATAGCGAAATTTCAAATCAACTTGTTGGATGGTCTAATGGTATATCTTTGTTTAGAGCTCGAGTAACCGGCTGAGCCGCTAAAGTGGCTAAAGTAGTTCCCGTCAGTAAAATAGGTCCTATAGAGAGTTTGTCTATTCCCAATTGCTAATATATAATATATTTGAGATTTATGAGTTTTGTATAGTCTTACGATTAATGTTGTGATTGTGCGATTTATAATTTTACTTCCCCTTACCAATCATAACCATGCGTAAAATCTAGATTTTGACTACCTTGCGTATGAGGCGTGAGCAAAACTCAGATTGGGGAAGAATATTGTCCTTGGGTTCCGTTATATGAAACTAATTAGCTTTTAAAAGTCATTATCTAATGCAGTATTAACAAATATATATTATAGGTTACGAAGCTGCAGGAAATAGTATGATTGAAATTCAGGTCTGTTTGGATTGATTTATTTGAGTTTATTTACTGGCTTAAGCATTTATGAGACTCTTTGGGAGAGCTGATGAAAATAGCTTATGGCATGTTCATGTCAGAGGTTGTTATCAACTTATTTCCACAAGCTCTAGGACAGCTTATTAAGCAACTTATGACATGTTCATGGCATAGGCTGTTTTCAACTTATTCCCACAAGCTCCAAGATAGCTTATTATGCAATTTATAACTTGTTCATCTCATAGGCTGTTTTCAACTTATTTCCACAAGCTCCACGATTGTTATGAAAAAAGCATATATGAAAATAGTTTTACTTTATTTCATCTTTTATTACAGAAATAGCTTATTCATACGCACTTATGTGATAAGCGGCGATGCTATAAGTGCTTAGTTAATCTGGTTATTTAAACTGGGCCTTGTTCTATTTTGTTTTACATAGTAACTATTGCATTCCTCTGAGCTTAGTTTTTCTATATAGTTCTGCGTGTTTATGTGTGTGTGCTGTTTCTAATTGCAAGTCATTTCACAGCTCCTCGAATTGCTGCCTTTCGAATGGTTCCTCAAGTGTAGGGAGAAAAGTGTCAGACTTGCATTGCCTACTATTTAGTAAATGGGGCAGTTCAAGAAAGGGATGCCTTATACAACATGATTTGTCCTCGAGCAGTGGTCAAGGTTCTGTGAGCTGTAGAAAACACTATTTTACATTTTCTAAGATGGGAAGGAGTGTAAATTTGCTTCCATTTGCTACCTCTGATGATGGTATGGCTGTCAACGGGAGTCCACAAGCTGACGCCAGTGCTAACCTTGAAAAAATGAGGGTGAAATTGAATAGCTCTCTTGAAGATGAAGACTTTTATGATGGACTTGTTCAAGCTTTATATGATGCAGCCAGGGTTTTTGAGCTAGCAATTAAAGACCATAAATCGTCATCACGTGTATCCTGGTTTTCAACAGCTTGGCTTGGGGTAGACCAAACCGCATGGGTGAAGGCATTGTCATGTCAGGTATTATCAGAACTTAAATTATTAGAAAGTATTGTTTGATTCATATCATCTGTAAAGAGTAAAGTATGACCTGCATTTATGAAATAAATTTTTTGAGAGACAACCTTTGTGATGGCATGTTGTTCTTTTGTTTAACTTGTGTGAGTTTCGACAAATACACGCTAGATGAACTGTAAAAGGAAGAAGCATGACTAAGTTTTGTTTTGCATGCCTTGTTGGTGTTTAAAAACATGCAGCAATGTTCAGGTAGTTATTGGAGTTAATAGAACTTAATCTTTGAACTACGTCTAGTGTCTCGGTGTATCCGAGATTTTTGTACATAATACCAACTCATATGCGATAACTTAATCTTGTCTGCTTCGTTCATCATTAGAGCAAAATACGAAGCTGATGCAATCCAACTGTTAAAAGCATTAGTTTTGTTTGTTAAATTAATACTAAAGAAATTTTGCTATGGCTCTTTAAGACCCATTATCATTGACAAGCTGTCGGTTATTAAATGTCCAGCTTGGGGTAATTTAGTGTATTGTATATATTTAGGTCTAGAATTACTTTTGTTTGTTAAATTAGGTCATTTGGCTTCACCTTCTTTGCTAAATTACTTTTCTTTGGTATAGAAATGTTCTTAAGAATCAAAAGAAAGATAGAGAGAAATAAATTGAAAAGTTAGAATCATTTAAATCACTCGAGTCACTCCCCTATATAATCGTATTTAAAGGTTCTTACCCAACATTCAACCTAGACTGATAGTATAACTGGTTGCACAAATCTACTCCCTTAACCTATTATTCTCTCTTCCTTCCAGAATATACTTTCAGTATTGAAACGTCTCGGTTCCAATAGTAATAATATCCAAAGTTGTCAAACCCAAAAGTCTATGCAAATTCGTGGAGCTTCAATAAAATCATCTCTTAGACTAAGACTTGCAAATTTATTAGAGTATACCTAATATAAAAAACTACAAATAACATATATGAATAATATTATACTACCAATAATAGAATTATAATTCTACATTCCAACTCCATAATAAAGCAAAGAAACAAAACAGATAAAAAACAAAACAACGGTGAAAAAATTGAGTGAAGGGAAGGATTTAAACTGAGGAAGCAGAAGGGCAATAACTGGGTGTGCATTGTAGCAGTGAACAATAAAAGAACTGTGATACTGGTATCTGTTTGAGTGGGTTTGATCTTCAAATGAGGGAAAAATAAACAAAGCAGAGGGTTAGGGAGGCCCTTGAGTTTCAAATGCAGAAGTGGTAGACTCAATGTGGATGCACCTATCGAGTGTTCAAACGTAGAAAGCAAGGGACAGAGTCAGGCAAGTTTTGCCGGGAGGGAGCGACACTATTTGCCGTAGGTGTGAACTTCGTTCGTCTAGTGTTCAATTGCAGTTTGAGAGAGCCCCTAGTATAAATGAAGAGAACGAAAGCTGTAAAAATGAAGTGCAGAAAGTGAACATGGCAACATGCATTGTTGAACAAAAATGAAACACAATTGAGTCCTGTGTTTTGAAGCTTTTTTTAATCTTTAAAGTTGACTTTGCTGACTTGTCAACAGAATTATGTGACTGTTCAAGTTAGACCGAGTATGGCAAACAAAATTCTGAGACTGAGTTAGCCATATTTGGCTACCTAAAATCTAAACTTGATTTACGAGTTAGCTAATGTTTTCCAAATGAATATGATTTGTAAAGATAGATGCAAATTATATATTGCCTATTCTTCATCATAAATGAATTTTTGGCAATGTTTCTTTTTACTATCCAGTTGAACATATCTCAACATTTCCTAACCTGCAAAATTTAAGAAAAACTGATAAACAGTTTATTAATTTTTCTCAGGCTGCCGTGTACTCCTTATTATATGCTGCAAGTGAAATTTCATCCCGAGATGATAGCAGAGATAGAAATGTCAATGTATTTGTTCAAAGGAGGTAGCATATTGCTTCGCATTTTGTTTCACTTTATGTGTTTCTTTTGTATTTATTAGAATGAAACAGAAATTCTTCAGTTGACCCTGTGTGTTTTATAATAGACCATGTACCCGAAACTATTCATCAGATAATTAGTTCAGTCTTTTGATGTTTTAACAATGAAATATATTTCGCATAGCTATGGTACATCTTCATGTCAAATTTTGAAGTTTCAAATGCATATTTTTTTCATGATAAAATCTGTATTTTATTGAATATTATGCAAATCATCTGAAAGTTCAAATCTATGACTCATGTTTAAGGTAGTAACTTGTGTTGTACCCTTAATATGGAAGTTTTGTAGCAGGCAAACTTTAAATATCACTTCAAGATTTTACCATCACAGTGATTGTATACTTATATACTGCTTTTAATGCCTTCCAATATTTGATTCGCTCATATTGCATGTCTCATGTTTTTCTTCTTTTTGTTCCTTCTTTACATCTTTAGTTTTAATATATAATAGTGCTCTCTCTAGTTGCTTTTGGCCTGAAACTTGTGTAAATGTTGCATTGGTCCAGTTTGCTAAGGCTATCTGCTCCCTTGGAGAGCTTAATCAGAGAAAACTTATCTGCCAAACAGCCTGAAGTGTACGAATGGTTTTGGTCAGAGCAAGTTCCAGCTGTAGTGACATCCTTTGTTAATAAGTTTGAAGGGGACGGGCGCTTCACTTCTGCCATTGCTTTGTATGTTTTCTTTTAACATTTCTACATATTGAGATGTAAACTTTTATGCCTCTGTTCTTGCTCCTTCATGTTATATTTATAGACGATTCATAAATGATATTTTTGACTGAATTCCCAGGTCTGGAAAAACTAAGGGTTTGAGCAGTGCAAGTGATGTATCACTTCTCCTGCTTACACTTACATGCATTGCTGCAATTGCTAAACTTGGCCCGGCAAAAGTTTCTTGCTCACAATTCTTTTCCATGAGCACTGAGATAACTGGTAGTTTGATGGACATGCTGGTTGGTTTAATTCCTGTAAGTCAAGCTTATAATTCTATAAAGGATGTTGGTCTACACAGAGAATTTCTTGTACATTTTGGTCCTCGAGCTGCAGCTTTTAGAGCAAACGTTGAGTGGGGTTCAGAAGAGGTTATTTTCTGGGTAAATCTGGTTCAGAAGCAGCTGCAGCAGGCTGTTGATAAGGAGAAAATATGGTCAAGACTGACAACATCTGAAAGCATTGAGGTTAGTTATGTTCAGTTTTGAAGACACTGTCGTTTTGGCACTAAACTGGTGATGTTGGATTGAATGTCAAGGAATACATATTCAATTGAAATGACTATACATACAGTTAAATTACCAAAGTAAAGCTATACTTTATTTGAATTGTATCATTTTAAAAATTCTTATTCATTAACGTGGTTGTTGTCTTGTGCCTGTGACTGTATAATTTTTTTAATTTCTTCAGAGATTAATGAGTTGAACCGAAATATGGTTTATGATAGAATATTATGGCGTAATTTGATCCATGTAGCCGACCTCACTTAGTGGGATAAGGCTTGGTTGTTGTTGTATTGACATTTGGAATTCATTACTTTCTATCCCACTAGGGATATATTTTTTTTTTTCCAGCATGGAGGAATATGCTTAAAAATTGAGATAAGTTGACTTTCTGTTAGAAAGTTTTAATAGAAAGCACTTTATATAAATAAAATAATAAGAATAGAGACTAGTTGAATTGAGTATAATCGAGCTCTATCCTTTTCCATTTATTTGTGTATTTTGTAACAAAAGGCTTCAATTGAATGTTAGCATGGTACAGGTTTTGGAGAAAGATTTGGCTATATTTGGATTCTTTATTGCTTTAGGCAGAAGTACACGAACATTTCTTTTGGCAAATGGTTTCGATACTCCCAATGATCCAATTGAAGATTTCATCAGGTACTGTTTTTATTATGTACTATTACTATTGTTAGAGTACTAGGTGTCTTATTGTTTTAGGAGTGTCATGAATAGTTTTTGGTAGCCTGTGCTAGTTGTACTACTAGCATTTGGTCAGATGATTGTATATATAGGTGTTTTAAGGTTAGTAGCTTTACATGCATAATATCATCATAATAATTCCCAGCAACTTAAGCACCTTTATCATCATAATGTCTTGTCATGCATCCTATGAATTTTTGTGCATTTATTTATTTATACGATTATTTATTACAGGTATCTTATTGGGGGAAGTGTTTTATACTACCCTCAGCTCTCATCCATTAGTTCATATCAATTGTATGTTGAGGTTAGTATTTATGGTCCTTGCATTTAACAATGTATGCTTGATTATTAAGTTGATTTAACTGGGGAAGTTCTTTAACTGCATAGGTAGTTTGTGAAGAGCTGGATTGGCTTCCTTTTTATCCGGGAATCACCAGCATCACAAAACAGTCTCGTGGGCATAGTAAACCAGAAGGTCCTCCAAATGCGGAAGCAGTGACCCAAGCATTTGCTGTTTGCTCTTATTGGATGCAGAGCTTTATCAAATACAGCACATGGCTTGAGAGTCCTTCAAATGTAAAAGCAGCTGAATTTCTGTCCAGAGGGTAACTAGAGCAATGCTTATTTATAATTTAATGAAATACCAGCTTCAAACTTAATAAATTATGTGTCTTATTTATTTTATGTTAGGCACAACAAGTTGATGGAGTGCATGGAGGAACTTGGGATGATAAAGTAAGCTATGTGACAATGTCACCATCTACAGTCTTTTTTGCATTCCATTACGTGCATGTGCATATTCATTGATACCATGATTCATGCATCAAAATGGTGCTAACATACCTCTCTAATATGTGACTCTGGCTTTCATATATCATTGATATGTCAGTAAGATTTGGTTGGAAGATGTCCAATTCTCTAGAAAAGAAAGAAAATCCAATCTAATGGAAATGCGTTTAATTGTCGTACGGTAGTACAAAAACATCTTTTTCTACCAGAGAGCCAGGCAGAAAAATGTTTCCAAGCTAATTGTCTTCTACTGTGGCAATATTTTCTTGAACCTATTTATTTATACACCTTGTATTTATAGTTTTTATTGGAATTCCAGATCTTGTGAAAACATTTTTTACACCAAGAGTTTCTAATTCCAATCATTGTGCCACTTATTATCTTTTTAAATTTAATGCAGAGATAAGACATTGGAGAGTGATGCCAAGAAAATAGTTGACGGGCAAAGATCCACAATTCAGTCAACGATAAAAGGCTCAGGTTCTTTTGATGAGGTTTGATTCCCACACTTTAAAATCTGCTGCGAGCCTCTCCATTTCAGCAGTGTATTATTTCCTAATCTGACATCTTCATGCCTTAACTTAACATATCAATATTCTTCATACTTTAGATGAACCCCAATTTTATTTTTATTTTTTATGTATATCTTAGAAATGGTGGTTAGGCCTAACACAACTCCACAAAACTGGCTTGTGAGGTGACGATTGCCCCCACTTATAAACACATTGTCAGACCATCACCTATCCGATGTGGGACTCTTAACACCCCCCCTCACGACCAACACTATTGGGCTTGGTTCGTGGACATAAATGGTGGGTGGCCCGATAGCGGAAACTTGATAGCAGGTGGCCCAATGGATCTTGGAGAGGCTCTGATTCCAGCTTGAATAATTTAGATTGAATAACTCTAATATTACAATGATGTATGCACACTTATATACACGAGAGAATCTCTCAAGAAAACATAAATAAGGAAACTAAGTCAAGCATAATAAGTAGAGAATAATCAACAGTATCATACTCTTATTTATGCCTTTTTTTGTCATTTGATTTCAGGCATTAAAAAGTGTCGAAGAAGCTGTGATAAAGCTTGAAAAGTTGCTTCAAGAATTGCATGTGTCAAGCTCTAGTTCTGGAAAGGAGCATTTGAAAGCAGCCTGTTCTGACTTGGAAAAAATACGGAAACTTAAGAAAGAAGCTGAATTCCTGGAGGCATCTTTCCGAGCAAAAGCTGATTCTCTGCAAGAGGTACACAATGTCCTCCACAACCTCCTTTACCAATTCCTGGTATAATAGTGTGTCAAAGACTTTTACCTTGAAAGTACATAACCTCTTTCGCGTTTCTTCTTCTTTATGTTGATATCTTCTATTTTTTTCCTGAAAGTGGGAATCTTTTTCGGTTTCTACCTCCAAATAATCGTGTCCTGAATTTTGTGTTTGTTGATAAAAGTAGATTGACTGATCAACATAACAGGGATGGAACCAGATAATAATCAGTGATGGGGTTTGATAATAACATAGGAATGAATGTGTATTCTACTATTTTAAAGACAAAATTGACATTACGTTTTTCCTCTTTTATATGAGAAAACAAATTGGCCTAAATGGCAATTAAAGTTATAATTTTTTGTCTACGAAAGATTAATTTGGTGGACGGACCACTTTGACAGCCTTCATTGACACTGAGCTCCCATTTTGGTACTAGTAATTAGGAACCAAAACGATGGCAAATATATGTTTGAAAGGTCTACAAGATGTGTCTCTTTCAACAAAAACGCACGTCATTTCTCTAATGGGCTTTGTTGCCCAAATAACCTGTAATAGAGTACCCGCTTATTAACCTAATGGCTTCTTTAATTTTATAAGTACAATACGCTGTGGACAAAAATGAATTCCAGAGTATGTATGTGAAGAATAATCATATGCAGTACTTTGGAGTAAAATATGAGGATTAGGTGCCCTTCATCCCCTTTGCATTTGTTCCCCGAACATAGATTTTGCCTTCTTGAGCCAGTTTTATGTTTTTGCTTAAAAGTCTTGGTGAAAATTGGGTACAAGTTTAGTAGTATGCATGGATATTGTTGTTTGCTTTTTTCCATGGCATTTCAGGTGCATTCATATTTTTTTTTCTTTCTTTCAAATTAGTGGAGTAATGTGAGTTATACTCAGTTTTCTCATTTCTTTGTGTTGTAATTCATTGTTATCTTGCTTGATTCGTATGCATACTTCTAGTCACATGTTTGATTTTTGAGAAACTGAATATTTGCTTGCCAATGGTGCTTCTATTAAACTCATGCAGGGAGTTAATAGTGATCAAACCATCACACCGGTTGGTGAGGAGGACAGGTTTATGGAAGGGAAAAGCAGAAAGAATGACAATGTAAAGGTGGACAGGAGCAAAAGGTATGAATGCTTGTTTTTTTCTTTTTTCATGCAGTGCCAACTATTACTTTCTTCTGTTTTAGGTAAATGTAATTTTCTGGTTAGCTCTATGTAAATGGTACACATATATGTGTCTTTTTTCAGACAAATTGGAAAATCTCGTGGATTCTGGAGCATATTTGTACCTCCTATACCCAGAAAGCCCGAGCCGGAACCTGATGTGGATGCTCATGTATGCATTATCTTCCTCATCATTTGACGATGTTGATTTCCTTTTTGTCTCTTTTGTGAAAATATAACTGTATATTTAGTTTTCTTTTATTTAATTGATGTATTAACATAAGATGTTCAGGTCAATTATGTTTTTCTACTGTCATATCATATATGTTCTTCAATAATGGTCTTGTTTACATGAAAGTAAAAATATGCTTGATTGGTGGCACCATAGTAGTCAATAGCGGCCGATAGCGGCACTATAGCGGCCGTGCGTAGAGTAGTGGCAACGAACTGCTATGGTAATCGTCATAGCGACGCGGAATCAAATAGCGGCATAGTGGTGCGGAGCGGATAGCGGCCGCTTCAGCCACAATTTGATTTTATTAGGAAATTTCGAAATTGACCCTATTTTTAAAACCTTTTTTAGGGTATTTTGAGGATTTCGTAAACCCTAACATTTTTCAAGTTTTTCTCTCTTCTCACCTGTGCCGTGAAACACACTCTTCTATCTTATGGTTTCTCTTGTTTTATGATTTTTTTTATTTGTTCCTGTCTTTTGTTTTTTGGTGTTTTGATTTATGAATGTCTCATGAGATTTGAGTGTTATATTTAATTTTATATTAAATGTTTTTTTTTTTTTTGTTGAGAAATATATAATTTTTTTATACTTTATGGTTTATTCTTGTAATTTGTCCAAAAATAATCAAATATCGGTGACCGCTATTTGTTATACTGGTATACGCTATTCCACCTTTGGGGTCGGCCGCTACGAACCGCTATCCGGGGTTGACTACTATGGGTGACACAACTAAGATTATATTTGGTTTTCAGTATAGTTGTAGGTGGTAAATAGATCAGTCCTTTAAAAAAGTGACTAGATCCTGTAAAGATGCAACGAGAAATATTTTTTCATTAGATAACCAATAAACCATTGAGTAGTGTGCTTTAGTCAAGGATAGTTGCTGGTTAGTTACGAACCGGATTTGGTTATAGATTGCTACAGATTATTTTGATAGAAGTGAAAATGACCTAACAAAAACCTATCTCAAGAATCTATAAAGCTAATTTTTATGCTTGCGTGACTAGCGCATCCCTCCCTCCCCTCCCCCCCAACTCACAACAAGAAAACTGGTTTTTTAAGTTCCTCCCTCATTATTCGTAAAGTGGCGGACTGTTAAAATCGCCAAAAACTTGTTTGCAAGTGAGAATTCTATAGGAGCTTACAATATCATTTTTTTCTTTTCAAATTGTATTTGCCTAATAATCATGCTTAAACTGGAACAGAACAGTGGTTCATTTGGTTTAGCTGCATGGATGATTAATTATCTATTCTAATTGGTTAGTGAATGCTTCTTTGAGTTTTGAGTATTATGGACTTGCTATCTTGTTTCCAGGAAAATTATATTGAACAGCCTGCACCAAATGTAGGGGTTGTGGACCAAGAACCCAATGAAATCCTTCGCTTTGAGCTTCTAAGGAATGAGCTGATGGAACTTGAGAAAAGGGTCCAAAGAAGTGCCTATCAATCAGAAAATAATGAGGTACGTCTGAAACATTTGAATTAGACGACTCACAAGGTTGAACATACGCCTTATTGAATTTTTTTACTTAGATATTGCATTATTATTTTCCTACTACGCTGTCTCATCCTAATGTCCACTTCACTTGAAAAAGGTCTGAATTATATTGAAAGACTTTATGTTACAAACTAGAGGCTCTAAGATATAAGACCATTGTACATGAATCCTAATAAAATGATAATGAATAAAAAAGGAAAAAAAAATGTCCTGATAATTACATAATGTCATGGTGAATGGTGATATGAGCAAAAGTAAAATCTGTCCTAATAAATGCTATTTACAAAACTCTGCTTCAAGCTACTGTTAATTTCTTAATAAATCTGCTTGCCATTTGTATTGACTACTTTAGCTTCACATCCTTATCACATGGCATGCCTTTGTGTTTATATTGCTTTGACAGGATTTGATGATCAGTGATGATGGTGCCCGTTATAATGGTGATGCTGGAGGTGTTCAGATGGTCAGAGTTCAGAAGAATGAAAATTTCATACAGAAATCTTTTGACAAACTAAAAGAAACAGGAACGGTATGATTTAGTCTGACATTTTTCTTTGTTTGGAAGTATTATCATGCTTTAAGAACTCATCTGCTTTATCAAATTGATTGGATGATGCTGGGTTACTTTTTCCTCACCCTATTCTCTGTCTTTTAAAACTAAAAAAGAAAATATTATGTCATGTGTGTGTGTTGCATCTCTGATGATTTTGACATTGTTCGCTGCTCAAACAAATAATATAATAATAGAGATATAAAGTTTGCTACTTAATAAACAGGATGTCTTGCAAGGAACTCAACTTCTTGCTATTGATGTTGGTGCTGCCTCGGGTTTGGTCAAAAGGACCTTAATAGGTGATGAATTGACTGAGAAGGAGAAGAAAGCACTTAAAAGAACCTTAACTGACATGGCTTCAGTTGTTCCTATCGGCATTTTAATGCTTATTCCTGTAAGTTGAACTCCTTTATGATTGTTCTTATCAATTATATCTGAATAATATGTCCTGCTCTGGATAGAGAAGTGTACTGTTCATTCATAATAAAAAAAATCATATTCAAATTATGCTAAGCTTCTAATTTCTAAATGTCTTGTCCAAACATGGGTCAATGATGTAACCTGATTCATTTGACCAACACTCCTAAGTTGGCAAATCAAAATTGAAAAAAAAATTAAACAAATCAACATGTTTAACATGTAAGTGTGCTTTATTATTATTAATATGTAAGTGTATGCTTCCAACATAAATGGCTGCATGATTGGGGGTGGTTTGACCGTATGTCTGCCTGCTCTAGCCCACACCCGTGACCATCCTGAGTTTCACCAGCCTTGCTGAGTTGGCTGATCGGCAGTCGCGTGCAAAGATGTAGTAGACCTTAAGGTTTTGTTTGCGAGTTATGAGGGGAAGGGAGGGGAGGGTTTAGATAAAAAGGAAGGAGTAAGTGGAAGAAATAAAGGACATGCATAAACCCATGACCACTAGATTATAAGGATGAGATTGTAAGGATAATGACAAGGATAATGACCTTTCCACTGCGCCGAGGCTCACAATCTCTTTCTTAATTAGTATTAATTTAATATCCTAAACTGCTTGGCAATGACTTATGAATAGCTTTATTTCATCTCTAACATGTCCATGTATACAAGGACGATGTACAATCCTATAAATATTTGAATGATGATCTAACTCATTTTAACCTTTAATTTTTCTGCTCCTTATAAATATTGAAGTGGAACAAAATAGACTTCCTGCCTGGAGAAAATGTAAACGAGAGAAGATAGAAGGAAATGAACTTGTTTGATATTTCATATTACCATTTTCCAATATTAGATTTTTCTTGCTAAGAAGGAAAATGTTTAATTCACACAGGTTACTGCCGTTGGGCATGCAGCAATGTTGGCTGCCATTCAGAGATATGTACCATCCCTGGTATAAACATTATTCTGTCTGCTTTTTTCTTCTTTTTTTTAGTCTTGTATTCAAAATTTTAAATCTCTGATCATCACGTCATAAGAATTTGATATATCTTCCTTGCAGATTCCATCCACTTATGCACCAGAAAGGTTGGATCTCTTGAGGCAGCTTGAGAAAGTGAAGCAAATGTCAATGTCAACCAGTGATGTGGATTCAGATGATGAAATGGATGAAGTTAAATGATCAGGAGCAATGCCGATTTATGTATAGCTAACAAAACTTAACATTCTTCCTGGTCTGATGAAAATTGGATCAGCTGCGTTCTTCACTTTCTGAAAAACTTTTGTTGAAGCCATGTTTCTTAGAGAGGAGTTGGGCATAGATAAGTTCATTCCACGTGTCTGGCACTCCGGGTAAACACCAGTGGCTACAATCCTGAGGAGCATCGGGTGGGGTTCCTGGTTCCCGATATTTGGAAGGGTGACCATCTTTCCTCAATTCCGAAAGATATGTGATGTTCAAAAAGTTGACTTTCCAACTTCCATATTGCATCTCTTTAACAACATCAGATATAAATACATTGTAATACGGATCAGCTTCGAGTTTTGCAGGGTCGTTTTCTGGTTCCTTGTCTTTGTCACAGTTTCCTCCTTCATTCCATGTGCCATTCCTGCAATTTCACTGTACAGACTCTTATCCAAATATACTTTTTGAAAGGATGACTAAAATGGGATGTGTAAATTTGATGCGAATTGTCTTACTTTTAGTTTTAAGGTCTATACGGATCGATGAGCTTATTTGCTGTCATAAGTACTTGTGTGACTGTTTGAGAGCTTATGAAAACAACTTATTTCTATAATCTCTTCAGTATAAGCTTATAACTTAAATGAAAACAACTGTCTTTATTTTATCTTTTGTTATAGAAATATCTTATAGATAAATTTTATATGATAAGCACTTATGCTCTAAATTTTCCACATGACTTTAGCTCAATTTTGAGTTTAAACTTCCTCAAATTCTGGATTGCATCCCCCACCCCCTCATGCCGTTCATTTTAATGCTTTTAAATTGAATTTATGATTATCAAGGTCACATAAATGTGTTAATATACTTGCCTGTAATGAACAGGGGCATAGCTACGAAAGAAGACGAAACTCCTCATAGGATTTAGATTACTCAATGCCCATGATTTCCATGTCTGTAAGGATCTCCTAAAAGCTTCTTTCACTGTCATAGTCACATTTACCTTCCCACCTTCCTGGAAATAGATACCCCTGCAAAATGATCGACCTTGTTCAGATGTGTTATTTCTATCAAAAAAAGATATTAAAATAGAACAAACTTCACATGAACTAAGTTGTAACAAACAGTTGAGTTTCTAAACAAATTTTAAAGTTTTCATAAAAGCTTAAAAATGTTTTTTCTTAGAAAAGAAAGGCAAGGCTCATCCAAACGAAATTATCTCAAAGTAACAGTTATAGATTCAGTATACTTACGACTTGATAGTTTTGTCTAAGTTCCACCAATGACCATTATTGAAAACAAGAACATTTGCTCCCTTCCAGTTATTAGAATACCAATGTAACTCATCAAGTCTGATAGTCATTTTAATGTCAGTAGATGAGTTTGGTGGTGGATGACCTATAATAGACAAGAAAGGTGCCCTATAATATTCTACAGTCATGTTGTATTCCTCAAATTTCATCACCAAGTAGCCCTTGTGTTTGCTTATGGGATTTCCATTCACTTCATATATTTTTGAGAGGTTAGAGACCCCTTTTGATAGCATGCAAAGTAATGACTCCCATTGGTTTCTGCCCACTGAATCACCTGCAAACACAATGCGTCCATTGCGACTCCTCTCTAGGAGGTCACTGGCATTGAATCTGAGAGTAAAACAAGAAATGAGTCAAGAGAAGTTGTTATTAAATATATTGATCATTACTTAAGAGTATGACACTAGTTAAAAGGACACTCTAAAGTATATCTTGCTAAGTTATTCTTATTAATAATTCATTATAAATATTAAAGTTCAACAATCTAATCACCAATTAAAAGTTTGAATTGAGTAGATTAATTGCACAAATTTTCATAAAATTTAATTTTATTTTTATATTTCATTAAAGAATTCAATAATGTTATAACACTTGTCAACACGCTCTCTATTACTTTTTTGGTTGTGCACATATGAATTCTAACCTATAAAATAGAGTGTGTTAGAAAATACGCATTAAGAAGTTTGATGCTAACACTCCTCTTAATAATTTCAAATGAACATATAATAAGTTTTTAGGCAGTGTAATTTGATCATTAATATAATATGAAATAAATAAATTAATGTTTATTTAGAATAATAAAGTTAGTATTTATAACGAGTAATTAAGCAAAGTAATTCATCTCAGGTTACTCCTGAGGTAACTTAATCCGTCAAATTTTCTTCAATGGATTTGATGAAGACAAATTTCATGAAACTATTGCAATCAAGGTGAAAGTGAGATGGTTCATGTTTCGAGTTTGTATTTAAGATTTGATTTGAAATGGAATACAAATTGTTCTATCATGAGCTACATGTGCAACCAGCGTCAAGTTCTATGCGTGATTCTCAATTGAATTCAGAAATAGGAGAGTCCAACCAATAAACAAATTTAAGTCCTTAGCAATTTTTCTATAATAAATAAAGATTATTGTTATAAATATAATATTTATAATTCCATTTTTACTTATTAGACCTAGTAGTTTTTTTATTTTTTATTTAGACCTAGCAGTGCACGTACACTAGTGTTTCTATAATCAAGGCTTCATATTCTCCTCTTTACATGCCATTATCGACTATTTCAATTCAACTCCTCAAAAAAAAAAAAAAAAAAAAGGATAGAAAACCACATGAAGCCATGATTGTTGCAATAAGAGGTTTAGCTTTACATCTCAAAACTACAAAAACTAATAACAAAACAAATCAAGAAATAATAGTACATAACAGACACATAACCATGCATGCAATGAAATAGAGGTGTACGACATATGATCATAGCATGCAAGTAACATACCGTGGAAGGTTACAATCATTAGGTTGCCATCTCCATTGACGATAACCTTCATCGTTCCGTCCATTTTGCCGGCACCGGAAGCCGGGATCAAGAAAGGGACAATTTTCATCGTACAACTTATGTGAATAATAAGTTTCGTCCCAAACCCATTGACCTTTGGAAAAATCACATGCTTCAATTGGTAGTGACTTTTGTGAATTATTAAGAGCTGTATGTGATAAGAAATCAAAACGAAAAAGAGTTTTTGGATCAAAGTTAGGGAGGTTGAAATAGAATAGAGAAGATAGTAAGACGAAAAGAAAAGAGAGTGCATATGCTAAGTCTCTATTCATTGTTACTTTTCCTTAAAAATTATGTGAGCAAGAAATTAATAGGTGTTATGGGTGGCTGCTTAGGGTTGAAATAAGTAAGGTCGGCACAACCTAAGACCAACATCTTTTAACCTAAATAAATAAAATCATAAATGTGAATCTTTTATTTATTGTATCATTCTTTACTCAATTAAACTTTTAATAATAATCTATACTTACTATTACCTTTTTTTATTTTTTATTTACATTAATATACTTACTATTACGGTATATAAAGATAATACATGATTTTGGAGTGACTGTTTCACTTTCAATTATACCTATAATTTTAATCAAAATCAAAATTTTATAAAATTATTGTTCGTTACTTATATGCATTAGGGCAATAAAAAGGGGGATAGACGAGTATTGAGTGTCCGTCTGAACTTGATTTTATCATATGCTCTATTCTGTGACGCAATGTGAGATATCATAATACTACAATATTGTGTGGAAGAAAGAGGTGCCTTTGAAGGTCTCAATATTGGCTTGGAGGTTATTACTAAACTGACTACTTACGAAAGATAATTTGATACATCGTGGAATCATTCTGCAAACATCAGGTCAGTGTGCGAGTGTCTGTGGTCAATTTGAAAGTGCAGATCATCTGTTTGTGAGGGTGTGCATTTTATGGTAGCATTTGGGTGCATATTCATAGGTGTATTGGTATAATGTATATTTTATAACTCTTTTTGAGTCCTCGCCTACCACTCCTTCCTTGTGTCTTGATCTTTTGAAGTATAAAGACAATATTCTAAAGGTGGTTGTGATGACAGTGATACTTGTTACCAATATCTTCCCTAAATCTACACCATTATGTCAATATCATATTTTCCAAAAACGTGAGAGTAAGATGCAAGACGGATTGCAAAGTTAAATATAAGAATTCCAAAGAGGTGAATGCAAAAGATAAAGATTCCAAAGAGGTGGATGACAAAGAAAAGGATTTCAAATAGGTGAAGTTGACGAAGTTATATAGCACCAGCATGGGAAAATATGGTTGAATCTCTTTCCAAGGAATCATTGGTTGAAACCATTGTACAATTCCAAAATGTATGTAGAAACTTCCCAAAGTTGCTCAACTATGTTTAGCATTCCATATTGAATCCCTTGCAGGAAGAAATTGTAAGGGCATGGACATACCATGTCTTGCATCTTTGTATCCCAACCATTAATATAGTTGAATCTGTTTATGGAAGGTTGAAGAAATATTTGACGGATAGTAAGAGAGATTTGGTTAGAGCTTGGGAGACGAAGAACAATATGTTACAACTGTAATTTACTAAGATACATGCATATTTTGGGAGGAATTGTACTATTTTGGTACATAGATACCAATACAATTTCTTGTACTCGAGTTCGGTGTATAAAGTTTCTAGAGATAGCTTGAACTTTATTTATCATGAAGCATATTGGTCAAAGGAATGTGGTATGAATCATAAGAAGTTTGGTTGTGTGATCAGAACATCTTATAGTTTGCATTATGCTTGTCATCATAAGAGACCTATTCGATTGGATGATGTAAAAAGTCGCTATAAGATGTGGAGTTTGAGGTTGATGATGTTGTCCATGAAGGACATACAGATGTTTGTGTTCTAACATAGTCAAATAGTATTTAGGAACATAACAAAATTAAATTATGAAACTTTTAAATAAGTTGGAGGTTGATGTTGGTTGGAGTACGGAAATTTATTTGTCTTCTATTTCATAAATGTCTCAAAAAAGTTGATTACAATATGAAACTACAGATTAAGGAGCAAATACGTAAGATCTTAGGCAAATTCTATAGTACATTCAATATATTTGAGTGTACCGGTACACTCACTCTTTAGATTAATAGTTAAATGAGTTATTTTTTGATGAAAGTATTAATTTTTTTATCATTTATAATTATAATAACTAAATCTTATTCATTAAAAGTGTCAACGAAATAAAATTAATTTTTTTTTGAATTTTTATCACCTATAATTGAGAACTTTTTTTTTTTTTTTTTTTTTTTTTTTTTTTTTTTACGATAATATGTAAAAAAAGTTACTACAATTCTTATAAATAATGAAATGATGTTTTTTCTTATGAAATGATGTTCTATAAAATATAAATGTTGACAAATAGTTATTTATTTTACAAAAAATGATCGTTGATTTATAAAATTATGAAGCAAGAGTACCGGTACACCTCAATTTATGAGTGTACCGTAGAAGTTCCCAAGATATTATTCCTAGAAGTTCCCGCTGTTTGAAAGGTACAAACAAAAGGTGACAAAAAGAGAGTGATGTCTATAGCAGGTAACAACTCAACTACTCGGTCTCCATCTTTATGAATTATGGGAGCATGTTGACTCCTAATTTCTAAACGAGAAATGATATTTCTACAATTATTTTTTAACAACTTGTAGACAACTTTATCTCTCATACTCACATTATATTCTTACTCTCTCTCTCTTCCTTTTTTTCTCTCCATTGTTTTTGACCAATAAAAAAAGAAGAAAAAAGAGGTTATCATTGAAGTTGTTAGCAAATGGTTGTTAAAATATCATCGCTCTTTCTAAATAGCCAATTATCATAGACAAAGCAGGCATTCCCTAAATAAAAAAAAAAACACATGTATTGGTAATCCATAGCTTAAGCTAGTTCCATGAACACACATTCCCCATATTCATGAGATGTCTTTGTTTATGCATTATATTCATGTATTGAAATAATCGTGGGTTTCAGAGGTAATGGTAATTATGGATTCCGCATTGTAGATGAGCATCTTGGCACAGTCACGGTTTAATTTGTCTTGCAATATTGCTTAGAAAGCTAAATTTAGTGACTATATATATGTCATTCTTTGGCTCTGAGGCACGTTTTAAATATATCAGAGATGGTCTATACACTCCAAAGTCAAAGAGTTTAATTGCACCAAAAAATAAATGGTTGACCTTTTTCGATATGATTCATGTTAAGACATAAAATGAATCATTTAGTGTTCTAAAATGTCCATAATTTTATTAACTTTTTGTGTGCACATATATTTTTTGTGACTTAATATTTCATCAACACTTATATAAATATATATGTTTCGTTTATATCTAGAACTCAAAAACTTTTGTTTTATTGGGATAATTTCCTCGGTCTCTACATGTCTCAAGCTTGCCTCGAGTCAAAGCTCATGTTAGATTTGAAGCTTTGAAAAGGACAGTGGTGATGTATTTAGCTCCCATCAACAAGTTGGATGAGTTGGAGAGACTATTTAACAATTCCTTCCATGATGATCATGAAAATAAAACTATGTCTCATATTGAAGTTCAAGTTCCACACATATATCTGAGTGATGATAACAACAAATGTATTGCGGTTCAAGATCCATAGATTCTTAAGGTTGATTCTGACGTACGCTCCATGTTTTCCTGAATGATGTTTGAAGATGGAGCCTTATATCGATGGGATCGTTCAAACTCCAAGTGTCAAAAGTGTTACTAGAGTTTTATTTGGGCTGGTCAAATTATGCCGAACTGGATGAAAAATCCTTGCTGTGTTTATTTTCTATACTCTACTCTCTTTATCTTGTTATTTTTTGGTTCGGTTGTGGTTTGTGCTTTATACTTGGTTGCTAGATTCGATCTAGATCTATCGTTGTTGCTTGTGACTATTTTAGATATTGGTTTGCATTGATATTTGTCCCACACATCTAAGTTTATTAGTGTGATTTTGAGTTCCGAATTCACAACAAAACCTAAACTTTAGCTCTAGTTAGCAACAATGTCGAATTAAATCATCGATAAAACAAGGGATGTAATTGGAAGAAGTGGTGTAGAGCGGCGACGACTAGGTAGTCAGAACAAGGGGCATAGTTCGGCGACCACTAGGTAGTCTAAAGAAGCGGTGGCAGATGACAGTCGCAGGAGGACCGAAAAAAAGATTGACGCATTTGTGTGAGAGAAGAGTTGAGGAAGGAATATGATACAACCAGGTCTAGAATAGACTCATTCTCCAACTGTGGGTGACATGTATTACTTTCCCAGATAGAGGTGCCTTCTTATTCATATTATTCGTCTTTATATATATATATACAAAAAATTTACATGAGTAGAAGACAAACGAGCAACAAGGTTGTTAAGCCTTGTTAGATGACAAAATTAATCATTGTAAATACAACATTCATGGACATATGTACCTTTAATTTTATAATTTCAAATAGCAAATTTAAATTTAGATAATTTCATCTTGATCTAATCATCACTGTTGTTCCGAATGCGAGTAATATCAACTACTTTCTAATTAGGGTCTGTTTGCTTCGAGAATTAGGAGGGGAGGGGAGGGATTTTAACGGAGGGGAGGGGAGGGGAGATATTTTAATCAAAAACGTGTTTGGTTCGCAAGGGGAGGGGAAGGGGAGGGATTTTAAAATTATTTTACCGTTTTACTCTTAAACTTAATTAAATAAAAGAAACTACTTGATTTTATGATTTCAGAGACTGACGAATGACAAGCACACATCTAAGCTGCTTATTTTATCTCACATATTTTGCACAATAAGACATGAATCGGTGAATTAACATTGAAAAAAAAAAGGAACAACAAACAATAATAAGTTGAATTAAAATAAGATAATAATAATAATAATAATAATAATAATAATAATAATAATAATAATAAGGTCGTTGACATCAACAAAGTAGTAGTAGGAGTGGTTTTTAGATGTAACAAATAGGAGTGATAGATAATATAATAATAAAAATTGTTACAAAAAATATATAACAAAATAATAATAATAATTGTTACAAGAATAAGATAACCTAATAATAATAAGATTGTTACAAACATAATATAATCTAATAATAATAATAAAAGTTGTTACAAGGTAAATATTGAGATTTGAAATTAATTTAAGGATAATTATGGCAATGCAATAAAATTTTAAAGAGATTTGCTCTCCTCCCCTCCCCTTCCTTTCCCTTCTAAAAATTGAACCAAACACTTCAAATTAAAAATTTCCCCTCCAAAACTCTCGAACCAAACGGACTTAAGTGAGATTTTTATTTGGGCAAAGTGATTAGTTAGTAATTATTATAGAAAGGTAGTTGAAAATCAAGCAAATCACCTTTAGCCTCCAAACTCCTCCACCTTATGACTCATTGGATTTTTGGCATTTTCTTCCTTCTAATAAATTTTTTATGGTACAAGACGCAATATGTATGTTTATGGGGATCTTAGATGCCGTGAAAAACTAGTTAAGTTGATAACAACATCAAAGTTTATTTTCAATGTATAACATTAATGCATTACTTTGATACACTGTATTGCTTTGCTTACGCCCAATGATATATATATATATATATATATATATATATATATATATATATATATATATATATATATATATATATATATATATATATATATATATATATATATATCTGTGTGTCTCATTCTTTTTGGTTTTGGACTTTTCACATTTTTCTATTTTTGGTTAAACATTTCACCCCCAGTAAATGAAATTTTATAAGGTTACTCCTCTTTTCATTCCTTTTTAATTTCTTGCGTGTTGTTTATTTAAAATATAGTCAAACAAAATAATACCATATGAAACAAATCTTGCAAAAAAAATATAGTGGAGAGTGGGCCACGACTGTTTTGTAGACGTGCTTGTATTGAATTTCTACTTGAGTTTTTTCAACTACACTTGACTTGATGCCCATGTGTTGTGTTGGAATGCTGATGCCAAATTAAGAAAGGCAGATTCCATATTAATCATTACCATCACTGTCATAGTCAACATATGTAGTAAGAATCATTCTTTCCTTTTCATGCTAACATGTGTTACGCATCATAATTAAAGTTCTCATCTCAATCATGTATACATTAGTGGTTGGGTTGAGTTAAAACATCTCGTAGAATTTGGGGAAGTTTTTCTTATTCATTGCGAAGAAAAAAAAATTAGAAAAAGAAACTTGGTTCAACTATAATAAGAGTACATATACCTGATGAAATTTTAATATAAATATGAAAACTAGCATGATACAAAGTTACCATTGCTAATCTATGAAAGACTTCGTTGACTTGTCTCCAAATAAACGTAACATCAAAGGTTGCTAAATCAGAAGTTAACATATGTCTACAATCATTGATCACTGTGTTGTAGTTTGAGACACCATTGATACTACCATAGACACCCAACTTAAAGTCACGAACCCCCGCAAGTGCAGATAACAGACATAGGGCCTCCCCTAAGTCCACATCAAGGAGAGGCGCCAACCACTCTGTTTTGGCCAGCACAAAACGACCTTCATCGTCTTGAATACATATATCAAGATCAACTTTGTTCAGAGCATGAGAAAATGTGGCATTTACCTTACACTTGTATCTTCAAGGACTCGGTTTACGTCATTGCATCTTACCATTAGTGTTTGATTGCTTTATAGTTTGACTCCTCATAACTTGGACATTCAACCAACTAGTAAGGAGAGAACTTGCTCGTTCACAAATTGTTTGAGCTGATTCGTTGATATTGCTCCATACTTTATTGTTCCTATGTTTGCAAATGCTCTAGAGAGTCACACCAAAGAATCATTTACAACAGGTTTCGAGATATCATAACATCTAAGAATCTGATTTTATTCTTTCCATCAAGAACCATTAGCATTGCTCTACTCTAAGAACTGAAGTTGTCACTTCATTGGTGAGGGAATAAGAGACCAAAATTACATCAGGATGGTCGAAGGAATATAGCAAATAGGAATTATCGTGATTAGCAATTGCAGGAATCACAAGATGGAGCGAGAAAATACGAGTTATATATAACTGTCACTTTGAATAGAAACCTTGCGCAACAAGTTATTGAGATAAGGAAATCTTTGAAGCATACATTTCAAAATTCTCCATTGGCTATCATGAATGAAATGTATAACCTTGGCAGTTAAATGAGGCTTCCTATTAGGATCAACATGCAAGATATAAACCAGTATAAATAATATAAATTTTTTATCTTATGCGCAACCAAATTAAGGAGTCAATGTGATATTTGATGATGCCTCTATTTCTCAAAGTTCCAGCTCTAAGTAGAGTAACCCATTGTTGCTCAGAATTGAAGAAATCCCAAGCAACTTGAGAGTAGCAGCTTCATTAACATCTTTTTTAGGGTTTTAGCAGTAGGAGCACAAACTTAGTATAAATCACACTCTTGACCAATTGAAAATAGGAGTGTGAAGATAAATAAAGGTAAGTAGAACCAATAGATAAACCAAGCAAACATGATATGAATTACTGCTTTCTGAAATGAATATAATTAGCATAAATTTTAGATTTTCCAAGATTAATGATCTAACAAGAGGCCTTCGGGATGAAAATATGTTAAACCGGCCTACCTTATGTCACAATGAGGCTAGACCGATTTATTTTGTTTTTTAAATTGACAAGGTTGAAGTTTTTTTAAAAGTTTATTTAGCTAAAATGGTTAGACCGTGTGTCATAAAAAAAATCATTTTAGGCCTATTAGATTTGCCTAAGCAAATTTGAATACAATTTAAATTATAAAATTGTCACATTGTCTTTCTTTTTTATAAATAATTGTGACAATGTCTAGCGCCATCACCATTATTCAATCAAATTAAATTATAATTTTATGCACTAGAAATAAAATTTGAAAACATAGATAGTCTTGCAGATCCCCTCAAAAAAAAGAAAAACAAGAAAAAGAAGATAGCTTTGTAGAGATCTTTTACGTCCATAACATGTGTAAGTGTGGATGTGTTGCCCCTTCTTGGGTGCTATCTATCATATCAAGAGTCAGGTCCACACCCACCCACCAAATGCAGCACTCCATGACTATAAAATTAGAAATCAAACCATATCTTGATCTTATATGCCATATGATTTGAGCCATTGTTTTGTGACAATGAAAAATCATCAGGCAGAATGTCAACAGTAGAAAACAGATTCCCAATTTATTTTTATTTCTTTAATGACCAAAATTTTCCATCTATTTCTACTCCACTTGGCTGACGCCATATGCTACCTCTCCTCTCCATTCCACAGGGCCATACTTTACTTGATCTCCTTTTTCTTTTCCCACCGTTAACTCCTTTGATGTAAATAAATGCTAAAGTGACACATAAAATTGACAAAAATAAGGTATTTTTTCAAGTGTCTAAGTTGTATAAAACAAAAAGGAAATATATGATGTCACACTCGTTGTGTTTAAATGACATTTTAAAAAGAAAATTATGGAGCATGATTCATCGAACATTTATTCAGTGAGATCAGCTTATAAATTTCTTCATATGAGAGCTAGTGTGGTTGATGAGAGGTAGAAGATACTCTGCACCTTATTGCAAAGGTGTGGGAGTTTTGGTCGCCTATCAAGGTAAATGTTTTCTCTTGGCAATTGCTTCAGGATAGGATTCCGACTCGTCAAATTTTTTTTTCAATGAGAATTATAGTTGATCATGGTGGTATTTCTTGTGTTTTTATTTTTATTTTTTTATAATGAGATTGTATAGTCGGTTTTATCACATTTTTGTTGGATGTCCTTTTTTAGGTCAGGTGTGGTATCATGTGTTTAGGTGGTTGGAATGGGAATTGGTTTTACCTTCGGATCAAGCGAGTCTTCTTAGATTTATGTTCGATTTTGGTGAAGGAAAAAAAAAAGGAGAGGTTAGGTTGCTTATTAATCTGGCAATATGGTGTGTGGTCCTTGTGGAGATCTTGAAACACTCACATCTTTTTGAGGAAGGAGACATATGTGCTCCAGTTTGTGGATATAGTTAAATTCACATCTTGGAAGAGGTTTTTAGGAAAACATTATGGTCACACCTGTACCTTCTATGAGTGGATCATGAACTCATTATGTGTTGGCACCGTTAGTGTCTTGTGGCAGATTTGTCTAGGGGTTGGTTGACCGAGGGGCTCTGCTCATAGTTTGTATATATAAATTAATAACAAATTATATTTTTTTTATACAATTTATATTTCCAAAATAAGATTTCCTTTTAAGAGTTTCTTAAATAATGTTTTTAGAGCACCGTTTGCTAGACCATTAAATAAGATACTCTATCTGTTTTAAAATACATGTTATAGTCAACCATTTTACACATGTTAATGCACAACTTTGACTGTTAATATTTTGAATTATAAACTAAAGTATAAAATTATAAAAATTTAACATGCTAACATTTATATTTATATATTAGTTAAAAAAAAATATGGTCAACGCAAGTGATATGATTAATGCACATTGCAAAAATGTGAAATTTATTTTGAAACGGAATAAGTACATACTACAACAAATAATTGTTTTCCGTCTGGCATGAAAATGGGAGGTTTTACTTGATTTTATCTACTCTCTTATGGTCAAATTATCATACTGATTTTTTTAAATAGACAAAATGACAAATAATTATTAAAACACACACGTAAATAGAGTGACCATGATTCAAACTCTTTTTTTTTACAAGATCAAGATTCAAACTCTAATCACAACTTGATAATTTCTGCATTTTTGTAAGTTGAGTTAAGTTATGTAGATCTTCCATAATTTGTTTTAATTAGGTCAATTCATGAATGTCACATCCACATATTGATATCCTCGGTGTTTTCTCATCTTATCTAGTTGACATCCCTTGTTTCAGTCACACACATACTCTTTCTACTACTGGCTGTTACCTGCCACGTTGTTTTTTCGAAAAAAGATCATGAAGAATACAAATAAATAAAATATTCTCAAACATTAGTTAGATTCACACATTTAAATGTGAATTAATGAAAAAGTTAGAGTTTAAACCTTTGATTTCTATAAATAATATCTAGTTAGCGACTGAAATGCACTTATTAGAGTTCTCAAACATTGTCTGAATAATCATTGTTGTCTTGTGACATTAGTAAAAGAAAAACACTCATGTGACATGAAATTTTGTGACGCTAGCTCTTTTCAGATGATCAGGAGGTTTGGTTGGAGATCATCACTAGAACACGTTTGCTACTTGTACAATTCATGTTACAAAGTGGAAGAGGTTTTTTGAATTTTGGGATACACCTATAGTGGAAGAGTATTTTATTTTTCTGAATTTTGGAATATATTTATACACTTACACTTGAGAGTGTGATAAGAAGTGGCCGTAATCCCCTACTTATAATATGTTTTCCAAAGGAGAAAGAGGCAAACTAGTACTTGACTATATTTACCATTTTTTTTGCCGATGTTCGAGCTCTGAACCTTGCATATACTCCCTCCGGTCCTATTTATAAGAGAATTTTGGGTCAACAAAAGTTGATGTATCTAGTTAAAAATTCAATCCAAATACATTCACTTTTATTGATCTAAATTTCTCTTATAAATAGGATCAGAGGGAGTATTATGCATTGTCCATATCAACTGAACAAACGTGTTGTATGAGTTTGTTTGGAGAAAGTTTTAAAATCGATTAATCTTACCATATGTTGGAAAATGTAACCTTTTTATACTCTCCAATATATCTCATAAGCCTAAAAAAAACAAATAACTGAATTTGCAAAATATTTTTTAATTTATTTTGTATTGAGTATTAATGATTATCATAAATTCAAAGTACAATATGAGAAATTTGGTAAAGCATGCACTATATTTATAAGGTAAACTTTTCTTTCAAGTAATTTATTTTGCATTTATCAACACCATTTTTATCTTTATGTTTTTTAGATATGCAAAGATTATATTAATAGAGAGTACAACGGATACTCTAACTCATTACAAAAAAATTACAATTAAGAGGGATTTAAACAAGGAAAATGCTAACAAGTGCCTTAATGCTCTCAGACACTTGTTAGCAATACTCTTTAAACAAATGATAGGATTGTTCGGTCAATCTCACAAAAGTAATCTAGAATGTCTATTTACACTATTTATGAATCACCCCCAAGAGACGACTTTAATATAAACCTATCCATTAATTCACTCATTTTATTTTTGTATACAACCTTGACATATTACTTTCTTACAATTATTAATTGAGGACATTTGTTAAGAAAAAATAAAACAAATGATACCATCAAAATGTTATATAAGTAAAGAGAGTATGTGAAAATTAACTTGATGTATTTGGTCTGAATTTTGGACTTTTCAAATCCCCTTTTTACTTACATTTCATTCTAGAGCAATTATGTTTTATGTAGAAAAAGTTATTTTTTAAAGTTTTAAAATGTTTAATATTTTGACAAGTGTCTATGAGTATATTTCTCATTTGACATACTAAAATGTGGCCGACCCATTTGACCAACACTATTTCAATCTGTGCCATCAATATTTGTGTGCATTAGGGAGGCTTATAAACCGATATAGCATAGCATTATGCATATGCTGGAGATGATTTTAAATTAGAACATCATGCTAAAATAGACAAGAACATCTAGAAAATTATTGTATATAGCTTGTATTGTTGGTGTTGAAGTTTAAAACATTTTTTTAGTTGTTTTAGCATGTTACATATCTTCATTGGATATGTAATTTTCCTTGTACCTTTCTTTATTATGACTTGTTTTTTTGCTTTAAAAAACACTTGCACATGCATAGGTAAAAATAACCTAGGATGGAAACCATTACTTTCTAACTTCAACCACTTTTAAATACTCACTATATTTTTCAAGTGGAATCAAGTTAATGTGATCAAGTTGAAAGGACTAGGTCCTAATTATAATCTAGAGTACCTTGTTACATGTCTCAAATAAGGATATGAACTTGTTCAAATAGATCCATGAAGATGCAAACTGCATTGGGAAAATGTCCCTTCTTGCATTCTCACATAATTTAATTAGTGAATTCTTATACTAACTCGTGTAGAAAGAGAACATGAAGGTCCCATACAAATAAACAAACTAAATATTCATGCATTCCAAAACATAAGACAAGATATAAAGATCCTCAATAATCGACCAACAATTCCTTTTCATGTTAATCAAAAGATTAATGCATAAACTAATTAACAAAAGTCGATACATAGTTAATTAATATCTTACACCTAAGACAAAAATAACTTAGAACCCAACCTCGAAGATGGTACATATATCTAGTAGTAATATGGTTGGTGACGTACCACGTGAGGGTGAGAATTGGAATTAGAAGGTTGATGATATTGGTAGGTATCTATAGTACCTTGTGTTAATGGCATATTATTGTTACTATCATAAGAACATTGAGGTGTTGAAGAATCATGTTCAGGTTGGCATTCCATGTTGACCCCAAATAACCTAAGTACCCTTGAACTAGAAGTTGAACTTGAACTATTTCCCACCGGTTTCGTCCTTTGGTTCTGACTTTGGGACCCTCTACCTGTAACATTATAACACGTGCATGGATTAAATTTTTAACCTATGATAATAATATTATTATTACTATTTGTATACAAACAAAATAAGGGGCCGTAAGATAAGAAAAATGTGACTATTCAAAATTCGTTTCTGATTAGGATGATGTGAAGGATACAAATCAAACACCACCGCCTAGTTTTCTGAACCTATAAACTTTTATTATTGAAATAAAGAAAAATATTTTTCATTTTTCATACATTAATGTTTTGAAAGAAAAAAATTGCACGTTCAATGAACGAAAATGAGAGCGTATACGTCACGCGGTGTTTGAAGTAAACAGATGAATACAAAGGATTTGGCTTCTCACAAATCCCAACATAAAATCACATTTCTCCCAATTAATTGGAAGGTAGACTTCACGCACTTCCATGAGAATATAATTGTTTCATCTTCTTGGTTTTTTTTTTTTGGTCAAAACCTTTTTCTCTTTTTTTGGAAAAAAAAAGTAGTGCAAAAAAATGCTGTTTACTTGTTATAAATTTTTCATAGAAAAAAAAGGAAGATCAAGCATATTTGAAAGCAAAATTTAAGCAAGAAAGATAAAAAAAAAGCTTTGAACCACTCCATTGTTTTTATCCACACTCATAAAATAACATGGTGGAAGAAAAAGGGAAAAATATGATTTTAGGGTAAAAATATAGTTTTAATTGTACTATATAATCAACATAGTTTTTAGTGTAAAGCGAATATCTCTGAGATGCTACCGTAAAGACTAATTGTCGAATTGGACGGATTATAATAGCATAGTTTTTCGGTAAAAATATAGTTTTAATTGTACTATATAATCAACATAGTTTTTAGTGTAAAGCGAATATCTCTGAGATGCTACCGTAAAGACTAATTGTCAAATTGGACGGATTATAATAGCCGACAAAATTCTTGTTCAAGAATTTTGTATAGCTACATTTTTTGAGTTAGATTCAAACCAAAGACCCAGTCAAATTGTAAGATTAAAGATATCAATCAAGTAGTTGAGTTAGGGTAATGAACATTATACTTATATGGAATAGTACTTAGTTTTTTTTTTTTTTTTTTAGGGATGGTTATTACTTGTAGCTGTTTACTTGCTTGATTATAATGTGAATGCAAAAAATAAGATGAGATAGCATTGAAGAGATATTAAGACCTGCATGAAGACATTGATCATGTTGGTATGGCAAGACTTGATGATGATGCGTAGGATAAGGAACATGCGCAGAATAGAACCCTCTGGACCACCCTACACCATTAACAACCTCATTCTTACCATTCCCATCACTACCCTTACCATGATGTCCCACTCCTCTGCTAACATAAGCCGACTGATCATCCCCACTCCTCCTCCTCCAGTTGATAAAAAGTCTCTGACTATCAACACGATGTCGTTCAAACAGAACGACATCGCCAGCATCGAGTCGTTTATCTTTGACATAACGACTCCAACCTTTTGTTAGAACATAGCTTTGACTACTGTTCCAATAAGAGTAACGGAAACGCCAACACTTCCCTGACTCATCTTCAAAACTTAGTAAAAGTCCTTTGCACTCGGCGGAGTCTGCTCCGCCGAGTGGAAAGTATTTTTCAGCGTATTGTTTTGGGATAACAAGACGGTTGAGTTTTCCTACGTCAGAAGGAGTTAAGGGTTTCTCAAACATTGATTCTTTTTCGTCTTCGGGTTCTACGACGGTGGTGGTGGTGTCTAATTCTTCATCTTCTATGTTTTTGAGGTTGTAATGGGGTGTGTTTTCATGGATTTGAGAATTGAACCATGGAGGTTGGTGGTGATGGAGAGACCAAGATGTTGGTTCGACTAATAACATCGGTTGTTGTTGTTGATGTTGTTGAGTCCACCAGAGTGATGTTTCTGAAAGATCCATGTAACAAAGAAAGAAAGAAAGAAAAAAAGTGAAAATTGATGAGGAATATTAAAGGATAGAGAGAAAGAAAGAGAAAGAGGATATAGAATGGTTTGATGTAGAAGAGACGTGATGATTATGGTTTGATGTGGGATGGGAACTATATACTATCTGATGGAGCTTTGCCAAGATATGTGACAAAGAAAGAGAAAGCTAGAGATGGAAAAATTAATACACGTCAACTGAAAAAACAAATGTAATTAAAACAAAAACTAGGTGCAGAATTTTAGGTTATCTTTCAAGAAATGTAGATAATTTAAAGATAGTAATGTTAACCGGTCTCTATGTGATGAGAATAGGTTAGACCGTTTGTCATCTTGTTCGTTTAGTAAATATGTTAGGTTCAAACTTTTTAAAATGTTCATTAATTAAAATAAGTTAGATTAAGATTTATAGAAAAACTTATTAGGTCTAATAGGCCGGTCCATATATGTTTTTTTTTTTTGACAAATGTCGATCCATATATGTGTAATTACATATATTCCATTATATTGATAAATTTTAGGTTCATTCAAATTTTCAATACTGCAATTTATTTATGAGTCTTGCTAACCACTTTTTTTTTATCTTCGGAATACGGGTTATTTAGGGTCAATTTTGACCTAAAATCACCCTCTCCGAATTGTTTTCCTTCTTTTTTTGTCAAATAAGTTATTTTCCTGTATTTTTAGTATTCTTTCGTTTGTTTTTGTGATGTTGTCGTCTTTGCATGACTCTGTTTGTTTTGATTTTTTCGTCTTTGTGCGTTGTGTTTGTTGATTTTCCGTTTTAATGTGGTGTTTATTTTATTCAGGTTGATAGATTAGCTTTGGGAAAGCGCATATTCAATCAATGACTTCGGCGTCGTCAACATTGCAGATCTGAAGACATGAGTATTTCAAAGACTTTAACATAGTCATTTTTAAAAGACATATATACTCTGCCTTTTTATGCTATTATAAAATCTTTGTTGTGATTTTGTTCCCAGATTCATCCGTTTTATTTTTAGCGACTTTGAATTTGTATTGTATCAATATACTCTATCAATTTGAATGAATAAATATCGTTCATTTTTTTCAAAAAAAAAAAAAAAAAAAAACTAAGTGACATGGAGAGAAGCATTTGTAAATGTAATTAGTTACAAGACATCAAGTTAGATTTACAATCACACATACTATCAGAATGTAATGTTATTCTATCAGCTCACTAAGCGAGACATCGAAAGTTAAAGGATCAAATATATCTCCTAATTTTATCTGCGATACCAAGATGTATTGAGGACGATAGATGAAGGCATAGTTGAACTATTAGAAGTATATAATCGATCAAATAAAGACATTAGATGATTAACTAACGAAGTTTAATCTCAACACAACTTTATCAACTATTAGTTTCACCAACTTTAATTATGTTAATTTGAAGAATAACATACTTTTTAAAATGTTAACTTGAAATAGTTAAAAGAAGTTGAATGATTCACATTACCAAGTCTCTGTCTCTTCAGAAAAAAACTTTATCAAATCTTTGAAGATCGATAATTGTAAATACTTTAACACTACAAGTATGCAAAAAACACTTATTAGTTACTCCAGGAGCCAAACCATTTGGACATATTCCGATCCATTGTTCATTCATTTTCCATTTGCATTGTATACCTTTTATTTTTTATTTTTAGTTTTCATTTTATTTTCCTTCCTCCATCAACCAAACCAAAAAAAAATAAAAAAAATAGCAAACTATGTTGTTTCGGTTTATTATTCCCAACATTTATAAATGAAATTTATTTTTCTTAAGGATTAAATTTAATCTTAGGAACTAAAATAGATCTTCACTCTTTAAATTTATTAATATGTATTTTTTTTATAAATAATATTTTTTACACCTAGTCATGTTTATCTAAAGAAATTATAATATTTTACCATCGCAATTTTGTGCAAGTGGTATGTAGTGTGGAAGTGTTGTAAACACTATATCCTAATAATAAAATTACTATATATAATTATGATTTTTTTTTTCGTTATTATCTATAGCGATCAATTTTCCAAATGATTTGCTAAGTCAATAAACGAGTTCCCAGTTAATCTATAGTTTGATTTGTCAGAAATTGTTAAACAATTGGAGATGTCTTTATTAGAGGAACATTTGTTAATGTTGGTGATTAATTTAACGACTAATTTAACATTCTTTCTCTCTAAATTGATCTTCAGTTACTAAATAATAATTTGTTTTGTAGTGTGTTACCCCTTAAAGTTTCTTACATGTATAAAATATATCAATTGTCATACATTCTTTACACCTCAATTTATTTGGAAGAGGTGAGACAATTTGTATGACTATGAAATTTTATATATCAATTTTCATACATTAGTAAAGAATATTTTCATACATTAGTAAAGAATGTATGAAAATTGAGGTGTACCACTAACATTAATGTATAAAAGTTACATTTGTTATACAAATAGGTGAAAATTGAGGTGAAAATTTAACAAATGTATCAGTTTAACAAATGTATCAATTGAATTAACAAATGTAACTAATATTGAGGTGAAAATTAATGTTAGTGGTACACCTCAATTTTCATATATCAATTGTCATACATTCTTTACACCTATTTGCTATACATTCTTTAATATTGAGACAATTGTTTTATAAAATATATCAATTGTCATACATTCTTTACACCTCAATTTTTTCTACTCGTTTATTGAGTGTACCATAGAAATTGCCTTATTAATAATATATTATTTGTTACATTTGTTAATTCATGTCAAAATATTAAACGACTTTCTTGGACCTATTTGCTATATATTATAAAAATAAACTAATTTTAGTCTTCAATCATTTAAGTTTAGTAAGTTTTAAAGATTTTAGTTAACAAAAGCAAATACCACTTTTATTTAGAAACACGTTTTTAAAAAAATTATAAGCCAGAACGTTTTTTTGGTGGTAGATAGAGTTTGAACCCCAGATCTTGCATGTTTATGCATTGTCACATAAGCCATAACTAATATTTAAGAGAAGCTATTCAAAATTGTTTCTCATGTAATATATATATATATATATATATATATATATATATATATATATGGATTCTCACTAATACAAAATCGATTTATTAAGAGAGGATTTTCTTCACTTAATTACTACTAAAATCACAAAAATTAACGAGAGAAATTTAGAGAAGGAAAACATTACATCCCTCTCTAATTCCTTCACTAAATTTTGCCAAAAGAAAATTGGTGAGGAATTTCATTTTGTTTGTCACTAATTTTCATGGTTGATATTGTTTTGTTTTTCTAATAGTAAGATTATATTCATGTCTTATGACACCATGTGGGACTTTTAGAAAGTATTTAAAAGAAATTAGTTGTAACATGGTTCATTTTATGAAATTCGACTGCCAATTTAACTTAAACTACTTCGTCTTGTCTCAAGACTCGTGCTTAGGGGTTGTGGACCACCAATATTTCATTAAAGGCTCACTAGTCCTCTACAAAGGTACGCCGACCCTCTTCAGGGGTACACCCCTTTGCCTTATAGCCTGCCTTTCCCATATCTTAGGTCTAAAGATACGCTCGAACCATCTAAAAAGATCTAGCACGCACGTCTTCCAAAAAGAAACATGACTTAGGGTTTAAGCCACTGGCACCCTCCTTGAGGAGGGCCAGCGAACCCTTGTAAAGGACTAGTAAGTCTTTAATGGAGTATTGGTGGTCCAAAAATAGAAGCAATTATGTTTCTTATAAAATAAAAGACTGTCAGTGTAGTAATAAAAATGAATTATTACTGAATTAGGCCGGACATGTAAGTTGATGATTCATGAGAAAGAAAGAGATTATACAGGTGAGTAATTTCGTGTAATTAGGAACATCCCATGTTACTTAAATTGCAAACAAATCAAGCCAAATTATGGGAAGCATTCCCTTCTCAGACAAAGTAATAATCAATAATCATCATCATAATCTGTTCCCTCTCTATACTTCAATTCTCAATCACATCCAAAGCCGGCCTAGTTTACCTTTTTACCAATTAATTTACACACCGAATTCCTTCTTTTCATTTTGCCTCAATATCACCAAACAACCATTGACTTTATATAAAAAAAAAACCCTAATAATTTCAACCTTTTTAGTTAGGTAACAAGGTACATACTTACTATTTTTAATTTACTTCCCAATCACTTTATTCTTATGCTTCAGATCGAGCTAGGGGTTGTCATTGATGAATTTATGAGAAATTAACATAGCCAAGGGAGTGTGGTCCATGACCTTGTATGTATTTTTTGTAAATTGTACATATGATGGACATATGTACACGCATATAGGTCTAATTCATTTAAGTATCTCCAAAGTGTATTTTCTTCAGGATGAAAGAATATTATTTATGTCACGTGTATGACTTTATCTTTACTGTTTGGCCATTTCTAGTTATTATGGATCCAAAGATACTTTAATACTATGACATAAGTCTCTTGTAATTATTTAATCAAGGCTTTTGGATTCAAATTTGAGCTTAAAAATGGAAAATGTTAAAATGCTAGAAAAAATATTTCTTAAAAATATTAAATTAGTGAGAAAATTTAGAGACATAAAAAAGGACATGAAAGTTCTTTCATTTTGTCACTAAATATTATTACTAGGAAATTAAAGTGGAATGTTGAAACTTCGTCACAAGAGCAATGTGAAACAAACTTCAACATCCATCCTCATGTCTAGTGTGGACTTGGGTCTAATTTCTACATTGCAATCCTTAACCCCTTAACCTAGCTCTGATACAAATAAGTCTGAATCTTATCCTAAAAGCTAGCTCAAATGATGAGAGTATTCAAACATATTTATACACTCAACAACTCAGAAATCTGAACAATGTGAGACAAATAACAAATTGCAAACACTTCAAAATCAACGTCAACATAATATTGTATAATAGAAATTATATTTAAATACTAGGGTTGAGTTTACCCTAAAATATATTCCCACTTATGAATAGTAAATATAATTCACACTCGAGAAAAAAAAAAAATTTTAAGTAGAAAAAAAAAAAGTGAAGAATATGAATTGAGGGAATAAAATATATCCATAGATGCCTTGGGTTCCCAATAAAAATAGATGAGATAAGATTTGTCCAATAAGAGAAGACACAAAACCCTTTCTAGGCACTCGTGTATGAATCCTCTCCTCACACTTACATCTTACAAAACACACTCTCTCTCTTTGTTTACTTATCTGGTCTCATCTCTGTCTACCTCCATATCCTTTTATTTTATTTATTGGTTTTCTTTAGTTAGACAATGTCTTTTCCATTAAGACAAAATTCACCTCAATTTCCAGGTAGATTCAGACACCCTTTTCCTTCTTTACAAAGGTTTCAACTATTTTTGTTTTAGTTTAAGTACATGTTATAGAGTCACACCCATAATTGAGCCTTTTGTCTTTTTTTTTCTTCATTATTTTCACCTAATACAAACAACTATATATTCTTATGTCATCTTACTCCAGGTATTTATATACTTGTTTATTTCTCATCGTGTCATAGTTTCTTTGATCTGACGGTCTAATAAAATCAAAACACATGGTGAGCAATTAAATTTATAGAAGAAAAACCTGCAAATGATTATGATTAGACTTGCTTACATGCAATTGCCGAAACCTGAAATTTTGTATTATTCTTACATGTATTTATGTTGCTTGACCTAGTGAAGTAATCCTTGAAGATGAAGAATTACACAGGCTGGACTAGTTCGAAATACGGTGTGTCTAATATGAACCTTTAAAAAATGGTCTAAATTTTATAAATGTCTCTACCATTTTTAATAAAATATAAATTTTATATGATAAAAAATGGAGAGAAAAAATAACATTTTATTATAATTTACGAAAAAATAGGAGGGTTCGTCGTTGAACCGAGTCCATATTAGACAGTCCTAAGAATTAGTGATATATTATTAACATCTTTTTGCATTACTCTCATAATTTTGGATTACTGTGTCAATTTAGAGAATTTTATGAAATACTTTGACAACTTAATTTAGGAAATTTTAAATACCATCTTTTTTTTTTTTTGAAGAAAGGAAAATTTAAATACCATCTAAAAATTAAGAATTTGAAATTTTCCTTTTACTCTACATAATGTGAGTCTCAAATTGGTTCGTTATAATTCTTTCAAATTATGCAATTGATTTTTATATATTTTACAAATTTACACATCAGTCCCTATTTATTATTCAACTTTTAGAAATGATTCCTATATTTTTCAAAAATTTAAACTGGTCCCTATAGTTTTTAAACAATTGCAAATTGGTCCATCAACTTTTAGAAATTTTAAATTTGACACACATTATAAAATTATAATTTTGGATCACCATTTATTATATATTTATACTTTCTATCTAAATTTCTCTAGCTAATTATAGTTTTTTTTAGTGATGTGCTTAGTCAATATCAACCAATCATGTAAGACATGTTACATGATATTGTTTATGATATTTTAAATTGTGATGTGGGTGGTCTATATAAATGGAAATATCTCACTACTCAGTAGTTTATTTCAACAAGAGATGGGGAACAAGACAAGCAAATGAGATATTTAAGGAAAGTAGGGTAAGAAATGCCAAAGAGAAAGGCAAAACTGAATAATATATACTTCACATAATACATAGGGTGTGACAGAACCACAAATTTAATATTTTCCAATTCAGGGGATTCCTCATTCCCCAAATGAAATACCACACCAACTGGGTTTTGCAAGATCTATCCTAGCTTGTGAGAATTGAGATGATGAGCTTATTAAAAAAAGCAAAAAATTGAGATATATGATGACGACACAACTAAAGTCCATGTCTTTTATTTCTTTATTCATTGAAAAATATTTAAGTGCAATAGGTTTCACAGCATCCGAGAAAGTCTTTAAACTCGAAGAGAACTTCCGAAGTACTTACATATTAATCACTAACAAGGTTAACACCGACATTCCATTGACCCTGTTGACCGCGGAATTTGAATTCATATCCTTGTTAGATATGAGTTGAATCTTCACCAACTTAGATTGATTGTTATTTATTTTGGAAAGAAATTGCATCATGGTTCATGCACTCACGTACGCAAGACATGGATTTGTGTCAATTATTTAATAAATTTGTTACATTGACCAAAGCCAGCAAGCATAAATGGTTTTGTCATATGGAGATGCTAGCATTGGTTTTACTAAATATTGTCATTGTATGAGATCAGGGAGAGTGTATGTTCCAGATTGTAATTTGTGCAATTCATTGTAAGTAGTGATATATTCAAAAAACAACTTGTTAACATAAGGCCAAGAACGATGTATGAAATCTATATTGTCTTGATACGCATCTTGCACCTGAGTTTATTCGTACACCTCACACTAATTAATAAACAAGACATGGCTATTCATTTAATATGTGTAGACCTTGTAAAAAAAATTGTGAATATACCTGAAAATTACTCTCCGCAGTTTATTTTTTATAGGAAAAATTAAAGTTACATTTTAGGATGGAATCTTGGACCTCATCATGCTTTTTTTTTTTTTTTTTTTTTTTCCCAAAGCAAAAGTAAAGTTAACTATTATCATTAATCAACAAATGTTCAATATAAGAAAGATAGGAATTAAAAGTACGGTGACTAACCCAAGAACATGCCTCCCTAGCTAAAGTATGAGCAACCATGCTCGCTTGTCTCCTAACAAACTTCACCTTGAAGTTAGAATGTAAAGATAACTGAAAAATAATACTAGAAACAATAGTATAGAATTCTAAATCACTGTGGCCCGGAGACGATAGAGCTTGTACTAGAGTAGCTGAGTCAAACTCGAAGACAGCCCGGTCCCATCTGTTCACATTAGCAAAGTGAATGACATCGAGTAAGGCTACTGCCTCCCCCTCCAACACTGTCATATTTGCCCGTTGCCATTTCGTTTGAGCCCAGATAAATTGCCCACGGGAGTCTCTAACACAACACGCAAAAGATGTAAGATGGTTACGTTCATGAAACACGGCATCCACATTGCACTTCAACCATGTCTCACACGGTTTCTCCCAAATTGAGTTCTTGCCTTGCACTCTATTCTACCCATGTTGCACAATCGGCGATAAGGGTTGTTTATGAATCTCTTGCCATTGCTGCCATGCATCTAGAGTTGTCCTCCTGGGACCTCATGCTTAAAACTTCTCTAATGTCTCTTACAAAGTAGAGTTAAGAACATTATTTCTAACACTTTCTCAAACACTTATACAATATTTGAATATGTGGTGTGGTAGACTTGCTTTTCTCTCGTTTCAAGGCCATTTGGTCGTGGTTTTGAAGAAGCAACATATTTGTAGCATTAGATGAATGTGCATTGGTGTTTATTCCAAATAAAATAATTATCTAATGCTATAATATAAATGTATGCTACAAAATAAGTGTAAGTTTGTTTTATGCGTGGAATAAACGTCAATACACATTCATCTAATGCTCATTTTTTTGTTGTAAACCTGCTTGAGAAAAAAAAAACTGTACTAGCTCCAATTTTATTTTTTTTTTGTAAATTGGGTATTTTTCACACGTGACTAGAGAAACTAACCACTAAAGTTTTGTGGGACTCAAAAATAGACGAAAAAATTCCTTAATAGTTTTAATTCTACATACTCAATATTGGATTCGAACACATGTCTCTTTCTTTTTAATTTACTTTTCACAATATACTTATTTTTAATTGTTGGTTATAGTGTAACAAAAATAAAAACTGTTCGTTAAAGTTATACATACATATATCAACGAACATATTGTAATTGTTGGTTATAGCGTAGCCAAAAAAAAATATTGTTGGTTAAAGTTATACATACATATATCAAGGAACATAATTTTTTTACTTTTGATTAAATTATCTATCTATTTTTGTGATATCATTAACTTTTATTATGGTATTATACTTATTTGTTTCTTTGCAATAAAAAAAGTTGAAGATATTTTTTAAAGCAAAATTATTTATGTCATTAAAATTTTAAAGTAACATATAAATTAAAACTATAGAAAACCAGAAGAGGGAAAGAAAATTTTTAAATTTTTCTTATAATTTAAAAAACCGGTCTTAATTTTTTTTTTGACTAATAAAACAGATAGGGTGGTCTTATTTACACATGCCATGCACATTAATTATATTAAAATTTCAGATTAATTTAATCAAATTTTAAATATGCCTAAGTAAAAGGGTAAGTGGGCCAATCAGTTGGAGTTCATTCACTTATAAATTAGTATATTAATATTAATAATCATTGTAAATATGTTTGCATGTGGCCCATTTAAAGTCAAAAAAAGTACAAAGATCCCAGATGGATGAATTAATTATATTATTATGCGTGTATATGACTCTAAATCTCCAACAAAAAGCAATAATTCAGATTGAAAGGTATAGTCCCAACACACATGCCAAATTAGAAACACCATCAGAAAGTTCGTGCCAATTAATTTTCAAAAAAGTTTTCCTCCCCTATGCAATTTCATAATTTCGGTTATTGTTCCTTCAAAGTTCAAATTATAGTGGGGACCATATAGTCTTTTAAGTCTATATACTTGAGGTATATTACTTGTCTTTGTTCATGGACCATTTATCTTTGATAATAGTGTACACAAAAATGTTAAGTGGCCGATATATTAGACTTTCTTTTCATAGGTAGGGACTCAACTAGTTCTGACCTTTGCATTGTTTTTGGACATTAATGAACTATCTTATCACCTTGATTAGTTCCAAGAGGGTTGGGTTTAACTAGCTCATCAAGATATATATATATATATGCATAATAATTTGATACATGGAACAATAAATCAAATATATGGTCCAAGTATATATTTTGTGATTTGACCAATACAATGAGTGAAAGCAAAATAGAAAATATATAGCTAGATACATTTGAAAACGCCAAATGGCAGGGGGAATGAAACAGAAATATACTTGATTTGGAAAGAGATGATCAAGGGTTGGATAATTATTATGGAATTAAGGTATTGGACCATAGAAAATAGTACACGCATGCTAAATGGAAAGTCAGAAATCGTTTTTATCATGCAAGATAGTTGATATGTTTGTGGTAGTGAGTGGCTCAATTTCCTTTTAATCACTTGAAATGGTTGTTCGATTGGACATATGCATGCTCATTTATTTGACTTATAGAAAGGACCACTAATATGTATGATCATGGTTATAAATTATAACATGATTCAATTGTAGGCTGGCAAGTCGAATATTGTCAATTAATCATATTAGATTTTAGGATCGGTCTCTTTCAAAATTATAGATATATTTTAAGGCAATTATTGTGGTGCATAAGTAATTTATTTTGTTCTTTAAAAAAAAAAAGTAATTTATTTTGTGCAAGGTATACGTTTTATGTTTGTAAAGGTTAATTATATGGTGCACAAGTAAGACATGTCTAGTTACATTGTGTATAAGATACTTTTCTATTATTGGATCAATAAATTTCATCAGTAATCAATAAAATATGATGTAATTTATTGATTTAATGTTAAAAATGTTTGTGCATGATATATTCAAGACCATTTTCAGTACTATTAAAAAAAGCAAAATTAGAGACGAAAATTAGTGAGGGAAAAATGAAATCTTAAACTAATTTCTTTGTCATAATATTTGTTGACAGAATTAAAGAGGGATTTAACAATTTGCATCTCTAAATTTTCCTCACTGTTTCTTTTAGTAGTGTTTGCTTGTGCATGTTAGATGAAGTCATGCCTAAAAAACCGTTTTGGATTTTTCCTATCTCTGGTGTGAGGCATCTAGGATGGTCTACCAAGCGGCTCACACAAGGGTGACATCTTGCTCTCGAAGTTTATTGGTTGTGAGTCGTCTCATGTCAACTCAGGGATGAGAATAGACCAGTCCTACAAGGGGCCTACAACCTAGCCTATGACAGATTAGACTTTTTCTTAACTGAGAAGGTTTATACTTTTTTGGATATCATTGACTTATTTGTTCGTTAGTTTATTTAAAATTATGAAATAAAGTTTTAAAAAGGCTACAAGATCATAACAGATTTTCAAAAAGTCAATCTTGGACCTAAACAGTAAGCTTTTGACAGGTCGCAGACCAGACTTAGGCTTTCAAATTTTTGACACGTCAAACTTAGGTCTTATAAAGCATTATCTCGACCTAGGCTATTCCCATTCCTAGGTGTCGTGTGCGAGGTGCTTGCATGAATACTTGGTATAAGAACAAAATCTCACTGAGAACTTTTAGAGAATCTTATAGGCTAATACTTATGGGTGAGGTTGTAGGGTTGGAAAACACATTCTAATAACCTTCGACAATGAGATTTTTGTGGAGAAATGATCTAAGTTTTCTCTCGTGTTTCTTGAGTGATATTCTTGTAGGTAGAGAGAAAGGAAAATGGTAGAAACTAGAATTTGTTAATTAAGCTGATTTCTTGTAACTATTTTGTATCTCTTCTAACGACTTGTTGGTAGTCAATTGGAGAACTACTCTATCCCTCAAACCTAGGTCTATTTAGGCCAAACTAGGTTAATAATATTGGTATGATTGTTCACTTACTCTCTTTATCTTGTTCTTTGAATTGATTACTTGTTTGATCTACACATAGGTTCTACATTTGTCCATCTTGAATCTCCATGAAGCTCGTGATGAAGCAAAGCCTTGTCTAGTGGAATAGTGGTGTAACATTATGATCGATCATTATAGAATTTACTCAAAACAGTGGATGAATCAATTGGAGAAAATGGCACTCAGCCTAACAAATAAGCAAGAGTCATTGATCGAACAAGGGATATATAATGGACTAACCCTTTTTGTTGTGGATGTGTAGTAATTGGGTAATTTGAATCAAGAAATGTATTGGGTTTTGAGGATTACAAGAGTGAGTTAGTTGGAGAAATTATTTAGAAATATTGAATTTGATATGAGCATGAAGAGAATGGAGTGAATGTGTAGGAGAAAAAGCATGATGGATGAAATATGGTGACTATCTATCACTTAGATGGCGATGAATCCTTCTTTGTTGATAGATCCCCTATTGTTATTTCAATGAGTAAAAGGTACATGCAAAGAGACTTTGATGTCAACGTAAGATTCTGTTTAAGCATGGTTTACGAGTAGAATATATGAATTAATTATGGTTTTTTTTAGATTACCTTTGAAGAATGGTGGATAATTTACCCACCAACCAATGAAAATGAGCAATTTGTTGGTGGGGTCAAGATAGTTCATGGATACCACTTAAAAATGTGCTTATGTGGCTAATGTGTATTGGTTGGGGTAAATTACCCACCATTCTTCCATGGGTACCATAGTTGTCACCATTAATTATATGATCTAAGGAGCCTATACATGGATGCCCTAATTGGCTCATATTCCTGGTATATATTTGATATTCTATTAAGAGCTCATTCTTGTTTAATAAGATTTGAATAAAATTTTTGGATGTGTATCAGCATTGAGCCATGGTCTTCACTTATCTTAGTTAGTTGAAATATTTTTCTAGGAGCCACACTTAATTTTGAGCCTAATCTAGTGCATAATGTGTACTGGGTTCCCTTCTTATGTGGAGAAAACTTCAATTTTTTTAGTTCATTATGTTTCTAACTTATATAAAGTGGATAAGAATCTTCTGAGGGTAGTAAGAAGTGATTATCTTTAAGGAGAGAAAATCTACAAAAGAGAGTAAACTAAGAAAAGTCAGTATCAATTTCTTACAAACTTGTCACCTTGCTGTGACTGAGAATTTGTTCTTTGTTGGATCATGATCAAATTTTGGTATCTAGTTTGGGACATGTTGATAGCGCACAGACTAAAGAGAAGGGTAAACCCGTCATTTGGAGGGTTTATCAAAGGAGAAACAAAAATAAAAAAATAAAAAATTAATATAATATTAGTGTGTTAGTTTGAATTTCAAATAGTTAGTTATTGGGTGTGGTTGTGGATTGTATTTAAGTTGCTGTTTGTTATTTTATTTTTATGTTGGAAGTTATTAGGAAGTTACTTGGCCAGAAGAAGTTATCTTCTGAGAGAGCAAACTGCTCTGATAGGTTTGAAGATTGTAATTCCTTTTGTTAATCTATGAAAATCGCAAGTTTACTTGCAAAAGCCTCATCTCTATAATTCTGATCTTTATCAAATTGGTCCGACCTACCGGATGCCACCGAAAAAGATGGAGGCCAAAGTGACTGCACTTGAAGAGAAAATCGCAACTTTGGAGGTTTCTTTACATGAAATGCAGAATCAAAACAAGGAGAACCAGGAGAAGATCATCTCTTTATTGAATTCAAGTAAGGAGAAGAATGTGGGAGAATCATCGCACTATAATGAATCAGTTGGTAACAAAAAGAAAAATTCTGAATTACATGATGAAGCCTTGGATGAATTTCGCCTATCTGTTAAAAAGGTTGAATTACCGATGTTTAATGGTGATGATCCCGCTGGTTGGATCGCTAGGGCGGAAGTTTATTTCAATGTGCAGAATACTACACCAGAAATCAAAGTGAATTTGGCACAATTATGTATGGACGGTCCAACAATCCATTTTTTCAAAGGATTGTTGGAGGAGAATGAAACATTGACGTGGGAAGATTTGAAAGATGCACTTCTTGAAAGGTATGGTGGTGTTAGTGATGGGAATGTATTTGAACAACTTTCTGCACTTCAACAGGAAGGAACGATTGAAGAATACATTGCAGATTTTGAAAGGTTAGTAGCGCAACTGCCCAAATTACCCAATGACCAATATTTGGGTTATTTCGTTCATGGTTTGAAGGACAAAATCAGAGGAAAGGTTCGCAGCATGATCGCTATGGGGCCCATGTCAAGAGCAAGGCTAATGAACGTGGCTAGAGCAGTAGAACGTGAATTGGAGGATGGGCGAAGAGACTGGACATCACGAAGATCACATGGTTCACTATCTCGACCCGTTTTTGGTAACAAAGTTGTCACACAGAATGAAGGTAGAAATAGCGATTGGGTTATGGTTCGTAATAACAAAGACAATCGTGATCGTTTTCCTGGAGGAAACAGTGGAGGAAACAATCGTGCACGTGGAATGTTTAATGTTGGACAAAACAAAACACACACTATCAACACTGCAAATTGGCGTGACAAGAATGTGCGGAGTCTGTCTTCACAAGAGATTGCTGACCGTCGTCAAAAAGGACTCTGTTTTAAATGTGGAGGTCCGTATCATCCACGTCATCAATGTCCGGATAAAAATTTGAGTGTTATGGTGCTTGAGGATGATTCTGAAGATGAAAATGAAGTAAGAGTGTTGAATGATGAAGATGTGGACACAGGTGCAGAAGAGTTGCAATTGAATGTGCTGACTTTTGAAAATGCGTTGACCTTTGATAGACAAACCGAGTATTATCAAGATAGGCTTCAATGCATCAGATTTCAAGGGAAAGTGAGGGAGATACCGGTGCTGATGTTGGTTGACAGTGGAGCAAACAAAAATTTCATGTCAAGGCGTCTAGCTTTGGCTTTGGGTTTGCGAATTACCGAGACTCCTGTTAGACGTATCAGATTGGGTGACGGACATGTGGTTCCGACTTTGGGAGAATGCCATGGTGTAATTATTTCTGTTCAAGGGGTTGAATGGGAGATAAATGTTATGCTTTTTGAGTTGCGCGGTTATGATCTAGTATTGGGGATGGCATGGCTGACACAAATTGGATGTACTTGCATCGATTGGGTTGAGAAAAAAATGCGTTTCGACTATCAAGGCGAATGGATAGAGATAAGAGGAATTCGTACTAGAGAGTGCACTCCATTACAAAACTATGTTGATGAAAATCATTTTGGCCAGTTGCATTGTGATGTCCAACCAGGTATGGTGACGCCAAATCAGCAGTTGGAAATGAAGTCATTACTGGACAATTTCGATAACATTTTCAAGGAACCACAAGGATTGCCTCCTGGACGACAACAAGAGCATGCTATACACTTGCTGCATGGTTAGGGCCCAGTTAATGTTCGACCTTATCGCTATCCTCATCACCACAAAACAGAAATCGAGAAACAAGTGAAAGAGTTGCTGCTGTCCGGTGTGATCAGACCTAGCCAGAGTGCCTTTTCAAGTCCGGTTATTCTCGTCAAGAAGAAGGATGACTCTTGGAGGATGTGTGTAGATTACCGTGCTTTGAATAAGGTAACCATTCCGGATAAATTCCCTATTCCAGTTATTGATGAATTATTGGATGAGCTTCATGGTGCACAATATTTTTCCAAAATTGATTTGAAGTCCGGTTACCATCAAGTACGAATGCGACAAGAAGACATTCATAAAACAGCTTTTCGAACTCACGAAGGGCATTATGAATTCTTGGTGATGCCTTTTGGTTTAACGAATGCTCCATCCACCTTTCAAGCATTAATGAATAAAGTTTTTAAACCAATGTTGCGGAGGTATGTTTTAGTATTCTTTGACGACATTTTGGTGTATAGTAGGACTTGGTAAGACCATATTCAACATTTGAATTCCGTTTTAAGTGTGCTTGCTGAGCAACAATTGGTTGCCAATAAAAAGAAATGTTCATTTGGCCGATTGTCGGTTGAGTATTTGGGTCACGTGATTTCTCAAGAAGGGGTCTCTATGGATCCCTCCAAAATCAGCAGTGTGTTGGAATGGCCTGTGCCAAAGAATGTCAAGGGTATCAGAGGATTTCTTGGTTTGACCGGGTACTACAGAAAGTTCATACGAGACTATGGTAAGGTTGCAAGACCGTTGACCGATTTGACTAAGAAAGAAGGTTTTAAGTGGGGAGTCAAGGAACAAGCAGCTTTCGAGGAACTTCAGCACAAGGTCACTTCAGCCCCAGTATTAGCATTACCCGACTTCACCAAAGAATTCTTCATTGAGAGTGATGCGTCCGTTAATGGGCTGGGTGCGATCTTAATACAAGATAAGAAGCCTATTGTGTTTTTCAGCAAGGGCCTTAGTGATCGTAATTTGAACAAATCTGCATATGAAAAAGAATTAATGGTTGTGGTTCTCGCAATCCAACATTGGCGTCCTTATCTAATAGGGAACAAATTCACGGTGTGCATAGATCAAAAGAGTTTGAAGCAATTAATGGAGCAGCGTGTAACCACAATGGATCAGCAGAATTGGGTGGCTAAGCTTTTAGGGTATCAATTTGATGTAGTCTATAAACCGGGTCTTGAGAACAAGGGTGCTGATGCTTTATCTCGTCAGTTTGATGTTTCCTCAAACAATTCCATGGTTGTCCTTACTGATTCAGATGATAGGTTAGCACTTAATTCTATGATTTTCTGTCCTGAATGGCTAGATTTTAAGACAGTACATGAAGAAGTGCAGCAAGATCCAGCATTACAAGCAATTATTTCAGCCTTAAAACAGGGGGAAACAACAAAATCTGGGTTTGTACTTCAAAATGGGGTTCTTTTGTATCAGGACAGATTAGTTATGTCAGCTTCATCTAATTTTGTTCCTATCATTCTCAAGGAATTTCACAGCACTCCTCAAGGTGGGCATTCCGGGTTTTATCGCACTTATCGTCGTTTGGCTGCTAATTTGTATTGGAAAGGTATGAAAAAGGATATCCAAACCTTTGTGCAAAATTGTACTGTTTGTCAATGCAACAAGTATGCAACTTCAACACCCGGTGGTTTGCTCCAGCCACTTCCAATACCAAATCAAGTTTGGGCAGATATTTCCATGGACTTCATTACTGGCCTTCCAAAGTCTAAAGGGTTCGAAGCTATTTTTGTAGTGGTAGACAGACTGTCAAAATATGCCCATTTCATCCTTCTTAAGCGCCCCTATTCTGCAAGATCTTTGGCTGAAACTTTTACCAAAGAAGTGGTCCGACTTCATGGAATTCCGGAATCTATTGTGAGTGACAGAGATCCCATTTTTGTTAGTAATTTCTGGCAGGAACTCTTTAAACAACAAGGTACATATTTAAAGCTAAGCACTGCATACCATCCTCAGACTGATGGTCAAACAGAAGTAGTTAACCGTTGCTTAGAGACTTTTCTTCGTTGTTTTATTGCTGATCAACCGAAGACTTGGGCAATGTGGCTTCCTTGGGTGGAATACTGGTACAACACTACTTTTCATGCTTCTACGGGTACAACTCCATTTGAAGTGGTGTATGGTCGTTCCCCTCCGGTGATTACTAATTATTTACCAGGTGAAGTTAAAGTGGAAGCTGTTCAACGAGACTTGGTTGATCGTGATGAATGCTTGCGACAATTGAAGCATCATCTATCACGTGCTAGTGATCGGATGAAGACACAGGCAGATAGACATCGTAAAGAACGTTCTTTTGACATTGGTGATTTGGTTTTCTTGAAGCTGAGACCTCATGTGCAACAATCTGTTGCGGCTAGAATCTGTCCCAAGTTGTCTCCGAGGTACTTTGGTCCGTATAAAGTCATTGAACGTGTTGGGACTGTGGCTTACAGGTTGGAGTTACCTCCTACATCTAGAATCCATCCTGTTTTCCATGTCTCCTTACTTAAGAAAGTTGTTGGTGATGCTTTGGTTAATTCAACTCTCCCTGCTAGTTTGGAGGTTAGTGCAGATTCTGTGTGGGAACCGGAGACAGCTTTAGAACAAAGAACAGTGGTCCGACATGGCATATCTATTTCTCAAGTTCTTATCCATTGGAAGAACAAGCCTATTGAGGAAGCTACATGGGAAGATCAAGATTTCATCTCTGCTCAATTTCCTTCCTTCAGCCTTGAGGACAAGGCTGTATCTCTTGGAGGCGGCAATGATAGCGCACAGACTAAAGAGAAGGGTAAACCCGTCATTTGGAGGGTTTATCAAAGGAGAAACAAAAATAAAAAAATAAATAATTAATATAATATTAGTGTGTTAGTTTGAATTTCAAATAGTTAGTTATTGGGTGTGGTTGTGGATTGTATTTAAGTTGCTGTTTGTTATTTTATTTTTATGTTGAAAGTTATTAGGAAGTTACTTGGCCAGAAGAAGTTATCTTCTGAGAGAGCAAACTGCTCTGATAGGTTTGAAGATTGTAATTCCTTTTGTTAATCTATGAAAATCGCAAGTTTACTTGCAAAAGCCTCATCTCTATAATTCTGATCTTTATCACATGTGGTTCTTTATTTCAATGGTTGGATCATTGATTCAACGTCTAGAGCGGAGAAGATATTGGCTTCCTAGAGTTGTATTATCTGAACAACTATTTATATGATAACTTTTGATATAATCAAAATTTTACAAAGAAAATAAAGTATTGACACAAAAACTAAAGTAATAGAAAGAGAAAATAAAAACATAATATAAGTATGAAAGATAAAGTTGTTACAAAAATTATCAAAAAATTGTTGTACAAATATCATTTTTTTTTTATCATAGCTGTTTCGGGTTCCCTTGTAAGCTTGTAAACTATTTTATTAATTTCAGACCTTTTAATTTTGAAAATCAATTAAAGTTTTCTTAATTCATTTATATAATGTTGTTTAAAATAACAAAATGTCACGTTTTTGTCACGTGTACGTGTTGGTACAGTCAGCAAGTGAAACATGAACAAAATTCCGTCAAATCAGTAAGGAAATGGGTGGAATGGTATTTTAAAAACTTTTTTTGCAAGGGTATATTTAATATAGAGTCAGGATCCGTTGACACCAAGTGTCAATAGATTCGTTGACACTAAATCTTAAGCGTTGATTTCTTTTCATCTGAAGGCTTATATTTATTCATTTAAAATATCATGTGAACCACATAAGAGTAATGTACTATACCTTTTTATGATTTTCATTTCCTAATTTGTTTCATTGGTTTTCTCCATCAGTATTTGCAATTTCCTAATTTGTTTCGGCCATTACCCTCTCCTCTTTCTTCACCCCCTTCATCTTCTTCTGTCTCTTTATTCCTCTCTTTGTTTCTACTGTCTTTCTCTTTCTCTTATTATCAATTTCCAAATCATTTTATCATGCTCATTTTTTTTTTACCATTTTTTCACAAATTTTCTTCATTGTATTTCTTATTTCCGTAGTGGATGGATGTGAGATAAACTGAATTTACTCGCACTCCAATAAAAATAGTTCACATAAACAAATTGAATTAATCGTATACATCATCTAGTGACATTTACATTAATTTGTCCATGTACGTATACATGAACAATTTTTGTTTTTTCAGTAAAACGTCAATTGCTTCCATCAATTCAAGTTGAAATCAATTTGCAATTGAATACTTGAATTCCTTTGCAAATTGGCAATGTTAATGGCAATTGATATATGCTAGTGAATTGAAAGCTATACAAACTCTCAAACAAAAAGTCATACTTGAACTCAAAGCATCCAGTTCATCTAAATAAGTCACACATATGAATTCGTTGCAATCTCATTATGAGAAGAGAGAATCTGGAGGGATAAATTAGGAAATGAAAATCACAATAAATATGATACATGATACTTTTAAGTTTTCATTTATTAGCCTTTGGATCAAATGAAATCAATGGTTAGGATTTGGTGTTAACGAATCCGTTAACACCAGGTGTCAACGGATCCTGACTCTTTAATATATATATATATATATATATATATATAGTTTTGCTAAAAGACATATTTTATGAAGGTGTCTTTTAGCAAGTTATTCTATGAGCATTTGCTAAAAGACACCAACTAATTTTTATGAAGGTGTCTTTTAACAAAGTTATAACTAAAAAGTGAAAATTATAAGGTGCGGGTTGCTAAAAGACACCTTCATGGGTGGATTATAGCAAAACCCATATATATATATATATATATATATATATATATATATATATAAGGTCTTGTTAACGAGTGCCCTAAGAGCACCTTTTAAGGATTTCTAATAAAGAAATTATTCTTTAAAAAAGTCAAAAACTCCAATTTTCAATGCATTGATTTCATAAACTTTAACAAAAACTTACTATTTAAAGTTACTAAACAATGCCCTAAGGGCACTTGTTAACATTTCCCATATATATATATATATATATATATATATATATATATATAGAGGGCATTTCAAATAAGAGGAGTTTTAAAATGAGAGGATAAGAGGATGAAACAGTGGCCATTGGATTAATTAGATGGCTGTGATTAAATTCTCACATAAGTGAATCACGTGACATCTCTTCACCCCCATTTCAGATGCGCGTTGCTCACTCTCTCTCACTTCCTTTCTAACATACGATTCTTCTTCTCACACCTTTATCAGTTCTCACTCCTCTTGTAACACAAGCACAAGATACGATTCTTCCTCTCACACAAAGGTGATAATCCAGAATTTGTTAATCCTCATGCTGATTCTATTATGAACAGGTTGGAAATTGTGTCCTGATTCATACCCTAATTTGATTCAATTTTTCCCAATTAAATTCTCAATACCTTTGATTCAGTTTTTCCCAATTTAATTTGATACCCCAATTTTTTACATCTTGTTCTGTTTAAATATCTTATTCTGTTTGAATATCACTTTTCCAGGTTTAATTTATTTTTTGTTCAGGAACTTATTTTTTTGTTGATGCTGGAGTATCATGATGGTTCATGAATTTATTTTTTTTGTTGATGCTGGATGCTTTCATGATGGAACAGAATAGATTGGGTTTGGTTGTGGCGAAGGAAGTTGACCCAACCCTTGCAGAGGCGCTTGGAATCAGATGGAGTTTGCAAGTGGCGAAGGAAGCTAACATCCTTGAAGCAACTATTTTCTCAGATGCATAAGTGATTGTCAAGTGTATTAACTCTAGTAATTTTGTAGCAGCTTTTGATCATGTTATTCAGGATATTAAAACTCTTATGAGAGAGATGTCTAATGTTAATGTTATGTTCATTAAGAGGTCTGTAAACTCTGTTGCTCATAGTCTTAGTAGGGATTTCAAAAACTCATGGTGATATGTCGTATGTGTATTCTTGTTGCTGCTATGAGCCTTACATGTGCTATGATGAATTGGTTTTACATCAAAGAATACATTTGGAGCAAATTGATCGTTTGTTTGTTTTTTTTAACAAGCAACAAACTCTTATTTATAATCCAAGCCCATAAATATACTTTGTTCCATTCAGGGAAATACCTACATGACAGAGAGCACAACAAAAATGGTATACCTTCAATTTAAAAAAAAAAAGAAGATATATCTTCAATCTAGTTAATGAAACAAAAATGATAGTAAAAGTATCAAAACAAATCATCGAAAGCTTAGAAACTTAATATCATTCAGATTCAGATTTTAGGTTTTATTTTGAATTAAAAATTGACTAAAACACATTATTACCAAGAACTATTTTGTTACTACTTGGCTACATGACTGATAACTACTTTGGCACAAAAATAGGCATATATGTTGTTGCCCATAAATATACTTTTCTTAGTCAGGGAATACATATATGTTGTTGCTTATAATGAGGAAGTCAGGCACAATAATAGGAGTGATATTTGCTACAATGATGCATAGCCAAATAACTCAATTCACGAGTACTGATAGCCTAAAATTTGGCACAATGCTGCAGCCAGCAAAAAAGAACAAAACAGAAACAAAAAAACAAGAAAATTGAACCAAGCAATAATAGGAGTACTGATATCAAATCAAAACAAGTACTGATACAAAACAGAACTTAAGTTACTGATACAAAACAGAACTTTCAAATCAAAATATGACATTCATTCTTCTATGTTATTCATCTTGTTTGTCTAACTTCCTTCTTCCTTCTTCTATGCCATTCTTCCAATCCTAAAAACAAAAAACATCAAGTAAAAATTTACACCATAAACATTTGCACAAAAAGATCAAAATAAGTACACCATAAACATGAGCACAAAAAGGGTTTTCTTACCAAAATTATGGAGATGATCTTTGGGGACAATTGCGGCTGTCATGATGCACATACTCACCGCATAACCTACAAAGTCTTGCCTTTTTTTGTTGTTGTTCAATAGCCTTCTCTTTGCCACCTTTGATTCTTTTCCCACTACCTTTAGTCTTTGCAAAATTTGGTGGAAGGATTTCTACTTCCTCAGGAATATTGGACCCAATAATCAAATCATCTGTCCTGTTTCTCTTAGAACTCCCTTCAAACTCGTCCAATTGTTTTTCCATGTTAACAGCCCCATTTAACAACAGAAGCAATTTTCCCTTATCTTTGCCAGCCTTCTCCACACAGCTATGTAAGTGACTCCACACATCAGAAATTAGTTTGCTATCTTCCTCCAAAACATTGTCAGCTATGTCAAAAATAGGTGTTCTATTTGCAAACTTAGTCCACCTATTCACAATGTGCTTACTTGGTATTTCATTGAATTTTTTTCCCTTTAAAACACAAAGTATGTGTCTACAAGGTATTCCTTCAGCCTGAAACACTTTGCATGAGCAATTTGCATTGTGATCGGACAAGTTATACGCCACTTCTCGAAGTTTACCATTGGTCTCACTATTATCATATATATGAAATATTTCCATCCCATCTCCATCTTTCTTATTTTCAATCCCACAATCCACGCATGCAATCCATAATTCATGTTGAAATATATAAAAGTTCTCACGAGTATACACATCTCTTGCATGCCTCTCTATACCACGTTCCAACTTTAGTTTTGGTTTAGAATGAATAGAGTTATTATCAGCCAGTAACTCCTTCTGTCGTTGCGCTTCTATTGCTGAATCAAACCTCATCCAAAATTCAACCAAGTTAACATTAGGATTCAGGAAATTACCATAAAAAGAATTCTCACTTTCTGATCTTGATGTTGTTCTCAATATCCCAGCCATAAAAGTGTCTTTGAAGTATGCTGGGATCCACATCCTTCGAATTTCAAACATATGTAACAACCACTTATTCTTTTCTAACTCGAACCTTGTCATAAAAAATGCCCAAGTCTCTTCAAACTCATTTGGTGTCTCTGAACCCCAAACACATGACTTGAAACTTTTGTTGAACTCATCATCATCATTCATGGACACACCTACTTTTTCAGAAACTTTTTTCATGATATGCCACATGCACAATCTATGAGTAGAAGTATCAAAAATCTTTTCTATAGCCACTTTCATGGAAGGATCTTGATCGGTTATTATAAGAGTTGGCTTATGTCCACCCATTGCTTCCAAAAACTTTTCAAACAACCATACGAATGAATCACTTTTCTCATTTGTTATAAGTCCTACTCCGAACGTAATAGATTGTCGATGATGGTTTATCCCGGTGAAAGGTGCAAAAATTAAATGATACATATTTGTTTCATATGTAGTATCAAATGAAACCACATCCCCAAATAAGGAATAATTTTTCCTACAAATACCATCTGCCCAGAAAACATGCTTCAGCCGGCCTTCTTCACCTACCTCATATGCATAATAAAAGGATGGATTAACTTCTTGCTTTCTTCTAAAGTAATCTATCAAAACATGTGCATCAGAATCTTTATTCAAAGACTTTAAATCTCTGGAATAGTTTTGAAGATCTCTCTGCGTGCATCCAACATTTTCATAACCCCCACACTGTTCTTTTAATAAGTGGAAAGCTTTTGAAGGTCCAATATTTGCTCTACTACATGCATGTAATAAGCTTTTGTGAAATGGATTAACCTTCCTTGCAGTCCTTAGAAACGGTCTCTTCATAGGTGAAGCAAGTGGATGGGTATGGCTTTCATGAAATCGAGCTATCTCGTACTTACTTTCCCCTACCCATTTGAAACCAACATTTGCATTGCATCCTTCTCTTGTTAAAGCCCTTCTTCTTCTAGCCTTGACAGTAGATTCACTTTCCTCCTTATCATCCTTCTTCTTTGCCAAATAACCCTCTTTCGAGCAAACAAAATACTTCCAACGCTTCACGCCTTTTTTATCTATAGTCGATGATGCTGAACGCACACTAAATCCGACAGAGAGTGCGTATTTTTCATAAAATTTTTTACCTTCATCTAATGTATCAAATACTTGTCCAATCTTAGGCTTTAATTCATCGTCAAAATTTGGCTCACATTCATATTCCTAGAATTAACAATAAAAAGTCAAACAAAGAATAAACAAAGAGTGTGTATTCCTAAAATGAACACAACTCTGCAGCCAACAAAAATGGTCCCAAAAAAGAAGAAAACAGAGAGTTACTAAGTAATGTTTCTATTATTAATTCTAAAAAACTAACTACATAAACTGGCTCCTCTTCAGGCTGAAGTGGTCCCATACCTGTGTCAGATGGTAATTATTGGCAATTATGAAGTCACTCCCTATTATATAGTACCTACATTCTTATTCCTCTTTGTCGACTATAAATAGATGGAATACTATCAAGTACTAAAAACAAGTGTAGAGATCTTCTACATTACATTAATATAACACTAACACTCTTTCTGATAAGCATTCCAAACAAAGAAAATCATGGAACCTACTGAGCTTATTTCTCAAGTAAACAGAAAGAAAAATAAAACAAGTAAATACCACAACGGTGCAGCCAATAAAAAAGAACAAAACAGAAAAAATAATCAAATTGATAGCAACGACAACTAGAAAATAGAAAGAAGGTCAGTGCAACAAGTAATAAAACTACTATAGACAACAACGACAACAAGTAATAGAACCAGTATTGGAGTATAGAGAGCAACGACAACAAGAAAATAGAAAGAAAAAAAAAACTATCTCTTAGGATCCAAACTAATTATAATATACCTGAGGAATTTGAAAACAAGTTGATGAATCTTTGTCCATAATGATTGTTGAACGTAAGTGCAAGTTTTAGTATTCAAATTGATGTATCTTTGTCCATGGTTGGAGAGAAGTGAGAAGGTCAGTGATGAGAAGAAGAAAGAACGTCAACAAAATATGGAGAGAAAGCAAGCAACGCGCGTTTTGGAAAATTGGAAAATTGGGGAGAAGGAGTCACGTGAGTCATTAAACCATTTCTTTTAATCACAGCCATCTAATTAATCCAATGGCCACTGTTTCATCCTCTTATCCTCTCATTTTAAAACTCCTCTTATTTGAAATGCCCTCTATATATATATATATATATTTGAAGTTCAATGGTTCTTATAAAATATTTAAAGACAATACAAAGTGAAGAAAAATCATTTGAAGTTCCAAGGCATTGCAAGACGGAAGAACGATTGAAAAAGGTTCGAAAATCGTAGAATTCATGCAGGAGGGGAAGCCCCATATGCCCCTGTGCATCAGACCACGCACCTCAAACATGGACACAGACATGTAGTGTCGTTTTCTTGTTTCACAAGCCATTTTTTGGTGGAAAAAAACCCTATTTTCACACTTTGAACCCATAAGTAAGCATGCACTGTAAATAGAGACCCTTGCACAATTTTTAATTCATTCATAAAGCTAGCAGTACAAGACAAGGGTCAAGCATCATGAGCTTCAAGGCAGATGATCTCCATCCTCCTCTTGTTCTCTCTAGGATATGTTTTCTATTTTGTTTTTAATGATGTTGGTTTCCTTTAGCAACTAAACCTCTTTGATTAAGGTTCCACGATGAACCCCTTCTTATTTGTTGAATTCTATTGATAAAGTTTTTTTTTCGAGTTTATAATCTAAAGTCTGAGTTAATTTGTATATTTCCATTTTTCTGATTTCTCAATTAGGGTATGTTCTACTTTGTAAATCTAAACTTAAGGCCAATTATAAACTAATGATTTCTTGTTTTACTTTCCAACAAACACAGAGGGGGATTCAAGGTTTCCTAATCACCGTTAAACTTCTGAATTAGAAAAACTTAATCTCGCATTGGACATGACAATTAAAACCCTATAACCACCTTCAAATCTTTTATTTTATTTGCTTACTAAATAGATTTCGCTAATTACCGAGTTGAACGACAATCCCTATCGAGATGATTAACTTACTACTTTATTACTTGATATGATTTGGTGCACTTGCCAATTCACGGAATATACAATCAATTTTTTGGTTTCGCTGCCAGGGATTGTTGATATTTCGACAAGGTAATCGGTAGAATTTATTTTGTGAATAATTAGCTTAGGTTAGGTAAGTATTTAATTTATGTTTTATTTTTATATTTTTTCTTTAAAACAAAATTCTTTTTTTAGGGTTAGTTTGTTTTTCTATTTTTAGTTTTAGGTTAGATCCAAAAAATTAAGGTTAGTTCCTAGGCTAGGTTTATCTTTTAGGATTAGGATTAGTTTTTATCTTTTAGATTAGGTTGCTTTTATTTTTGTTATTTCTAGGTTAGTTTTATTTAGTTTGTTTTTATTTTATCTTATTTCCAAAAACACAAAAAATATTGTTGTTAGTCTTAAATCTTTTGCGAGTTGTTTTATGCGTGGTGCAGATTTACGTACCTTACAATTCGACTCCGATTTTGATAAAATCGAGATAGCTATTCGGAAAGCAATATGAGAAGCAAGAGAAGCAACAACTGTTCCACTTTCAAGTTTTAGTGACTTATCCTCTAACGAAGAGATGGGAGAACCGAAACGCATAGCACTTGGAGATTGCAGGAGACTCGACAACATCGATGAAGTCGCCCAAGGGTTCCAACCAATGAACCATGTCCTCTTTGACATCAAACACTTAGTTCTCGGATCTCTAACGGAGAACCAATTCCCAGGTAGGGAAATTGAAGATTGTAATGCTCATCTAACACAATTTTTAGAAGCTTTCAACACCATTAACCCAACATGAATTTCAGAGTCCGAAAGGAGGCTTCATTTCTTTGCCTACTCTCTAAGTGGACTGATGACACTAGGTCATATAGCACTTTTGTTATAGTTTTTATGTACTTTTGAGCTGAGTTCAGGTGATTATGCATGAGTTAGAAGCTACCAATGACACATTTGATGTTTGCAAGCAAAGAAGAAATCGTGCTTTGATTTATGAGCACCGGGCTACGATTTTACTGCAAGTTTGAGACTTTTTGTCTCGTAAAAAGTCGTGTTCCGATGGAACCAAATCGGGCTACGATTTGGCAGACGCTCCAGCTGGGATCTGAGTTTAATGAAGCAATTGTGCTCCGATTTACAGCATCGGAATACGATTTTGGCATTTCTTAGAATTTTCCTATAAACGGGAAGTTACGTTCTGAGCCAAGGGTTGGAAATTTTTAAGAAAGAAACTGACTTTTGGAGCTGGAGATCTGGAGAGAAGGTGGGACACCATCAAAAATCATATCCGGTTACCAAGTTCATGTAATGAATTTTTCTTTTACATTAGTTATTTGTGCTTTAGCCATGAGTAGCTAGATCCTTTCTGATTAGGTCAAGAGATGATTTTGTTCTAGCTCAGTATAATGTAACATGTAACTCTTAATCTTTATGAATGTCATTCTAGTTTATTCAGTATAAATTGTTCTTAATGCTTTTATGTTTCTGACCCAATATAAATGATTTTAGAGTATATATGACTACTGACACTAGCGTGTAACTCTGACATGTTTATATTGTTCAATCTAACGGACAATCTAGGGATGGAACGTTGTTAGTTGTGACTTTTAAATTAACTTGTTTAAACCTTGAATGAATATAGGTTCACCTAAAGGATTAGAGAATTATAATCAGGAAAGAGGGCTTTTGATCAAGGGATTGACCTAAGCTATTTTGTTAATTTGTCTTACACTTTATAGCATTCATAAACTTAAGAAACAAGTTGCTAATGAGTGATGAAAAGATGAATTGATTTACCTAGTCATCTCTCCATATTATTTCTTAAACCAATTTTTCCTTAACCATTTTATTTACATTTGCAAATCAAATCATTTGCCTCAGTGCACCCCTATTTTACAAACATCCTTAATAATAATGACATTCCTGAGTAGAAGTTGAAACAGTCCATGTGGATACGAATCTTATAAATTTTATTACTTCGATATAAGTTAGTACACTTGCTAATTTTCTCAAGGTATCTATAGTATCGGTGCACAAATAATTCCATCTCCTTATCCTCAATGGGTTCTTCATCGATATCATTATCCTCATGCACTAAGTGTTTAGCCCGAGGAGGCTTTGAACGCAATAGCCTTTTTTTTTTTTCTTTCCTTTTTCTTGAAATCTTCCTCACTAACTTTCAATCTTAAGATGTCATGCTCATGCTCTTTGAGCTTGCCAAAAAGAGCGGTGATTCCAATGGTGTTAAGGTTTTGAGCTTGCCAATCTCAAGTCATGCATCTCAACACCTTGTTAGTACAATCTTGATTTCAGATGGCTTTTCCTAAAGCATGGGGACACCACAAGATCTTTGAGTATCAAGCTTCCAAGCAATCCCTTGAACTTCTACTCCGAGAAATCTTATTTTCTATGTTCGAAGATCTAATCCCCTTGAATCTTTGTGTAGTTAAGAAACAACCCAAAAAGGTCGTTTGGAGGTGAAAAGTGTTGAGGTTTTAAGAGGGGTTTTTCAAAATTTTCATTTTGTTAGCGGAATAAATCCCGATGAACGGATATTGATTAAATCATTAATCACAAATCAAAACAAAGGATTCATGTGTTTACCTCTTGAAGCGCAAATCCTTTGAAGTCGAACAACACCTCTACTCAATCCACATGAACAACTTCCTTCATTCACAGTGCTAGCTTCTTATCAATGGAGGCTTATAGAACAACGTGGTTTTATGGTTCATAAAACTAGGGTTTCTGAATTAGGTTATGAGTGCAAACTTGTTTCAACACAAGGGTTCTATTTATAAAACCACTTGTGTGCTCTGAAAGTTAAGCAGTCATTGTTGAGCTTATGTAAATCCAATAACCCATTTGCTGCACTTTTCTAACTAATTAGCTTCATGTGCTAATTGCACCCCCAAGTTATAAGTCTCATTTATATTTAATTGTTCTTTTGTGTGTGACCATGTAGGTTCTCTTTAAGACGTTTTGTGGCACTACCCAAAATTGTGCAAGTAGACTATCAACCATGACGCCCTTAGGATAAAACAGCTCAGCTACAATTGTATCAGAGTCCTATTGCACTATAGGATATGTTCTAGAAATACACCTTCAAATATGGGGCTAAGACCACTCCAATATGGTATATATACCACTTTATTATGGTACTAAGACCACTCTTATATGGTACTAGGACCACTCTAATATGGTGTTTCCACCACTCCAACCTCTAACTTCTCCAAGGGCATAAAACATAAAAAGGGACTATATTCTTAAGATAATTTTTTCTCGAAAGAGACTATGATCTTAAGAATACTCTAATTTCTGAAGGGACGAAATTTACCAAGGGACAATGTTCTTAAGACCATTCTTAATTCCGAAGGGACATTATAAACCAAATGGACTATGGCCTTAATAACACTCTTAAGGATAGAAAAAGAGGGAGAAGAAATGAATAGCTCGTCAACACAAGCCAAAGGAGGGAGATGAGAGAAAAGTTCTTTGACAACTCAAGAGAACTTTTGTTGTGTTTACAAATGAAGAATGAGAACTCTATTTATAGGTGAAGAGGCAGAGATAAGTTACAAATCCAATGACTAAGGTACCGTTTGGCCCGGCTTTTTTTCAATTTTTCTACGTTTTTAAGGAGAAGCTAGGCCAAACACAATATCAATAAAGTACCTTCGAAAAAGAGTACTTTTTTTAGAATGCATAAAATTGAATGGAATGAGCTTTAACCAAAAGTTGTTGAATGCTACTTCAAAAAACTATTTCTCCCCAATTTATTTCACAAGCACCTCCTTCAACTCCCGCCGGCAACCTTTTGTTTTATTTTTTCAATACGCTTTTTTCATCCATTTTATTTTTTTTTATTTTTTTTAACCGGTCCATTTAATTTTTTAATGAGGTTCCATTTAAGTTTATTATCTATTTTTTTTAAGGAATTTAATTATCTTTTTATCACTTATATATTAATTTCAATATCTTTTGATCATCACAACCACGCAAATATTTGTATTCACGCTGTCAATGAATGACACCAAATATTTTTATTCCCTTTCTTCAACCACGGAAATACACACACACATTAGTGTTTAGAGTAATACTTTATGTTCCTCTTTCTGTTTTTTTTTTGTTATGCTAATGCGTATAATTTTTGTTAGTGTTGTGTAATGCGTATAATTATTTTTATAAAATTTTGATTTTAATTAAAAGTACAAGTGTAGTTGCCTAAAAAAATTATACTTATATATAATTTACACATTTGTATTGTAACAAACTATGCATATCTTTTTCTTATTAAAAAAACTAAACATATCTTTTTCAATGACACCAGCAATGTAACAAATATAATATTATATATATAAATTCTTATCTTTTTTACCAACACTAAAAATATGGTATTCTTATAACAAAATTTGTTATAGAGTATAATTGGAAAAGAAAAAACCAATTATTCTCATTATATATACACACATATACATATTATAGATATGATTGAGCGTGACGAAGAAAGCAATATAAATGAAGAAATCAGTTCATATAATCCAGGAAGAGTGCAAGATGGAGGCTACATGAATAAAGTTAGAAATCAAATAGGAGTTGCGTTGATGGAGAGTGGAAATATTTGAGTTTGTGATGATTTATGTCTTTAAAAAAAATGATTATTGTTTTTAATTTTTCAAACTACTTTGATATTATTTATGTTATTATTTGAGCCTCCTTAAATTATTTATCCTATTCAAATATTTAACAAGTCGTTTATATGATGATACAAATTTGTATTCATGTTACACAAAATAAACGTCATTGAGTAAATATAGTATTGGTAAAAATATATCTTTTATATTTTAAACATTTTTTCCCTTCAAAAAATATTTTAGACATTTTTTTATTTATTATGTTAATTCATAATGAATTCAAAGTTTTTTTATTTATAGACAATGCATAAATATATGCAAGGTCCCGGGTTCGAACCCCAGACACCACCAAAAAATAATAAATTCAAAGTTTTGTACAATATTTTGCCAAACAGCTTTTAACTCAAAAATAACTTTAGAACTAAAAATAAAATAAATAAACCAAACAGCTTTAACCTTTTTCTTAAAGAGCTTTATTTTAACTTTGTTTTAAAGTAGCTTTTAGACCGATAAAAAGTCTGGCCAAATGGTACATAATATTAGTTGACCGCTACAAAATCAATGACATGATCTCTCCTAATAAATGAGCACTCAATGAGATAGTTGACATGAGAATTTTTTAATTCACAAATTAACACTCATAGTGTTCCAACATATCTTTTGTATAGTTTTCTGAAATTTAATTGTAAACCGTAAAAGTTACTTGGAATGTAATGCGGGGGTGAACTCATGCAAAACTCGAAAATCTTGAAAAAGAAGGCGAAAATTGTAAAAAAGTTACTGAAGGTGTAAAAAGGTAAATGGTAAAAAATGAAAAAAATTTCCAGAGAATTGAAGGGCGAGGTATATATGTTGGGGTGTAGGAGAAAAAATTTCAATCTAATTTTTTTATTGGCCTTATTTTTAGCCTTTGTTTGGTATGAGAGAAACAGATGAGAGAGATAGAGAAGAGAGAAAGAGAAGAGAAGTTGGAGATTTCTCTTGTTTGGCAAGAAGAGAAATTGAGAAGAGAGAAGAATAAATGGTGGGTCCCATACCGTTTTTGTTTCTCTTCAAAAGTGAGAAGAAAGAGGGAAGAAGACAAAAAAGTCTATTATGTCATTGGTTTTTTAATTAATCATAAATTATAATGTTGTCTTATCAAAGATATTTTTGTCTTTTTAAAAATAATATCATTTCTTTCTCTTCTATTTCTCTCTTCTTTCTCTTATACCAAACAATACATCAAATTTTCTCTATTTCTTATCACTTTCTCTCTTCGCAAACTCTCTGTTACCTATTTCTCTCTTTTCAATTTCTCTTCGGAACCAAACACACCCTTGGTACTCAAAGATGTAATATTAAGACAAAGTTGCGCTATTTATATTTATATTAATATTAAGTAAAAAACAAGTTCACTCTTGAGAATCCAAATAAACAATGAAAGGAATATCTGGTGTAATGAACAGTCTAAACACCTAGTGCAAGCATAGGCTAACAAAAGAGCATATGTAGCCCTAGCAAGAAACCAAAATTTATAAAACATAGTAAAACAACATAGTAATTTATTATAGAACAAAAAGACGACCGAACAACTCCCCCAACCCAAGGAATAAGTGTCTGATTAGGGCAATTACCTAGATGCTTCAACCTCTCAAAGTTCAGAAGAAGTTCACAACTCATAGAAAAACTCTATAATATAATCTACTACTATATTGAGTGTCACATATGTTGTGACAGAGAAAAACAAATCATAAGTTATTATATTAATACATGCCAATATTTGAACTGTTGGTGTAATCCAATATATCATATCAAATAGGTCACAATTTGTGATTATTTTTTAATAAGTAAAAAAAGAAGTCTTATGAGTATGAGAAAGTGTTCCTGTCAATTAATTACTTGAAAAATAAAAAGCAATTCAACCCTCTAAAGATGTAGTGAAAAATAAAGACTAAAATATTCTTTTGATCCCTGCAAATATGCCTCGTTTTGATTTTAGTCCCTGTAAAAAAAATTGTTGTTAATGGTCCCTGCAAATATGCCTCATTTTGGTTTTGGTCCATGGCTCCACTTTTGTGATGATTTGCACAGTGGCACATGATGACTGAACCCATTTATTAGAGAAATAGTCCCTGCAAAATCTTTTGATTTTGCAGGGACCAAAAACAACAAATTTTTTTACAGGGATTAAAACCAAAACGAGACATATTTGCGGGGACCAAAACCATATTTTAGCCAAAAATAAATATTGTGGGAGCCAAAACAGTACATAGAATTTATTGGCATGTGTTTGTTCTTGTCATTTTTCTCCAGCCGCCTGACTCAAATAAATAAATAAAGTAGAACGGTAATGAGTCTTTGTTTTTTTGGGTCAAGTCGGTAATGAGTCTTTCATTAGTTAAAGAAATAAGTTTGATTTTTTCTAGATTACTGATATTTACCCTTTTATGATATTAACCAATCAAAATGTAATATACATTGACAACATTAAATGACATAAATGAGTCAATTTTTTCTTAAAAAAAAATCAATTTTAATCATAAGGTAACTTTTAATACTTTTAATTTTTATTAAATTATAGACACGATTACATTAGAGGTTTTTTATCTTATTTATTTATAACACTTTGATCCTTTATCTTTATTTTTTTCCGTTTAGATCTTTTATCTCTCATAAAAGCACATATACATAATTTTTCTCATTTTTTTATTAAAAAAACACATAATGTTATTTTTTTAAATATATTTTTATTAAAAATGAAAAAATCCAGAATTATGATGAAGATGTTTATCATCTTCATTGAATCAAAAAAAAATTTACACAAATATATCTCCAAATATCATAAATTAATGTTATGTTCACCTCAAATATTCTTTTAAACACAAAAATCAAAACCCTATGGAGAAAGAGATTTAGTTTCATCACAAAAAAAAAAAAAAAAATTTAGTTATATAAATTGTCAGATTATTATTATTATTATTATTATTATTTTCTAGCTAAAACTCAATATTCAAACCCAGCATAAAAATAACCCCAAAATTGAGAGCAGCTTTGCACATCAATTTTGTTGTTTCCAGAACAATCTTAACTTTTGTAAAGCCTAACCCTTCCGTCGGTGACTAAGCCTCCACCATCCGCCTTGCAACATTTGTGAAATTAAGGTTTTGAATTTTGTGTTTAAAAGAAGATTTGAGGTGAATATAACATTAATTCACGATATTTGGAGATATATTTTAGTATAATTTTTTTTATTTAAAGAAGATGATGAAGATTCAAAGGAAGAAGATGAAGATGATGAACATCTTCATCATATTTCTGGATTTTTTTTTCATTTTTAATAAAAATATATTTTTAAAAATAAAATTATGTATTTTTAAATTAAAAAATGAGAAAAAAGATGTATATGTAAAGGACCTAAACGGAAAAAAATAAAGATAAAGGATCAAAGTGTTACAAATAAATAAGATAAAGGACCCCTAATGTAATCTTGACTTAATTATATTTAGGTGTTCAATCCTAATTAATTTACACTACATGACTGGCTTAGAACAATTAAAATTTCACATCAAATTTCTTTCATCTGAATGTCCTTAAATTTATCAGTTACATTCATAAAATTTCTTCTTCCCATTTTGATTGTTAAATTTTGTCGTTCCAAACTACCGTATTTTTTAATTTTCGTGAGAATCGTCATCGTTTGTTTAATTCCAAATATCGTGAGAATTGTCGTTATTTCCAGTACCACGTCAAGTATGTTGATTTGATTTTTCTTTTTGATTTGATTTTTTTGGTTGTGAGGTAGTTAATTATAACAATTGAGTAAGTCATCTATTGTACTTTGAGGACTGCTAGCAGGTGTCGCGCTGTGATGTTGTGGGAGTTTGCTAGCATTTTTTTCGGTTGCTGCTGAAATGGTTATGTGATGAGGCTTTCTTTTGTTTGGACTTAAAGGCTTTGGCTGATAGTGATGTAGATCTATATGTGTTAACAGATTTTATTAGGTTGGCTGCTTGAATAAAAAAAGTCACGATATCTGACGCGGTTCTAGAAACAACGACAATTCTCACTATAATTGGAAACTGCGGTAGTTTGGAACGACAAAATTGAAAATCAAAATGGGAAGAAGAATGAAAAAGAAACAAGAATTGATCAATATGGAAGAATAAAGAAGAAGAAATTTGAATGAAGGAGATGTTTTTGTTCTCACGTTCGGGGTTTTATAATGGAAGAAATTTTATGAATGTAAGTGATGAATTTAAGGACATCCAGATGAAAAAAAATTGATGTAAAATTTTATTTGTTATAAGTCTTGTAGTGTAAATTAATTAAGATTAAACACCTTAATATAATTAAATAAAATTTAAAAGTATTAAAAGTTACCTTATGATTAAGATTAATTCTCCTTAAAAAAAATTAAGATTAACTCTTTTTTTGTCAAAAAAAAAGATTAACTCTTTTATTTTTAGAAAAAAATATACTCATTTATTTGACATTTAATATTACCTATGTATATTACATTTTGATTGATTGATATCATGAAAGGGTAATTACCCTCTAAACAAGAAAGGGTAACGTAGACCTCACCAATAAGTTTACCTTAAAAAATTAATGAAATAAAAAAGATGCTCACTATCCAAAGAAAATAACCTTTTTTTTTTAACTAAATAAATAGATAGGATGATAATAATCATTTGAAAAGTCACATAGATAAGTGAGGATTTTGAATTTGAATCATGATCAAAGAATCCAATCTACATACTTTTTTATATATATATAATCCTAAACCCGTGTTTTTAGAATGGGTTTAAAGGTGTGTGTAAATTACCCAATAGCGTTTAGATGAGATGGAACAAATATCTTCTAACTTAATCAAGGTTCTGGGTTCGAATTTAACATTGGGCATGCAGCAACGTTAAAACTCTTAGAGAGAGTTTGCCGTCCATTTAAATCACACAATGCTAAAGAGATTAGTCTCTGCAGTTGTGCACAGAAGATACCTAATTTACACCCAGAAAAGAAGTGTGTGTAAATTAATTTACTTTATACCAACGGCCCATGAACATCAATTGGTTTGCAATGTCATCCATTAATATCAGTACATTTTATTGTATGATGTGTTAACATAGAGAGTTCTTTTTATACAAAAAGTAAAGATGAATAGAGTGTTCTAATTAATTGTGAGTGTAAAATATATTGATATGAAAGTGTGACAATTTTTTTGGTGCACGAGTTAAACATATCTTAGATCATGTATAAACTAATTTTCATTATTTGATTAATGAATATCAACGTTAAATTAAAATAAATATGATGTGACTTTTTTATTCAATGGTGAAAAAAACTTGTGCATAATGTAATACCATTTTGTTTATGCATATGTTAGACATAGTCTCTGAGAGTACATTTCTTGTTGGAACATTAGTTCAAAAACATTTTCAGTCAACCAAAGAGATAACTAGAATGAGTCGTGAGTTAGGTCGCCTTCTTTAAAATGTTCATGACACTATCTAAAATTGTGTAAACGGACTATCAACCATGACATTTTCTTGATAAGACAACCCAACTACAACTATATCGGAGTCCTACTGCATATTGTATGATCTGTTCTAGAAATACGACTTTAAATATGGTGTTAAGACCACTCTAATATGATACTAAGATCACTTTATTATAGTATTAAAGTCATTTTAATACGGCATTAAGACCACTCTAATATGATATTAGGACGTACTCATAAATCGAAGTAACAATGATAATGTGACCACGCTAAATTGGTACAATGATCGAACACTTCTAAATCAAAGGGACAGCTGCACTCTAACCAACTCTAATATGGCACTAGGACCATAATTGCCGAAGAGATCGAAAAGAAAGGAAAGAAGAGACTTGAAAGTGTGTCAAATAGAAAAAAGAGAAAAGAGATAGCTTGAAAATGCCTAAAACTTTGGTGCACTTAACTAACTAATGTGTGAAACTAAGGAATGTGGAACTCTAATGTTTTTCAAAATACATTCGTTAATACACTTTACTATCCAATGTAGCACTCTAGAGTTTATAGTTTTAATTCAGATACTTTATGTTTCTACATATTTTTTATTTTTTTGCAGTACTTGTATCTCTTAACTCTCTTATTGCTTGACAAGATAGCCCTTTATCTCACTTAAAATCACGTGAATAATATTGGTATGTTAATAGTTTTGCCGAATTAGTTTATGACCCACGACAAAATGAAATAGAAGGCATGCGGGGTGGTGGGGCTACCTTATAAACGGGGTCCACAAAATCAATGGGTATCAAATTTTGGGTTTTGGGCCCACCATATCAAAAGCCCTAACCAGTACTATTTTACCCTCCAATTTGTCAACTCATCTTTATTCTTTACAGTTCTGTCGTTGGCATGCCTCTTTCTCAATTCTCTTTTCACTTGTACAATACTATAACAAAAGAGTTGCAGATAATAATGTTGATGGAAATTGGGTAAGTGGCACGTGGCACACGTGAGGACTATTGTTTTTATAGTGTAGGGTTGAGTATAGGTGTGGATCTAGATTTCTAGGGTCTAGATGTGGGACCATTCCATGTTCATTGAAGGTCCAATATATAGCATATGGTCCACTATGCCCTAACCGTCCAAGATGTATGACACCTATTATTCTCTCCCTTGGTTTTGTAATAACTTGTAACTTGGTCACTAAGAACATCAATTTTGACTTGCCTCTTAAAGAATTTGTGATGCATGCGTGACTTTATAAGACATATAAATTATAATGGAATCTATTTACCAAAAGAAAAAATAAAATACGACATCACATTACGTCCTATCCAAAATGAGATAAATTATGTCATTTACTATTCCTTGTTCTTTTTTACCTTTCTTTGAAGAGAAATTGATCAGACGTACGTAGCTAAGTAGATGCATGCATAAAAAAAATTAAAAATCTGCATGCAAAGTTTATATAATATTTGTAAAAAAGAAAAAGAAGCAACTTGCATGGAATGTGACTAATGACCAACTTCATGTATGATGAATCTGTTTTATTTTTTTACGAATGAAAAATGAAAAATATGGATACAACTAAATAAATATGCCCATGGCTACTATCGGCATTTGATAATTAAAAAGTCTTATTGTCTACATAATGATAAAATTTTACACAATCATTAATATCTAACATCTAACAAGATTTGGCAGTACAATCAATCGATCCAAGCAGCACTAGACAGACGATAAAGTGTTACTTTAACGTTTTAGTGCAACGGCAATTTTAAAAGGAAATGTATCATCTCATCCAAACACTTTGATTAAACCTTCGTTAATAAACACTTTAAAAATTGATTTTGTAGTTTTTTTAAAAAATTTAATTAATTAATTACACATATGGCCTGCCACGTAGGCGTTGAATAAGTCAAAATTGGCCAAAATGACCAAAGATGCAAATGGGCTAAATCTTAGCGGGCCAAATTTATAATTTTTGTACTTAAGGGATCAAAATTGCAAGTTTTTGAAAATTAGAAGGAAAAGGTGCACTTTAGCCTATAAAATATTATAGAAAGTAAAAAAAAAATGTAGTTAATCAATTTATTAAGGTGCTTTTTAGAAGTTAAATTATTAAGGTTATCGAGTAAATCTACTCCAAATACTTTTTTACAACAAATAGAAAATTTATTATTCAAGGCAACGTCCATAAGTATAGGTGGAATTAAAACTACTCATGCGACAAACTATAAGTAGTATTCAACCCAAAAATTATTCGAAGCCGCCCCCTCAATTGTTATAATATAATGGGAATGTTGTGAATTCTGTAACTCCAAATCTCACACTAATATAATTTAAATGTATGGGGTAAGTATCAATTGCAATCATTAATCAAAATAATCACAAGTAACAACAACAAATTTAGATCTAATCTAGCAACTAAGTGTAAAGCAAAACCACAGGCAAACCAAATAATAAACAAAATAAAGAGAGTAGAGAAAAGAGGGCAACACCAAAGAATTGTTTATCCAGTTCGGTTCAACAATGACTTTCTATGTACGATAGAGATCTCTCACTTCACTATCAAAGAGTTCTTTACAAAGAGATACAAGAGAGTTACAAGAAATTAGCTTCAACAAACTCTCAAATAACACACTTAATTTCTACCAATTTCTCAATATTTTCTCATGAACAAAATACTCAATGATTTTCACACACTTAAGGTGTTTACAATTGTTTCCCAACTCTAGAATCTACCTTCATAAAAGAGAACCAATTCTTAATATTTGATTTTCTAAGGATCTTCACTTTTGCTTTCCCAAGATTCACCCAAGTTGCTCACATATAACTCTATGACTATGCTAATGTCTTTCTAAAATTTTGAGTCTAAAATTTAATATTTAAATAGTTAAACTTTACCCTTTTTTTTTTAGAGCAAGTTAAACTTTACCTTATTACAAACATAAAAAAGTGGGAAGCAATATTGGCTCAACTAAGCCAACGACATGCATACTTTCACAAGATACACATAAAAACACATTTTAGGAGAATGTGGGAAATATGTGAGGAGAAGATGGACAGAAGATAGGAAGGTTGCAGTCCACCAAGGCTGGCTGCAGTCGCAGTTCTTGGAAGCGAAAAAATGTTGGTTGCAAACTGAAAGAAAAACAGGAGTTATCAGGCGCAATTGTAGAGGTTGCAACTGAGAGTCGAAGCGTAGGGAAATGGAGATTGAAGAACCTGAGTAGATGCGATAAACTGGTTGTACATGGAGGAAACAGATAAAAAAGACTTAACAGATTCTTAAACAACTGGTTTACCCTTTCCCAACCTGTGGGAATCGATCAACAATGAGAGTATGTCAGCAACCGAAAAAATTACGAGTCAAGAACGGTATGGCATGGTCTATAAGCTAAAAATCTTCCATCTGCACTTTGCTTACCTCTTTGGCAAACAATCCAATGATCCATCATTGTTAAAGTCAAGCATTATTAGGTTTACAGCAGCTAATTTTATTGACAAAAACTGCATAAAGTATGCAGCAAGTCACATGGATTTAAAACATTCTTAAAGTTAAAATTGACCGGAACAAACTTCATACTTCAACTCATATCATTATGTAGCCTAATTAATTTCCGAAGGAAAAACATCAAAGGCTCAATAATCAGGTTGGATCTATATGGCACATAAGTGTAATCTGTTATAAACTTATAAGGGAACGACTGAAGCTTGTATCTTGTGTTGAAGACAATAATTAAATTTCTCCTCTAATCTAATCACTCCCCAAACCTCTTTTTTTTTTATCAAATTTGGGTTCATTCCAAGCTGGGTTTATCAAACCGCAATCCAGGGAATTTAATGCCAAAGATCATGCATTCATTCCAATTTAGTTGAACGACTTGCAAAAATCATTAAAAATTAAAATTATCACTCGTGGGAATTGAACTTGAATGCACCAACTTATTTGAAATGTTTTCCCAAACCACTTGACCAATACATTTTTTATGAATTAAATTGGAATGCAAAAATATGTTATTAGTGAGCAAATTTTTTTTTTTTTTTTTGCAGTGACTTATAACTTAGCTTTAGTAAAAATAATAATAATCATTTTATATGTGTATATTTATGAAATAGTAAATCTTTCTTAAAAAATAATAATAAATTCATTCAATTGATTTTTTATATTGTAAATATCATTCTTTTATATAAATTCATACTTTTATATAGATTCGATGAACTACAACATTGTTTCATTTGTGATCAACCGAATTTTGACTTATTTTAGGTACTATCTTTCATTTGGATTAGATAAATTGTTTAAAGATATTAATTTTTTTTTTTTGCAGAGTCTTATAAGTTATAACCTAGCTTTAGTAAAAAAAAATTATTTTTTGTGTATATTTATGAAATAGTAAATCTTTCTTAAAAAAAAAATATATATGAATCATTCATTTGATTTTTTATATTTTAAATATCTTTCTTTTATATAAATTCATACTTTTATATAAATTCGATGAACTACAACAATGTTTTATTTGTGATCAACCAAATTATGATTTATTTTAGATAATATCTTTCATTTGGATCAGATAAATTGTTTAAAGGTATTAATTTTTTTTTGCAATGTCTTATAAGTTATAACTTAGCTTTAGTAAAAAAAAAAAGGCTTATTTAATTCTTTGGTTTTATTTTGGTCTCACAATTAATAAAACTCACGTTTTAGTCCTTCACTTTTTTCACAGTTTGCCAAATAAATTAACTTTAACCTCAAATATCTATGGTGCACCCACTGGTCCACTATAGATCCTATTATTTTTTTAATATAAACTATTTGATCTTTTTTAATAAAGAAGGATTGTTAGATCATGCATGTCCACTGTATCTTACTGTGAACCAACAACATCTAGCATTATATCCCATACTTCATCTTCTTCCTTCCCCTCATTCATCACCTTCATAAAAAAAAATCCAGAAAAAATCCAGATAACCACCATCAAAACCTCCTTTTCAAAACCACCATCAACACCGTTGTTTATATATCCATCATCTCAATCCCTCTCTCTCTCAATCGAACCCACGCACCCCAAATCCGAATTCGAATTCGACAATAAAAAATTGAAGCTGGGATTGATTTTTTATTGAGAAGTCAAAAATGAAAGAGAAGGAGGAGAACACAATGAAGATGATAGAAGGGGAAATGGTATCCGATGGAGAAGAGAGAGCATGAGAGGTAAGGAATAGTTTAGGAAAAATGGGTTTAAGGGGAGAGAGAGTAGATCGGGATTGAGAGAGATAGATTGGGAAAAAAATCAATTTTTTTTAAGCATTGTCATTGAGAACTATTGTGATTACATCTATGATTCTGGAATTCTTCTGCTTAACAGTCCTTCTTGGTTCAGCAAAAACGATGCAAATCTATAGGAAGATGAATTGGGTTAGAAATTGGAATAATAAGGAATGAATGAATATGAATCAGAAGAAGCAAAGAGATATTCTTGACGTGGGAGAAAAGATTAATGAGAATTAGAATCTTGTCCAAATATCATGTAACAACATAAGAATCTTAAAAAAATTCCTTTAAATTTATCTATTTATTTTTTAAAATGTTGGATCTTCTTGTTTGTTGATTGATGATTATGAATTTTGTTTTAATGGTATAATTGGGATAATAAAAAAGCAAGTATTAAATATAATCATATAGTTTGTTATACTTTTTAAATGATAAAGGAAAAAAACCAGACATACATATCGTGTTTGTTACATTTGTTTTAATATTTAAATTTATTCTTATTTATTTGTTACATGTGTTGTTTGTATTAAAAATTAAGGGTATTTTTGGAAAGAAAAATCCTGCCCAAAAGTGCTGAAAGAGATAGTTTTCTTTATATATAGTATAGATACTATATATAACTAGCGACGAAAAAACGGGCACGTGACATGTGTAAATTATGAAAGGTATTTTATATGAAGTTTTGATTTTGATTAAAATTATAAGTACAAATATTTGTGAAATTAAAATTATAACAAACCCAAAAAAATCATGTTTATCTTTTACCACAACAACACAATAGATTAACAAATATAATACAAATTCTTATCTTTTTTTAATACCACCAAGAATGTAACATTAATATAGGAAAATTTGTTTTAGGGTATAATAGAAATTATAAAAAATTCAGCCCAAAGTCTCTATTCCCTTCATATATAGTATATATAGTATTTTGTCAAAAAAAAAGTATATATAGTATTGTTCCTGTTGTAGTGGTATATTTCTTATTTTAATGAGAATTCATTTTTCTAATTCAAATTTAATATAATATTATTAAAGGATAAAATAGTAAATAAAATATTTTAAATGAACGGTAAAATCAATAGTATATAGTATAGTATATACATATAAAGTAATGTTTTTATGCCACATGTTGCCTTTGTAATGCCCTGAATTCTGGTCCAAGACATTACGCTTCATTCATTATCATTTTTCTAAAAACGATATTATTTTTTTTATCATTAATAATAAATTCTTAGCAAACGTATACAAAATTCTTAACATAATTTAATTAAGGCTTAAATATGTATTTGATCCTTGCAATTAGGGGGTCGTTTAAAAATTGGTCCTTGTATTCGCTAATCCTTGCAAACTAGCTTTGCAATCATTAATCATTTAAAATTTAGTCCTTTGACCAACTTAATCACTGCCACGTCACTAATTTGATGACGTGGCAATCACTGTCAAACATGAAATTCCAATTTTGCCCTTAAGAAGAGGACAAAATATTGAAGAAAGAATTGGAAACTCAGGGGTAAAATTGGAATTTCATGTGGCGTGGCAGTGATTAAGTGGGGAGAGGGACGAAATTTTAAATGATTAAATAATGCAGGGGTAAATTGCCAGGATTAACGATTACAGGGACCAATTTTTAAACGACCCCTAATTGCAAGGATCAAATACATATTTAAGCCTTTAATTAAAATTCTTAAATTAAATATCCTTCAAAAATCTCTTCTAAAGTTGCAATTAAATCAAAAACCCAATTTTTGTCCCCGCGTACGCTTTCTCACACATCAAACTTCGTACATCATCTTTGGTACCTACAACATTATATTAATGTAAGGGTCAATTTCCTTATCCTGATATTACAAAAAGAGCGTCGTCGCACTCTACCTCACCTTTTGATTGTTTTTTTTTTTTTTTTTTAACCTTTTTCCTTCTTCCCACATCCAACAGAACCACCTACCACTACCAACAAAAACTCTTTCTCCTCCTTTAACATCCTAATCTCTCTGTTTTCATGTAGCCATAGTGTGGGTGGTGCGCGTGCCTCACCGTCGCATCACCTCTACACCCCGAAGGTGAGGCAAGGCTGGATACGGTGGCTTTTCGTCGGCAACGGTAGTTTCAGACTGGTTTACAGTCTTCGGTGCTTTTGCAATCGTCGATGATTTAACCCATGGATCTATTAAAACCACCGACGCCTCCTTATCAGTTGTGGTCGTTGGTTGAGCATAGGTTGCCTCCGCGTGGTGATCTCGGATTGCTGAGTTAGAAATGACATTTTAACTTGTTGTCCTTTGTCACAGTGAGTAGTTGGTTTGTGGATCCGTGATCGTCTTGGCGCCGGGCTCTCTGCCATTCTCAAAAAGTCGATTTCTTGTGTTCAATTCGGTATGTAATGGATACTGAATTGTTTGGGACTCGTAAGAGTCATTATGCTCCTCTAAATCATGAATGTGCTTCGTAACAAGTCTTCTAGGCTAGAAATGGTCATGTACCTGTTGTCCGTTGTTGTTGCGAATGGTGGGTGCGGGTGTTACCGTGTTGGCGGTGCTCGTGGTGCTCAGACTCGTTGATTGACCATCCCTTGATCTGGCCTTCAATTGGATTTGAGCTGCTTTCTATTGGATTTGGCTAGAAATGGATGTGAAGCTTTCTGTTGCAGCATCGCGGGTTGTAGGAGTGTGGTTCTGTATTTGTGTTGGCGGTCGGATTTCTCACCTTCACGAAGTTTAGCACTATATAACTTGGGGGAGGTTTCAAAATCCTCATCGGTCTTTGATGTTGGATTTTTTAGCTCGAAAGAGACGCTATGCTTGTTGCTGTCGCAAGGAGTTGTTGGTTCTTGGATCTATCTCGTGTTGATGGTTGGTCCATACACCGCACGCTAGTTTACTACAAATTGCATTTTATTATATTTCAGGAACGAATATTGGATGGATTGAGTCTTGAAGCAAAAGAAAGAGGTTTAGAGCTGATTCGATACAAAAATACGAAGATTTGGAGACAAAAATATGTCTCCCCCAAGTCAGAAGCTTGGCACGGCCGTGCCACCTCCCAGAACCACTTTTGCTGCTTTTGCTTAGATTTTAAGCTACTTTATTTTAGCCCGCAGTTTCTTGTGGAACATTCTAGTGATGTAATTGCTTAGATTTTAAGTCGAATGTATGCTATAAATAGAGTAGCTAGCCATCACAAATATTCATCTTTTCTTGGAATCCAATAAGTGACAATTGTCTTTCTAATAAAAGTTCTTTTCTTTTCCTTTACTTTCTTGTTATTTACTTTTATGTTTTCTCTCTTCTTCTCCATGTCTACGATGAACATGAGTGAGTAGACTTCTCCTTGTCTTGGGATTGTTGGATAAGTCTAAGTGACATAATCCTAATCAAGCCAAGCTTTAAACCTTAATCTCATGTAACCCTAATTTCTCTTCTAAATTCACCGTTTTAACATGGATTAAATATTATCAAACTATGGAAGCGAAAGTGGAGGGTTTGATAATCGTTAATCCATTATCCCAAATATCAATTCATAAAACGAAAGTGGAGTTTTGATACGATCAAGTGAATTTAGACAAGGATTGCGAAACATGAAAATAGTCTAGTGAACCTTGAGACATATAGAGTTTCGAACATTCATGGATTCTAATAGTGATCAACCATAAAAATAAGCGTGGTTACTAGAGGAACACACTCACTGAGACCGATAGGAGATGTGATAGGCTTAAGAGAAACTCGTTTTTAGAAACTAGGTCTAACATAAGGTTTTAGGTTTAATGGTTTGGTTTGTGAAAGATTTGTCGCCTGTGACGGACCAACAATCCCAAGGCTATCTTTTATTATATTTCAACCGTTTGAAAAACCCCAACTTTGCATCTTGATTCTCTTCTAATCATCAATAAAAGTTAATTGAATTAAACTACTTCCTGTCGGAACGATACTCTTTTCATTACTACTTCGATAGAACCGTGCATTTGCGGTTTTATCCCATCAGTCATCGAATCTATATAAAAGTATGAATTTATATAAAAGAATGATATTTAAAATATAAAAAATCAATTGAATGAATTCATTTTATTTTTTTTTAAGAAAGATTTACTATTTCATAAATATACACATATAAAATGATTTTTTATTTTTTTTTACTAAAGCTAGGTTATAACTTATAAGACACTGCAAAAAAAATTAATACCTTTGAATAATTTATCTGATCAAAATGAAAGATAGTACCTAAAATAAATCATAATTCGTTTGATCACAAATGAAACAATGTTGTAGTTCATCGAATCTATATAAAAGTATAAATTTATATAAAAGAATGATATTTAAAATATAAAAAATCAATTGAATGAATTCTTTTTTTTAAGAAAGATTTACTATTTCATAAATATACACATATAAAATGATTTTTTTTACTAAAGCTAGGTTATAACTTATAAGACCTTGCAAAAAAAAAATTATTACCTTTAAACAATTTATCTGATCCAAATGAAAGATAATACCTAAAATAAATCATAATTCGGTTGATCACAAATGAAACGTTGTTGTAGGTCATCGAATCTATATAAAAGTATGAATTTATAAAAAAGAATGATATTTAAAATATAAAAAATCAATTGAATGAATTCATTTTTCTTAAGAAAAATTTACTACTTCATAATTATACACATATAAAATGATTTTTTTTTTACTAAAGCTAGGTTATAAAGGCACTGCAAATAAAAATAAAATAATTTGCTCACTAATAACATTATTTTGAATTCCAAATTATTTCATAAAAAATGTATTGATCAAGTGGTTCCGGAGTACATTTTAAATAAGTGGGAGCACCCAGGTTTGATTCCCAGGGGTGATAATTTTAATTTTTAATGATTTTTGCCAAGCTGTTCAAATTAATTTAAGATGGGGGGAATATGCAAATAATAAAATACTTGCTAAATTTTTGCAAAATAAAATAATAAATGTTATTATTCTAATGAAGTACACATGAAAACTTTTGATTGGTTTGGGTAAATTGCCCATGAATCTTCAAAGGCAATCTAGGCCTCACCAAGACATAATGGCCCAAACAAGTTATAAATTTTACAGAACTAAGCAGTTTAGCTACAAAGATTTGAACCTGCAATCATAATTTTGTTTGATATGTTTTGTGTAGTTGTTTGATACTTTCTCATGTTACCAATTTAGTTTTGTATCTGAAAAATTATAAATGCATTTTTCATGACATCTCCAGATATTTGTTTTCACTTTTCACCTTAAACAATTTACAATATATATCACATACCTAAGAACACGAAAAAGTTTAAACTAATAGAACGGCCCTTTAAACAATATATATCATCATTTGAAGTTTAAACTAATACACTCTCTGGTTCCCAGATACATCAAATTTTGTAAATCCCCAATTTCCTCATAAATAAGACTATAGGCAGTAATTACTTGTATTGTTCATCATCTGAAACCATACCCTACTGGTAAGAGATTACATTCCACCTGAGATTCTAAAGTTAACTAAAAACAAATCCCAGATACAACATAGAGCCATCCTTCACTGAAGAGTTACCCAAAGCTATACCCTTGACCGTACAACCCTCTATTCTCTTCAGTTAGGTTGTCAGAACATCACTTCAATTATTCACAAATCATTGCAATCCACTTCAATCTACTTCACTTTTTCTTTTTTATTTTTGATTAAAACCTACTTCACTCTTGACCTGCATTAATTGAACAAAATTTATTGCAGATCACTTCCTTCAATGAAACAATGTATGAGTCTCCTTTTTATGAATCGATGGTGTAAAAAAGTTTTACGCACATCACAACCAATCATGTGCGTAACCTTGAAGGTGGTTGTTGATAAAAGTCAAATATTAGTAATTATCTGACCTTTATGATTGATTGCGTATCACCGTCACTTTTGATTCAAAGCGTGTCTGGTGTCTGACACGTGTTAGATTCTTACACCGACACATGTATATTGAATTATGTTGTTTTCTCATGTTAAGTGTTGTGTTATATCTGGTAGCGTTGTGTTTGTCTATGTCAATGCTTCATAGATTGATTAAAATTGTAAAAACTCATTTAAAAAGGAACTTGATAAATAAAACCTGAAAGAAATCTAACTGGTGCATCAATCACTGAGGCGCTTCCTCAGATTATTCCTCATTGCTTCACTGCATTCTTCCGCACAAGCTTGCAGAGCAACGACGTTGATATAGGAGAGATAAGCTATAACACCGAACAACGAAGCTCCGCCGACAAACACAGCGGTTACCACCATTTGCCTCTCCATCGGCGATGATTACCTCCGAATAACCACTGTGTTTATTGTTTATGTAATTGGTGGTTTGGATTCTAATTTTACTCGGGAGATATATTATTCCCCAAGAAAAGTGTGACGTTGGTCATGCTTTGTTATCATCATGTGTTTGTGTTCTCAAGTATATTCATACACGTATGCATTTTACGCATTTTACACATTTACAGAGTTAAATCAATGAATCTTTTATATTGTTTAATTAAGCTAACTGGACATTAAGTTGGTCTCTATTTCAATCAAGAAAAGTGCATAACATAAGATTAGACAACCCTGCTGCAAGAATGGAAGCAATTTTGCATGTGCCTGTTCATTCAATAGCCTAAACAAATATATTGTACTTATTGCATGACTTTTCTTCCACTACCAAAAACAACGAGGAACCAAAAGATGATTGTGTCAAAAAGTTATTTTTACCAGATTTCAAAGTGTGATAGTTTTTCTAATACCTTCTAGTACCAAAAGAGACCTGCAACAGTGCAAGCCAATGGCATAATAAACTCAAGCTTGTTGAGACAAAGTGCGATGACAAGAATATAAGGAAGTGCAATTGCAGTGAAGGGAATGCATGTATCTTTTTGACCCAATGCTTTATGTACCGTGCCAATACCTTCTTTTTGATATCTGCTAAACTCAGGACAGTGAAAGGAAAACTAGATAGCCAACATAATATGCAGATTTTAACTTCACTCATTTCTTTTATTTTGTTCATATCACATGCTTCTAAAACTGCAGCACCGGCTGCTTATATTTCATTTGGCCATATTCAGAGGTATGGTGGTCTTGGAGGAGATCAGAATATCGGTAAAATCTGGCTAGTGTTTACTTCTGTAATATATGCTTAAGGAGACAAATATGCATGTTTAAACCTCTACCTGACCTTAGTAGAATACATTAACACAGATACTTCATGGGAGAAAACAGATATTTCATTTGTTCACCCATAATATGTACTTCATGGGGGAAACACAGATACTCTTAAAAGATCCTATCTAAATGCAATATTATCCTCACAAATAACATGCATATAAAAACATAGATATATGAGAGTATGACAGCAACTTAAACAACTATTGGATTTAGAAAGGGTCTATAAGCTAAAGTTCTGTCACCTGCATCACATTTAACGCTTTAGCAAACAATCCATCAGTATAAAGGCAAGCCTTGGATTTACATCAGCTAATTTTTATTGACAAGAACTACAAGAAATTATAATATACAGAAAGCCGCACGAACTATAATTATCCTTAAAACTGATCAGTACAAATTTCATATCACACCATTATGTAGCCTAAGCGATTTCCTACAGACAATGTCAAAGGCAACAAATGGAGTAGAACTAAGATGGTGAATGAATCCCATGAGATGTTATTCCTTGGAAGTGCTATCGGTATTAGGCTTAATAATCAGGTTGGTTCTCTATGGTACATATGATATCAAATATGTTACAAGGGAACAACTAAAACTTTTATTCTGTGCCGCGCCAATAATTGTACTGAATCCCCAAATATTGTTTATAGCAATTTCCAAGGCTGAAGAACCAAAATTCAAAGCCTCCACCTTACAGAAACTAAGGCCATGCTATCTCGTAGGGACTAAGATTGGGACTGGGCAACAGAGACAACAGCTAAGCAATAATAATGAAAGACATGATGCCCAACAAGTTATAGAATTTCCCTAACTATGCAATTTAGGCATTTAGCTACATGGATGAAACATGTTAAAATTTTTGTCTGATATGATTTCCTAAATTTTGTTATGTAAAACTAAGCATGTAATTTTCATGACGCATCCACATGTTTGTTTTCATTTTTCACCTTAAGCAATATATATGCATAAAAACATGGAAAAGTGCAACAGACAGAAAGGAAAAAAAAACCTTACTAGCCGCGACATAAACTTGTAAGAGTGCCATCAATCTTTCTAATCTTATTTGAAGTATAAACCAAGAAATACTTGTAGTTTTCAGGATATGAAACAATACCCTACTGGTATGTGGTTACATTACATGTCCACCAAAATATCCTAAAGTTAACTAAAACAAATCACAGAAACAAAAATAGAACAATCCTTCAACAGATGGCCAAATTCATATTCTTGTGTACACAAACCTCTATTCTCTTCTCTCTTCAGTTAGGTTATCAAATCATTACTTCAATTATTCACAAATCATCACAATCCACTTCACTTAAGTTAAGACCTGCATCAATTGAACAAAATTCATTAAATTTTACTTCCTTCCATGAAACAATGTCAATGAAACTAAAATCTTAACGAGTTTAATTTTCAAGCACTGCGGCATAAAAAGTTTTACACAGTCAGTACATTCACAATCAATCATGTGTGTGACTTTGAAAGTGATTATGGTCAATGACGAACGCTGTCTAACAGTTATAATTATGAATTATTGACAATGTAAAAATTATGTAAATAGCGACACTACTACGAACTTTGTAGCATCAACACTTCTCATCGAATGGTGTCTGACACATGTTAGTCTCTGACACCTACACGACAATGACACATGTGATTACATTGCATTATGTTAATTTCACAAATTACTATCGTTGACTACATGGCTCTACTTGTGTCATTTACGGTGTCAGTACCAGTAAAAAATTGCAAAGAGAATTTGTGCATTCTCACAACAAAAATTATCTCAATTTTTCTCTTCATCAAATTTTATCAAACAATTGAGACGGAAAATCTAACCGATGCATAAATCAATCACCGAAGCGCTTTCTGAGATAATTCCTCATGGCTTCACTGCGTTCTTTCGCACGAGCCTGCTGTGGAGCAACGTTAACGAACGAGAGATAAGCTCCGGCGCCGAACAATGAAGCACCGATAGCAAACACGGCGGCGGTTAAAGCAATTTCCCTACTCGTCGGCGGATACGACCAATACACCATGTTATTTTTCAAAACACTGTGATTTTTTTTTGTGTGTAATTTTTCTTCTTGATGAGTGAATTTTCTCATATATAGTTTCATAAAAAAGAAAATAATTAAATTTAAATTAGTTTTTGATATTTTTGTATGAACTATGGACTTATTTGTTCTCTATATAAAAGTATTTTTTATTAAAGACAATATAAAAGTGTTTTTTTTTTTTTAAAAAAAAAGTCAAAATGAGATTATATAATAAAGCAGTCTCTAGAGCACAAGGTCTGCTTTAGAGACTACTACAGGAACCAAGAGTTACAACAAATACAAAACCAACCCAACAGGACTACATTAGTCAATACCCAAACAAACAAGAGGGTATGACCACCACTGCTGGGTACCAAAAACAAAAGTAGCTTTTCTAGCTTTCAACTAACTTAAGGACAACATCTTAACCTTATCTAACAAACGGGGAATGAGAGTTATTACATTATTAAAAGTGTTATATTCGATACTAAAATTATTCCATCATTCAAGGTTGGAAAGAAAACAATTGACGGATTCTTTGCTTTTTTAAGTATGAAAATTATGATCATGAAAGAAAAATAGGGTTTGGAGGTGAGGATTCGTGTAGAAATGAAAGAAATGAGAGTTGATTTGATTATGTCTATCTTTAATAGAAAAAATGAATTTTTCATTTTTTTTTTCCGCATGTGAGGTGGAGAGTCGTTATCTGTGAAAGTAAGATTTCTCAACATTCTAAAAAATAGAGAAAAGAAGAAATTAGAAGGCACAAGAAGAAAATAGAATTTCTCAAAATACTTGACACATCAATTGGTAGTTAACTATTTTTGGTTAAAATCCAATGCAAGTTAACTATTTTTCAGTTAAAATCTAACAACAGTTAACTGTCGTTAGGTTTAAACTTGTCATTTCAAGGTGTTTCTTAGCTTTTTGTGAGGTGAGAAAAATAATTTTCAAAGGAAAATGTTTGAAAAAGCTGAGTAGAAAACGGGCCAAGGCCCACTTGAAAGGCCCAACCCATTCGACAGAAGTTTATAACCCAACCCTCTCAACCTCATTTCTTCGCCTCAAACACCAAACCCTAATTCCTCTGCGTCTTCATCTTCCTCCCTTCACCGCACACACTCTCACACACATTCACCAAAATGGGTCGTGTCAGAACCAAAACCGTGAAAAAATCCTCACGCCAAGTAATCGAACGTTACTACTCAAAAATGACCCTAGATTTCCACACAAACAAAAAGATCCTCGAAGAAGTTGCACTGATCCCATCAAAGCGTCTTCGCAACAAGATCGCTGGGTTTTCAACCCATCTCATGAAGCGTATTCAAAAGGGACCAGTTCGTGGAATCTCGTTGAAGCTACAAGAGGAAGAGCGTGAAAGGAGGATGGATTTCGTTCCTGATGTTTCTGCTATCAGGACTGACCATATTGAGGTTGATAAGGAGACTCTTGATATGCTTGCTGCTCTTGGTATGTCCGAGATTCCCGGGGTTGTTCAGGTTGATCCTGTTCCTGTTCAACAGGTGCCGTTTGGAAGAGGTGCTGGTGTTGCTGCTGGTGGTGGAAGAAGGTTTTAAGATTTAATGATGAAATGGATCAGAGTACTTTGAATTTTATTTATGTTTTTGAGAAAAAAATTATGTTACCGAGTTTTGGATTTTGAAACTTGTTTAGTTGTTGTTATGGGATTTATCTTGTTTAATTTGCTTGCTAATTAATCTTATGCTATGGAATGATATTATATATTGGATTAAATTCCGTGTGATTTGATTTTGTGTTGATTTTAGTATGGTGTGGTAATAGGATTTTGTGCTGGGCAAAGAGGGACTTCATAGTTAACTGCAACAATTACTGTTACCTGTTACTTATGTTAATAGTTATGGTTTATGGGGTGGTAATTGTGAATGTATAGCATAATTTTAACCTTACGACACATGCTATTACATTTTAATTGTATTATTTCTTCAAATTATTACCGGTGTCAATGTGTTAGTGATGTGCCAAGCATCTGTTTTTTCGTGTTTGTGATCGGTGTGTTGTAGATTCTAACTCTCTTATGTGCACGGTGAACACAAATTGTCATCCATCTACATGGTATAACAAATGTAGAAGAACTTGAAGTTTTCATGGTGAACACAAATTGTCATCCATCTATATGGTATAACAAATGTAGAAGAACTTGAAGTTTTCATGTTTTGATTTAGCTGTCCAAATGTTTTTGGAATTGTTCAATGTGTAGATATTTATTTATCATGTTTCGTCTGGGTGTATTGTTTTAGATTTGGAGTTGTCATATAAATGATTGGTGCTAGAGGTGATTTAGGACAATTCAAATTTAAAAAGTTTGTTTCTTTATTGGGGAATCTTATAGGGAAAGGGGTATATGTGCTTTCTTTTATGGTCTTCTATTGAAATTTGAAATTTCATCATTTTGAGGAGTTTGTTTTGTTCCGAGGACACATTTTGGCAATTTCTTGATTTGGGTTAGGTTGTTTAGTTGCTGGTTTATGTTTGCTTTGCAATGGCAATGAATTGTTTTCAAGAGTTGTAATCCTTAACTGCAATGGTAATGAATATGGAATTATTTGATGGGGGGGAGTATTTGTTTGACCTTTGGTGCCTCATCTTACATGGGTTTTGCTACCTTGTTAATGTTGTTGGTTGTTTCTTTTGTTTAAGATATATGCAATTTGGATGTTGTTTTGGTAGCTTTTGTTGTGGGAAATAGAAATTAGTCACTTTCCTGGTTGATGCCCATGATAATAGCAGTTAAAGTCATGGTTTGGAATTTAGTTTATGCTTTTGTTGTGTTAATAGTAATTCTTTTCCTTCATTTGTTTTAGTTAAATTATACCCACTTCTAAAGTCTATTGAAATGGAGCTCACATCCCCTCTATTTTTTAATGAGCGCAAACCTCCCTTGCTGGTAACATCGATAGCTGCCTTTCAATAGAAAGGGGGAAATTTTTAAGTTTGCTTTGTCGCCTTCTCACGTTGTTTCCTTTTGAAACCTTGAAATATTCACTCCAATTTTCGGTATTAAAGCATAGCAGAGCTTCTTTTTTTTTTTTTTTACTTGAACCTAGAGTCTAATTTTCTAAATTACAAACTCTTCTCGAATATTTTAAGACACTCCTCGTCTTTCATTGCACATTTTTTAATTTATGGAAAGTTAGCATTTCCAATCAAATAAATCACCTCTGCATTACTCTATTCATGGTTTGGGAATCAATTGATTAATTGTTTACTGAGTGATTGAACTTGTCACGACAAATCATCTTCAGTTACAAGTGTTTTGGTGTCAAGATTTATAACCCATTTTGGTATTTTTAGCATTTTGATGCCAATGTGGAGATGTTGAACTGCTATATGTCTGTCTGGATTTGTATGAGATGAGACGATAGAGTGCTTAAACAAATCTCCCTGCCCTTACAGTTCTAGCAAAAGGGGTGGCTTGTGTCACCAATTACACAACAAATAATGGATGTTTATTCCTGTAAAAGTATTGCAAAACCTCAACGGAGGTGAAAATAAGATCATCTTTGGTCTATGATTGACTCTTATTCAAATTGAGCAAGAAGCAAAGAAAATTAATCCAATATTTATTGTTAAGATAGGTGGAAGGTGACGTGTAATACAAACACTGCCATTTAAGTGCAAATCTATTCTCATGTTTTGCAACGTTATTTGTTGGTTATATCTATAATCACTGCCTCAACCTTTCCCCAACTCAGCTGCTCTTGCCTTTAACCTATACTTTCTCCCCCTTGTTTGTTGGTTATCATCAGTATCAGTGAGATTCAAAATCTTCTCCCTATTTTAGGATTTGAATATGACGATGGCCTGAGGCTATTGCTGAGGCACAACTAGTAATGTGAATGTTAGTTACTGAGGCACGACTAACACTTGCATTATGGCCAATTAAGGCCTCTAGAAAATTTTATGACACTAATGGTAGGTGTGTCGAAGGTCTATGCATGTACTTACCATTGTTATATCACTGGTAAAAACCAATCTGCAACAGAAAATTTTCACCAAGGATCCAGGAAATGACCTTGATTATGTGTTTTAGAATTTTAACTATTGTGGCATAGAACTATTAACATGTCATAATCATAAATCACAACATCTTCGATCGATTTGTTTTGAAGGGAACGATGAAACCTTTATATAGCCCACATAAACAAAAACAAGTATGATTCCAATGGAATGGCACGCTAAACACGGGAAGAGTATATTAAGGCACATGATTAACATGTCATAATGTAACATTCCCTAAAAAAAAAATGTCATAATGTAACATATCACTGCTAATCATTATATCATGATTGACTTATCATTTTGTAGTAGTCTAACAAGCTATCTAATCCTGCTTATCATTTATTAGGTGCAAAAATTTAAGTGTAAAAGATGGTCTGAGAAAAGAATTTTCCAAATTTAAAATACAAAGAAAATAATGTGAACAAAACCTCAGTTAATGGCTGGAATGGAATTCAAATTTATTTTTGATGCTCATCTGATCCATGTTTACATGAAGTTAACAGAAGGGAAATCAGTATTATATTAACAAACAAAGCATATTAAGATCAACAACATGGTCATCTTAATTTAATCACATATCAAGGCCTTTATAATTTCATCTTAATCATTCAACATAGTCATCTTAATAATGTGAACAAAATTTGCCTTTATAATTTCTTGCTTGAAATAAGCCTGCAAAAAATGAACAAACACAACAAAAAACATGGAAGATCATGAGATGACACTTACTTTTTTTAATTTGTCAATTGTGCAATCAATTTGGTTGTATATGCGCTACAAAAAATTAACAAACACAATATATCAGACTCATTTCTATTTATTTTGTTTGAGTTATAAATTCCATTCGCGCATTGGAGGAATTCTAGGGTTTCATTTGTACATCTTCATACTTTCATATTCAACCAATCAGGTGCGTTCACTTCTTGTGTGCGATTTTATTATCACTACAGCTATTGATTGATTGAAATCCTCGATTAATGGTGTTTTGTATTAGAATTATGAAATTCATCACTATGTTGATTTCAAATTTTGTAAAATGGTATAAATTATCTACTTTTCATATGCATCGGAATGATTTAGAATACGATATAGCTGAAAGCTTGCAAATTTCTGGATTTTCTGTGATGTTCATGATTTTGATCGAATGTTTGAGATAATCTTACATGAATTCTGTTTTCATTTGTTATATAATACTTGAGGCAAAATGGAGTTAATTTGGTTTGGTAGAAAAATCTTTATTTTTATTAGTAGCTTGGTAATCGTCAAATTTTGAACTTTTTGTGAATGCTTTTGTTTTTTGTTTTTGAATATAATGGGATAAGTTATCTCTATGTTAGGGAAATAATTTTTAGAGTCTTAACAATAACATGTTATGTGATCTACAGCATGTTTAAATATTCGAAAAAGTTACTGGTTCCTATGCTTGATCATACTGCTTTTGGCATATGTTCACGTTAGAATTATGTTTCAGCCTCTAATGTGCGCGAAAGTTACATTACAATTTACAAAGCAGTTTTAGTTACGGGAATATCCAGTTAGTTGGATTTTTATTGAATGGAAAGTGTATGATTAGATTCGTTCTCTTCCTTGTACAATTGTATCATGGCTTATCCCTCCTCCCTAATTTGATAGTTATCGACTGGTGTTATTTAATAGAAGCTATAGCGGCGCTATCATTATAGGGCAGCGGACTGGTTTTACTCAATACCCTATTTAGTACAAAATATTGTCAAATAGCGGAGTTAGCGGCGCTATCACCGCGCTATAGCCTATAACACTTATGCTGTGCAGTTTTTTTTTTGTTAATCTGCTATATTTTGCTATCTGCGATTGACAGCACTGGTTTTGGACGACATGAATGGATTGATGTTCCCTTTCGTATAGTTCAATTGCGTACCTTATTAATTTAGGAATGTTGTGCTTGTACCCTCTTGATTGTACAGAGGTATAAGGAACTTGAAAGTCTAAAGCTTCTATCATTTCTTAGCATTCTTAGGAATGATTCTTGAAAGTATAAAGCTTCTTATAGTTTTCTTTGTAGTTTCGGGTAATTGACTGAACAAGACAGCAGACTTTGGTAAAGTACTAGCATTTATTAGCCAGTTCATACCACTTGATTCCATGATTCTCCCTAAAACTTTCCTCTGTTTAGGCTTGCACATTCTGCATAATTATGTAGAACTGGTGTTTTCATTCGATGGATTTATAGGATTGGTATGCAACATAATTAATGCTCAAGTTGTTAGGGATAACATGTATGCTCTATTGCTAGCTCAAACATATGCAGTGCACCTTGTGCCATTATCTTATGTTGTCCAAATATATGTTATAAATATTGCCTCTGTTGTCTAAATCATGCAGCATCATTACTCTGCAGCACTATTACTACTATATGGTGGATGGTAGCACTATTACTCTATGGAGAATGGCAAGATGCACACATGGAAGTTCGATACACTGACGTTGATTACATCGTGTTTTCTGATGCGGCTTCTCTTGTTGCTTCTGGTTTTTCTCCTTATCAAAGAACCACTTATCGTTATTCTCCTCTCCTCGCTTTTCTTCTTCTTCCTAATCATTTCATTCATCGCTCTTGGGGAAAGTTTCTCTTCTCTTCTGCAGGTATCTATCTTTCTTTAATTAATTTATTCACTCCTTTTAGCTTTTTTCAATAAGTGCTTACAACTTATGAAAAAAGTTGTAATCAATTTGTTTTTTTTTTCTTCTTATTTTTGAAAACTCTCTAGGATAGCTTATGAAAAAACTTACTTGAAATCATTTTTTTCTTTCTTTCTTTGTTTTGTTGTAGAAATAGCTTATACATAAGGACTTATATTAGAATTAGAAATGCTTATGCTGTAAGACATAAGCGCGTAAATAAGTTTATCCAAAAATGACCATAGCTTATACATAACGACTTCTGCGATAGCTGATCATTCATTAAGCGCTTCATTAAGTTGTTTATCCAAACATGACCATCGCTTATATGTAAGGTCATGTGATAATGTGATAACCGATTACTCATTAAGCGTTTGATTAAATTGGTTATCAAAAGGCATTCCAAGTGTTGGTTTGTGAGAGCTTCTGTGGAGGTAGATTGAAAGGTTTTCTGTGGCAGTGATTATGTATGTTATGTATAGAATCTGGATTCTCCTAGATGAGGGATGCACTTTAGAGAGCAAAACAGGTGAGGAGTTATAACGGGTTATTAGGAAATTAGGATTTAGGAGAGGCCAGATGATAGAGATTTTGGAGAGGATAGAAAGGCTGGAGAGGGGTTGGAGAGGATTCGGATTCAAGATCAATTTAACAGGTTATTTGTGACTGGGGCAATGTTGTTCTCGGTTTTACTGGGACCATGGTAGCTGCTACCCAGTTATAACTATGCTCTTTCCTCTGTATAGTGTACTTCGCATTTTAGTTGAGGCAAATCCTTGCATATGATTAATGCAAGGATTATTTGGGTTGTCTTATTTGAGTTTATTTATCTACTCACATAAACACTTGCGAGATTGTTTGACAGTGCTTACGGAAATAGCCTATGTCATTTCTATAAGTTGTTTTTAGCCTATCTTGGTGAACTCTTCAGGATACCAAAACAACCTACATAAAATCTATTTGATTTTTTTTTTTTTTTTATGTAAGCCTTGCTATGCATACCTGAAGCTCGGGTAAAATGTGAAGGTTGTGTTAGGCCTCGACAAAATTTTGTCGATTCTCTCTGACATGGACCAATTACGTAATAGCTGTTGTTTTTTTATTTGTATATTTTGTTGTAAAAATAGGTTATGCGTAAGCACTTCCATGACAAATGATCATGCTATAAGCGCTTAAGTAAGTTGTATATCCAAACTGGATCTTACCTTATACATAAGGACTTATGTGACAACCGAATATTCATTAACTGCTCAATTAATCTGGTTATTCAAATGCATTCCAAATGTTTTTTGCGGCAGTGATTTTGCATATTCTTTTATATAGAATATAGAATTTGGCTTCTCCTAGATGAGGGATGTACTTTAGAGAAAGAAAAAAAGGTGAGGAGTTAATAAACAGGTTATTATGAAATTAGGAGATAGAGAGCAAGAGAGGAATTTGGAGAGAGATAAGAAGGCCAGAGACGGGTTAGAGAGAGCTCTCCTGGAAAGATTCAGATTCTAGTCCAATGTATGGTGAGAGGATCATTGATGTCCTCTATTTTACTCGGATCTCCTTAGATGCTATCTAGTTATATAACTTATAACCATAGACTTCTAAAATTACTCCCCATTTTAGGTGAGACAAATCCTTGAATATGGTTAATTAATGCATACCCATTTTTGGTTCTGATCAATTTCACCTTTTATAGTTCTGAGATAAGAATGTTCTTTCTATCAAAGCCAAAATAAAGAAAAAGAAAACAGAAAATGTCGCTCCATCTTATAGTCAAAGTTACAAAAGACAAAGTGTTGCGAGTGTGAGACGTGGATTGAAGAATTTCTGTTTTGGGTTGATTTAAGCGACCATTTTGTCCCTCTGCAATAAATTTTAGGGTCTGTTTACTTTGTGAAAACTGTGTTTTTATTTTACCTTGATGGGAACTATTGAAGTGAATCATTGTGATGGAGAGAAGATGAAATGCTAGTTAAAGATGATGCATTTCCAGAAATAATGAAAAACAGTTTTTTTTTACATATTCATCATTTCCGGAAATGCATATAATCATTCACATCAAAAGTCTCTTACATGTGAACAAGTAAAATTAAAACAAATTTTAGAAAATGAAAATATAATACGTTTTCACAAAGTAAACAGGCCCTTTATTATTGTGTTGCTAAGCAATGAATATGCTGAATGGTCTTCCATTTATTACACCTAAGCAAATGTTTATTGTTTCTTAAATGCAGATATACTTGTGGGATATTTTATCTATTATATTCTAAAGCTGCAGAAGGTTCCTGAAAACCTCTGCAACTACTCTGTCATGGCATGGCTTTTGAATCCATTTACGTTCACCATTGGGACACGCGGGAACTGTGAACCCGTTGTCTCTGCCATGCTTTTGTGGATCATTGTCTGTCTTATGAAAGGTATGGTTCTGCTTCTGTATTGGATTAAATTGATCGTGCTGTTAGCTTGTTATAGCAATGTTCAGTTTCTTGCATTGTAATCTATAGTCTTTTCTATGTCCTGAAAATGTACTAGTACATATGAGCAGTTGGTGGTCTTTTTTGCAAAACACAGTTTAACGTCACAAAATGAGCACTATCCAAAAATAGATTTTACATTCTTTAATAAGCGTACAAAATTTAGCCAAAATAACTTTCATCTTTCCATTTTTCAGTATTTTTTACAAGCATTCACCACTGAAAACTGAAATGTTATGACCTGTTTTTTTTCCCACTTACCAAGCATTTAAAAGTTGAGAAGCCATATTATAATTTAAGATATAATATAAGAGGATCATTTGATACCCCTTGTTTCATGAGGGTACCGGTGCCCTTAACGATAAGCAGTTTTGGTATCCTTAAAGAAAAAGGAATGATACCAAGATAAACTTTCCAGTATATGACATAAGTATATTGTTTGAGTAAAGGGGTAGATGCCTTTTACTTCTCTCTCAGTTTTCTTTTCTAATTTTAAAACCAATTTGAGAAGATTAAGTTTGAGCCTTTCATTTGATTGTTAGTCTTGTTTGGTTGACACACCAAAGAAAGGTTTTTTTCTTTTTTTTCCAGTAAAAGATGTCAAATGTTAGAAACTTGCATATATCTTGTTATGTTGTTTTTTCCCCCTTTTTCCTTCTTATTCCCCCTGGTTTGCAGGTAATGTGTTACAGTCAGCTTTTTAGTATGGACTTGTTGTCCATTTTAGGATTTATCCTATAATTTATTCTATTCCTATAATCCTGGTTCTTGATCCGAACTTCTTCCCATCTGGTCAGAAACCCGTCCTACGGAACTGGAGTACTTTTCAGAAAGAGAGACCCGAAGACAGGAATGGCTTGTTCACCCCACTTAATTTCTTGAAAAGCTTATTCACAAGGAACAGGATGATGTTTGGACTGGTATCAGGATTGGTTTTCCTCTTATGTACTGGCCTGTTCTACTGCTTATATGGATGGGAATTCCTACATGAGGCGCTACTGTATCATCTTACTCGTACAGATCCAAGGCACAACTTCTCCATCTATTTCTATCATATATATCTTCATTATGGGAATGATATTTCAGTTGTGGAAAAGCTTGTCTCCTTTTTGCCACAGTTTTTGGTTCAGCTTGTTCTGATTTTTAGCTTTGCACGGGATTTGCCATTTTGCCTTTTTGTGCAGACTGTATCATTTGTGGCCTTCAATAAGGTTTGTTAAGTAATACTACCTCCATTCCTTTTTAATTATTGATTTTGTAGAAGAATTTTGTTCCTATTTAGTTGTCGTTTTAAAGTTGATTATAACATTAATTATTGTTGTGTGAATAACACCCTTAACTATTTATTGCAAATAGAGAAATAAGTTGAATAAGATAATAAATAAGTCTAATACGTATATCAGTATACATTTCCAATATTGCTACATATTTTCATTTAATTACAGTTCTAATTCTAATATATATACACACACACACACACATATATACATATTAGATTATTTTATTTCAGACATCATTGTGTCTCTATTGGAACCCTTTATGGCAACGGTCCTTTAAATCTAGTTAATCAACACACTTCCTCATATTTGAGCAGAAATGTATTGGACCATGCATCTGATCTCTGTTTATCTTGCAGGTGATTACCGCACAATACTTTGTTTGGTTCTTCTGCTTATTGCCTCTAATACTCCCATGGAGTAAAATGAAGCTGAAATGGGGTGGATTGTCTTGCATTCTTTTGTGGATCGGAGCTCAAACCCATTGGTTATTGTGGGGCTACCTTCTTGAGTTCAAGGGTAAAAATGTCTTTTTACAGCTCTGGGCGGCAAGCTTACTGTTTCTTGCAGCCAACATATTCATCCTTGTCATGATTATTCGTCAACATAATTGTTCTTCTGTTTTCAAAGCTTTAGAGAATACCCACTCCAAACACGTAACTAAACTTGAATGAGTAACCTTGGTCTGCGAATGAGTTTCAATTTTCATCCTTACCATTGCTATGTATCGCCCAGACACGCAACAATTTTGGAAGGTTAAGAATGCATGGTCAAGACTACAACAACTGATATATTGGTGAAACTGGTGCTGCTTTCTTAAAGTGAACAGTGAGCAAATCATTGTATTATGATTGTTCTGTAACCCTTAATTTATTTTTATATTTTTTGCAGTGCATAATCTTAAGCAACGAGTTTATTTTGATTGCTTTTTTAGCTCTTTGTTCTTTGTTTGCACTTGAACTCAAGATCTTTCAAGAAACTCTTACGTTGTATTATATTTGACAACTTGTCAATTAACAAATTGAAGTTTAGTTTAATCTGATATCATATTCAATTCAGTACCGGCGTTATCATGTGACAGTTAATGTTAAACCAGATGTGCATATTGGCCATCGGCCCATTGTGGGATACGTAGGATGCACATTTGGTAAGATTCAAAATTGACTGATTGATATCTTAGTGGTAATTTCGAAAAGTTGTGGTTCTATTATTCACAAAAAACCTCATTCTTGGTCTTTTCTGTGCGTTCATCTTCTTAACTTTGTGTATTAGCTTCTTTTCCAGTAGCTAGTTTTTCCTCTCTTTGCAAGTTAATTGTGGAATTGAGAAAGAATCGGAAGTTGCTTGTATTGTAAGTCACTGACTAGTTGGTTAACTAACTGTTTGTTATAAACAGTGGTATAAGTTAGTTAGGATTGATAACTAAATAAGTGATTGATCACAATGTACAATTCAGATTTGTAAATTAAATTTTTCTGTTATACAAGCTTTTCATTGTTCATCTATGTAGATCAAAGTTATATTTTCACATTGATAATATAACTTATCTTCTCCATTTTTACTCCCTAATAGGTGTCCCCAAAAACCTCCAACTTTACTCGTGCAACTCAACTTTAATCTCTCACTTGTACAAAGTCATATATGTTGCCTCAATTGAAGAACGAAAGTATTAGAATTATTAGAATATCATTGTCATTATTAGAATATTGTTGTTATTATTAGAATATAATTGTCATTAAATAGTCATGATTGTATAGTAAATAGACACAGAATCTGACATTGTATATGTATCATTGGAAAATCAATAGAAAGGCAAGGGCCTATCATTCCAATATGGTATCAGTAAGCATAGGTACTGATCCTAAACCTAATTGTGCCGCCGCTCTACTCACATAACCGGCTGCACAACCTTCTTCTTTCTCTCATCTCACCCACGCTGCTCTCATCAGCTTCCTTTCTCTCATCATGTCTACCGCACAATCATCTCCCTCCTCCACTCCCAAATCTTCCTCCTCTCCCCAAAACTCTGCAACCACACAAAATACCAATCCTCTCATTCATCCCGCATTCACCATCTCTAACATCACCAATTTTATCAAAATTACCCTAAGTATTGAAAAGGGTCAATATAACACTTGGTCTGAACTCTTCAAAATCCATGCCCGTGTTCATCAAGTCATTGATCATATCATCCCATCTGAAATCACATCATCTTCTAATCTCAAAGACGCCGATCCAAATCTCTGGGCACGTCTTGATGCTGTTGTCCTTCAATGGATTTATGGCACGATTTCTGATGACCTTCTTCACATCATCATTGAGCGGGATTCAACCGCGGAAAATGCGTGGAACAAATTATTCAACATTTTCTATGACAATAAAAATTCTCGGGCTCTCTACCTAGAGCAAGAATTTTCTAACGTCCATATGGAACAATTTCCTGATGCATCCACATATTGTCAACATCTCAAATCCCTGTCTGATCAACTCTCTAATGTTGGTGCTCCCGTGTCTAACGAAAGACTTGTTCTTCAACTTATCTCTGGCCTGACAGATGCGTATGCAACGGTGGGTTCACAAATCCGTCATGGAGACTCTCTTCCACCTTTTTACAAAGCTCGTTCTATGATTATCTTGGAAGAAACGGCTAAAGCAAAGAAAGCAACAAATTCCATCAGCAACTCTGCTTTCGTATCATCTCTTGATGATAACGTGGCCTCAGCAACTCCCTCTCAGCAGCGCAACCACCGCAACAACCACAGTGGTGCTGGTCGTGGTGGCCGAAACAATGGTCGTGGTGGCCGTGGCAGGGGCAGAAACAATGGTCGTGGTGGAGGTCGTTCCCAGCCTCAGTGGACCACTCCCACATATCCCAGACAGCAGCAGTGGGCATATCCATGGCAGCCATGGGCCACTCCACCGTGTCCATATCTGACAACCGGTGCTCCCCATCAACAAACAGGCATACTAGGTCCTAAACCTCAGCAAGCTCACATGGCAACTGCTCCACCTCATATGAACAGTCAGCAAGGCTCATCTTATTATGCTCCGACTGACATCCAAGCTGCTATGCATACTTTCTCCATCTCTCCTCCTGATGATCAATGGTATATGGACAGCGGGACGACTTCTCATATGACGGGCAATGGAGGTAATCTCACATCTTATTTTAATACGAGTAATAATATTACTGTTGGAAGTGGTCATCATATTCCTGTAATTGGTTGTGGTAATGCATCTTTACCCAATTCCCTAAGCTTAAACAATGTTTTGCATGCAGGAACGCTTTTAATGAGATGTAACAGTTCTGGCGACCTTTACCTTATTCCCACAAGACCAAACACAACAACACTACCACCATCCGCCTTTGCTGCTTCATCTAATGAGTTATGGCATAGTCGTTTAGGACATCCAGGAGCTCCTATCTTAAATTCTCTTCATCGAAACAAACTTTTGCTATGTAATAAGTTTCAAAATTATTTCTTTTGTCACTCTTGTCCACTTGGGAAACAAATAAAATTACCTTTTTACAATTCATTGTCATTTACTTGTATGCCTTTTGACATTGTTCATAGCGATCTTTGGACTTCTCCGGTATTAAGCTCCGGAGGGCATCATTACTATGTGTTATTTCTTGATGATTTTACTAATTTTTTGTGGACTTTTCCAATCTCAAACAAATCACAAGTACATTCCATTTTTTTACAATTCCGTGCTCACATTAAAACACAATTTGAACGTGAAATAAAATGTTTTCAATGTGACAATGGCAAGGAATACGATAATGCTCTTTTTCATAAGTTTTGTGAACAAAATGGAATGTCTTTTCGATTCTCTTGTCCTCATACCTCCCCTCAAAATGGAAAAGCCGAAAGAAAAATTTGTACAATCAATAATATAATTCGAACTCTCCTTGCCCATGCTTCTATTCCACCAGTTTTCTGGCACCATGCTCTTCAAATGGCCACTTACCTACACAACATACTTCCAAATAAGAAACTCACTCTCCAATCACCCACCAAAATTCTCTACCAAAAAGACCCGTCTTATTCACACCTCCGAGTTTTTGGATGTCTTTGCTATCCATTAATTCCATCCACCACTAGGAATAAACTCCAACCTCGGTCTACACCATGTGTCTTTCTAGGATATCCATCTAACCATAGAGGTTATAAGTGTTATGAATTGTCAAGTCATAAAATCATTATTTCTCGACATGTCATTTTTGAGGAAAATACGTTTCCCTTTTCCACCATGAATGCTCCTACAACGGCTGACTATAATTTTTTAGATGATGGCATAATCCCTCTACTTCCCTCACACTTGTACACCACATATCCAACAACTCCCTCTCCCAACATAACCGCCACCCAATCACCATCACCAGCAGCCCAACAAACTCCTACCCCTCAAACCACAAACCACACAAGTGTTCCCCTCTCACCAACCTCCTCGGCCCAACAACCTACACCCACATTTCAAACACCTTCTCCCTCCCAGACAACGACCTCATCTCCACAAACTACACCTACCACCTTTTCTCCACCGATTCCAACATCCATTTCCCCTCCAGCACCTCATTCACCTCAAATGAGAACCCGTTCACAACACCGTATTGTCAAACCTCGTACGCTTTTCAACCTACACTCATCAACCAACCAAACTATCTCTCCTTTACCTACAAATCCCATTGATGTGTTACGAGATCCTAATTGGAAAATGGCCATGAAAGACGAATATTATGCTCTTATTGAAAATAAGACGTGGGAATTAGTTCCTCGTCCCTCTAATGCTAATGTTATTCGAAGTTTGTGGATTTTCAGGCACAAGAAGAAATCTGATGGTTCTTTGGAGCGATACAAAGCTCGTCTTGTAGGTAATGGTGCTAATCAACAATCAGGTGTCGATTGTGGTGAAACCTTCAGCCCTGTCGTCAAACCAGCCACTATTCGCATGGTACTTAGCATTGCAATATCCAAATCATGGTGTCTCCATCAACTAGATGTCAAAAATGCTTTTTTGCATGGAAATCTTGACGAAACCGTGTATATGCACCAGCCTCCTGGATTCTGTGATCCACAATATCCTGAGCATGTTTGTCTCCTCAAGAAATCTCTCTATGGTTTAAAACAAGCACCGCGTGCCTGGTACCAAAGATTCACTGACTATGTTGCCACATTGGGTTTCTCTCACAACATCTCTGATCACTCTTTATTCGTTTTTCATCGTGGCCTTGATACTGCTTATATCCTTCTATATGTGGATGACATAATTCTCACTGCTTCATCTGATGCTCTTCGTGACTCTATTATGTCTAAACTTAGTTCTGAATTCGCCATGAAGGATTTGGGTCCTCTAAGTTATTTTCTAGGAATATCTGTCACTAAACACACAGGTGGTCTTTTCTTGTCTCAAAGAAAATATGCAGAGGAGATTATAGAACGAGCAGGCATGTCCTCTTGCAAACCATCACCCACTCCAGTCGACACCAAGGCAAAACTTAGTGGCTCTTCTGGGAATCCATATCATGACCCAACTGAATATCGGAGTCTTGCAGGAGCACTACAATATTTAACTTTCACAAGACCCGATATCTCTTATGCAGTACAACAGGTATGCCTATTCATACATGACCCTAAAACGCAACATATGTCAGCACTGAAGCGTATCATTCGGTATATTCATGGCACTATTGATTTCGGCCTTCACTTACATCCCTCCTCTGTCAGCAAATTGGTTTCTTACACTGATGCAGATTGGGCTGGTTGCCTGGACACCAGGCGATCCACCTCTGGTTACTGTGTTTGTCTTGGTGACAATTTAATCTCATGGTCTGCCAAACGTCAACACACCCTCTCTCGGTCCAGTGCCAATGCCGAGTACCGCGGAGTCACCAATGTAGTATCTGAATCTTGTTGGATTAGAAACTTACTGTTGGAACTACATTGCCCAGTCACAACAGCCACTCTGGTTTATTGTGATAATGTGAGTGCTGTCTATTTATCCGGCAACCCAGTCCAACATCAACGCACCAAACACATCGAGATGAATATACATTTTGTGCGTGAGAAAGTCGCCCGTGGCCAAGTACGAGTCTTACATGTCCCTTCACGTTACCAAATCGCTGACATCTTCACCAAAGGACTTCCGTTGCAACTCTTTGATGATTTTCGAGATAGTCTCAACATTCGTCAACCTCCCGTTTCGACTACGGGGGTGTATTAGAATTATTAAAATATCATTGTCATTATTAGAATATTGTTGTTATTATTAAAATATAATTGTCATTAAATAGTCATGATTGTATAGTAAATAGACACAAAATCTGACATTGTATATGTATCATTGGAAAATCAATAGAAAGGCAAGGGCCTATATTGAAATTGTAAGTAGTAGTTCAGAGAAGTTCGACCAGAAAATTTGAAGTATCAGTCTAATGCATCACTACGTGCTAATTGCGACTTCCTGTGTTACACACATTTCTTTCAATTATTACTTATTCTACTAAATATTTACATTTTGTTCATCAGATGATATAATATTATTGTTTATAAACCTCCTCAATAAAATATCAATATTCAGTATGACAATACAAGCATCAAATGGGAAGTCTAAGCTATGATTTTTCAAAAGCTTACGTTTGGGATTAGACATAATGGCCATAATTTACGGATCTAGACCATTAAAAGAATTAGATGACTAGTACTTTTGAAAACATGTGTTAGCTTACTGAGTTTGGTAGAGCTGTCTGCAATTTTGGTTGAGGGTTTCATCCTATATTTCAGATATTTCTAAGAAATTACCCGAGCCTTTATAGAAAGACTGGTCCTGCCCGGGCATCAGTTTTTCTATACAGAGATGTGTAACAAGTATGTAGCTCTTTTGCTGTAGCTTTTCTCCTAATGTAAATTAATACATACTACTTGGTAAGGGACGCTGCCTATTTCTGCATCGTCTCTATGATATTTTGATGTATGATCACACATTTAGTATGAAAATATGTGTGGTTTTACTTTTACACTATCCATCCTTTTGTTTTCGTTTTTCCACACTTGACGTTAGTTTAAGGCTTAACGTCATTTTATCTGTTTTTTGAGATGGGGAGAAAACTGATTTTCTAAATAAGATAAATTCCATCACCCATATTGTAAACCCGATTCTTTAACCGGTCAAGTGAGAGAAGAGACTAACTTATTCCAATGTGAGTAACGTTTTGAACCAACTTGAAACTTTCAAAACATAAGAGACTAATTTGAAACCTAAAATAAACATAAGGGACTAAACATGCAATTAAGCCTTTTAAATTTGAAGTAAGATTTTGAGAGTAAAGAAGTGCTAGAAACAATTTTTTCTTCTTCTAAGGCTTTACTTGATCATAGCTCAATCTTCTTTGCACCTCTAAAAAAAGAAACTCAATCTTGTTTGCTTCTGTAACATTAAGTAACCATATTCATAGCTATCATCATGCTTCAATCTATCCAACATTACTTGTAATTATTCACAATAACCATTTGTTTCATTACTGTGATTCACCATATTCTAAATTGCAGTCCATTACACTATTTGAAAGTATCATGGTTTTGATTACAACAAAAGAAGATGGAGAAAGTTTTAGCGAATATGCAATGTTATTGGATCAAGGTTCTTTGAAATCAGTATGCCTTTGCAAAACAAACTAAACCTCCTCTACAAACTGTCAAAGTTGATCTAAATTCTAATGCCATTTTTAAGCACTAAATGCATAAAAAAAAAAAAATATAATATCAACAATTACCTGCTGAGAATATTAATAGCCAAAACAAAATTAATAAGTGCAATTTATAATTTTCAACACATGCACAGCACTACAGACACATACAATACATAACATAATATGATCATTAGAGGAGCAATTCTTGTGTAGTTAACTGCTACACCAGTTAACCACACTCTTAAGCCATATGAGAATTGACAAAAAAAAAAAGTTATATCTCATTTATGTTATTTTCTTAAAGATATTTCTTGCAAAAAAATCAATTTTTATTTAATTATGAGTAATATTTCTGCAAAACATTCATATTTGTCTGCTATATTTTATTCAAAGTTTATTTTGATATTATTTGGAATAATTAATCTTACATGTAAGTTCTCATTAACGTAATATATTTTGATTAAAATACTTACATCACCTCAACAAAACTAAAAGTCTAGTTTTTTTTTTTGAAAGAAAAAACAACAAAAGTAAATCATAAAATCTATTGCATAATCTATTTGAGAAACTACATCATCGCTATTTCTAAAAATTCCATATATTTTTTTTATTCTATTGCATAATCTATTGTTAGCATAAATGACATCCATTCCTTCAAAAAAAAAAAATTACATCCATAGAATCCTTTTGTTAGTAGAAATATATTAGTTGCAAAAGCAATTTACATTTGCATTTACAATATTATCATCGTTGCAAACTTGTTTCTTCTAAAATGAGCATTTCACCGATGAAGAAACATCCATACATTTATCTTTAGGGTTTTGCATGGTCGCATATGTTCTAGATTTACCCACCAAAGCAGTTCTTGCATTCCTCAAGATTAGAAGATTCACACAGTTTTGCTTAGTCTTATTACAACCTGCCAAATTCGGATTTCAATGATGCAATAAAACTCAACATCGTAATACATTGCAACCAAACTAAAAAGTTAATCTAGAGTGTAACCATTTTAGTATACTATCTTGTTACATGCTTTCAATTGCTAAAGTCAAAAGGAACAATCACATCTACTTTTATCCTCCTAATTTTTTTTAGAGTTAATCTAGAATTGATTTTGATTAAAAATGAGTTTATGGTTCTTGATTTGCATGCGGTTGACTAGACAAGCTTAACAGTTTATTTTTCCTATACATTGTTATACATTTCAACTGTCTCTTAGTGGTAGCTTATAGCGTGGAACCATCATTAGAGGTGATTCATCGAAGACTGGAAGATTTTACCTGTCTTTCATCGAATTTCAGCAGGTTTATAAAGTTGGGTCTTGCTAACTAACAAGTTCCCTAAAGGTTTTTCTTGAGGGGAAAAAATGTCATGTCGAAAAGAATAATTTCTGAGACTTTAAAGGAATTGAATAACAATTTCTACATAAGACAATTGTTGCCATTTTTCAATAGAGTTTATAAAAGTCCTACATTTTTGTTACATGAAACATTTCAAGATAACCTCTAATTCCTGGAACCTGCCTCTCAACTCCAAACGTAAACTTAGTTTGTTATAATACTACTGTGATTTGTTTGTTTTCATAATCTATTTTCACACAAATAGTCTCAGAAGTGCTTTAGCTAGTATATAAGCTCAAATAACTCAATTGAATCGAAACAGATCCGTATCCCAATTTTTCTATAAGCATAAAAAATGAAACAACACAGCACATTAACGAACATGATCTAAATAATTTATGTCATATTCAATTCAATTATTCATTCAATCTTGCATAAGGAACAAAAAGATAATGGCTTCATACCAAGGATTTTGTGCTATAAAAATAGGGACTTTTGTTTAACAGTTAATTGCAACAATTACTATGTCAATAGTTATTATATCATACTTTTGTGCTCCTACTCTAGTGCACCAACTAGTTTTTCTTCTTCCAAGCATTCATCTCTCTCTCAAAAGCACTCATTCTCTAAGTAAGTAACTATTGTAAATGTGAAATGTATACCAGTAGCAAAAACTATACTGAATATGACCAAAGATATAAGTAATATTTTAGTTTTCTCTTTTTGTGATTGTTAGATTATTGCAGATGCTGTACCATAAACTGAAGACCTCTCCACTATAAGTAAAAATTGATATTTTTGTGATTGTTATATTTGTCTTATGACTGTGGCCAACCACGGGTCTAAATATATAAAATGATCCATTTTCTGAATAGGAAATTTGTAGTAAAAAACAACAGTAGATTATTCTATCATTTTTAAAGTAAGAAAAACAAGAAGGAAACACAGTTCAATTACTATACTACTTGTTTGCAACCAAACCTTGTTGAGCACTATTTGTTCTAGTTGTCGTTGCCTCTAATTTGGTACCATGATCATGAAAATTGCCTTCAACAGGCTGTATGATCTTACCAAACAGCATTATTGAACCAGAGCTAGCTATTTGTGTGTTGCAGTTATGGGTCTCAACAAACTTTGTGCCAACAGTGTTCAAGCTACTATGGTTATGAGCCGACAAGTCATCGCAAGCAGGACCACCAGTGTTTAGCTCTTTTGACACGGTAGTTAACCTTTCCACTGAATTGTCCTCCAAGAAATTGTTACCCTCAGCAAGTCTAGGCCTTTTTGTTGGAAATGGTAGATACATTTCAGGTGCTTTGGAAATAAGTTGAACCTGCCAAGGATTGACATGGTTTTGATTCTGCAAGTTTTCGTGTCCATCCCAATTAACCTATGATAATGTGATAAAAAAAAAGGTAAGAATCCAATATGAGTCATTTGAAATATATGATAAATTATGTATCTAATGATCATACCTAAATTCCTGCATGGTTGGCACCAGGAAACATTAGTCCTTTACCAATTCTTAACATAAAAACCAGAATACCATGCGCCATGACCCATTAGAAAAACAAGTAACTGTGTAATGTATCTGAGGAATAGGATTGACATTAGCTGTCTGAGGCTTATTCATTGTTTTGCAGAACTCTGGTTGGTATAGCTTAGCACACCTTGTGCTTTAGCAAAATTTTATTTCGGAAATATTGTGTTTTCAGTCCTTACATACAGTTCCAATTTCCTGATTCTGGTTTTCCACTCATCAGTATTGTCCAAATGTTTTGAATTAGCTAAAAAACTTGTAGGTTTCTCAATAATCTAATGATCCTATGTCAATAATCGACTCTTCCAAAAACTATTAGTACAGTTGATGGTTTTGCATCTAATGTTCCTAAATGATATACTTAAAATAGCAAGAATAAGTTGTGTTGCAGTGGGATGCACTCTGCTAATGTTATGGACTAAACTTCGGTTTGGTTTCAGAACAGTAGTAACTTACTTATATCATAATTTTATAAATCATCTAAATGAATCATGCATGAAAAAGACCAAAATTACCTGAAGCATGCGCCAATTCGGTACATTAGAAAGAGCATTAGAGATTGTTCCCTGAGGCTGAACATATCTCATCCTTAAAGATTCTTCATTCTTCAAAGAAAGCTTAACTCCCATTCCAGATTCCCAATTAATCTTGATTGCTTCATCAACAACTTTAGCATCCACAACAAAATCATTCCAATTAGGACTCGGATAATACACAACTTCAAATGCCATACTCTTCTCGGCCAATTCTGCTGCCTTGATAACCGTTTTCTCAGTTAACTTCTCCTTCGGCACTGCCGCTGCTTCAGCTGCAGCAAACTTCATGTGCCTGCGGATTCCAACAAATACCTTTCCAGCTAAGTTTTTCATGAAAACAACAGAATCACCAGCGACGAGTTTCTTCTTGTTCACAAACAGAGTCCAGCCATTGTTTAAAACGTGTCTCTTAGGTTTCCCATGGTAGGTATGGTTGTAATTCCAGACTTCACCTTGAACATCGGTGACAAAGATTTTCTGAGACCGCATTGGAACCTCAAACTCAAGCTTCGGTAAGATCAAGTCAGCGCAAGCACGAGGTACAGAGAATCCAATGGCGTTGTTAGAATCAGATTTTGTGAGAATCTTCACAAAAGAAACAACGTTGTCGTCGCCCTTATCTTCTTGGTCAGTATCCCTGGGAGATTCTTGGATGAAACCGTCTGTTACGGGAGTGAGGAGCAGTTTGGCGAAGACTTCATCAGTGTAAGGATCAGCAAGGAGATCGACGGTGGAGATGATGCACGGAATGGATGGACGGTAACGATTAATAATGTTGATTGTGTGATCGTTAGGAGAAGTACAAGCATGTTCTAAGTGACCTTTTGGAAAGTAGTAGACTTTAGAGTGAAGCTTCGGAATTATGACGCCGGCACCAGCGCATCTTTGCCATATTTTTGGGTTCACGCAGCGTGGCTGAGGGGGAGACATGGTGGAGGTATTGCAAACAGGAGAACAGAAAAAATTAGTTATATCTTGAAGTTAATGATTATGAAGAAAGATTATATTTCAGAAAGATTATCTCTTGAAGAAAGATTAGAGAAAACTCATAGAAATTGAGAGAAACTTCTATTATATTTCACATGATAATGAGTCAGCATGATTCAGTTACACCCTTTCCAGACTTAGTTGAGAAAACTAACTGCCTTATTTGCTTGTGCTACAAGCAACAAAAATGAGATGGAATGTAGACTAATATTTTGTTTAATCCTAATTCATAAAACTGGCCTTCTATTGGGGGAAATAAGTTGAACCTGCCAAGGATTGACATGGTTTTGATTCTGCAAGCTTCTGATAATGTGATAAAAAAATTTGGTAAGAATCCAATATGAGTCATATGAAATATATGATGAATTGTAGTATTCTTCTACACACAACGGTTTTCTTTCAAAATTAATAAAATGGGAGTCAAAATAAAGATCTACTTAGCATGAAAAGTATTTACACAATGGGAAATGCTTAGAAGGTTCTTAAACTTCAAAACTGATTCTTGGAGAATATACCTATTGGAGCAAGTTAAGTAGGGAGTCACACAAGTAAAAATAAATTCATATATGTAGAAAATTAATATTTTGAACCCATCATCATCGATGAAGTCAGAACCGGCGCCTACTCTTATGATATGAATGAAAATAATGAATTCATTTATTAATAATAGTTGTACAATCTCTATTTATGATCAAATGTGGTTCAATGCTAGCAGCTAAGGCACAATATTCAGCTGCTGATGATGATCGAGAGATTGTGAGATATTTCTTTGTTCTCCATGAGATCAGAGAATTGCCAAGATAGAAATACAGACCAGAGATTGATCTTCTGGTGTCTTTACATCCTATCCAGTCAGCATCAGAGAAACCTTGAAGGTGAACTGGTGGATTTCTAGGAAAGAACAAGTCGCCACTTGGATAAACTTTGAGATATTTTAGAAATCTGAGTGAAGCATTGTGATATGCATAGAATAAGCAACTTCTAATCCAAGGAAGTATTTGAGTTTTCCTAAATCCTTGATTTTGAAAGGGTTGTGTAAAAGTTGTTTGGCATGTGATCATAATCACGAGGTCTTGATTGCATCTCTGGGTTCGCTTGAGTGTGCCTCTAAGGTGTTTCCATAACATGGCTCGTATTCCCTCAACGAATTGGACTTAACCTGGTTTAAAACACAAATGATTCAAAACTATATCAACAACTTATAAGACTCTCCTATAGTCTAAAACACAAATGATTAAAAACTATGACAACAACTAAGACTTTGTTTGATAAAAACTAGCAAATAATAGATGACTACTGAATTTATAGTGGACAACAGATAAACTACTCTTTTTTTTTTTTTTTAACTCGGCATCCAACCCAAAGAACGACTAATCCGAGAGATCCAATCCCACAGTCCACTTTACTGGGGAGCCTTATTTTAAAGTCATTGTAAGGAATAGCCGACCGAAATTAACACGGGAAATCGAACTTGAGATCTTGATAACGAATAAACTAACATATTGAATTATAGTGTTTAATAACATTAGCGGTTGAGCTAACTAATTAAATTATTAATAACTATATCACTAAACAATTAATTAATAGTTTAATTAAAAAACAAAATCAAAGTAACTAAAAAATTTGACAACCAATGTGTAAGTCCCTATACATACATACAGCTCTCCAAATTAAGGAAACAATGAGACAACTGTGGTGTGGTCACTCACTACTGCCGCTGTCTCACGCGTATATGTATTATTTACTTGATCCTCGAGGTCGGTTTATAATAATATTACCGCTGTCATTCTATTCGCTTCCGAGACCAACGTGTACGGGATGCTACGTTTCAATGAATGGTTGCAGAGAAGGAAAAAATAACGAAATAAGAAGATTGGTCACCAGAGCTAAAAGAAGACTACATTTTCAACCACATCTGACATAGTGAGAGTGGTGGTGCCAATAGAGGAGCAGTTGGTACCTCAATCAGAAAACTGTAAGAAAAGGGTTAACAGAAACATTTTTTTAAGTGGAAGGTGATTTATTTATAGCTCAGTGGGAGTGCTAACTTATTTATTTATAACCTTTATAGTTTCTAATCACAAAGAGAACTATGCCGCTGTTTTATTCAGGTCATCTTATTCATATCATCTGTTGTTTGTAGGTGATATAGGCGGTATTTACCAGCTACGATACAACATTGGAGATATATTTACTTTCAGGTTATACCTATTGAAAAATTTCTTATGATAAATATATTTACCTAAAGAATTCTTGCAGCGTAACAATAAAAGATGTTCTTAAAGTGAACTCAGTAGAATCTAGGGAGAAAAGTGTTTGAGGTTACTGCCTAAAATTTGTTTAGTTCTTTGGATCAACAATTTTATCAGCATTGCTCATGAGAATTTACTTTCTTAAGCTTGGATCAATAACTTCATCGTTACTTATATTGGTTTCAGTCATTGAAACCTTCTAGCCGGGATCAACTATCTGCAAGAAAGTGACCTCTACCTCCTCGTTAACATGTTTACTTTTTCTATATGATTCTTTCGAACTTGCTGCATAAATGCACATTGCTCAGGTCACCTCATTTAGTAATTTATGATTAAGGTTAATAGTTGACATAGATATATATGAGCTATTAATCAAGTCAGCTCAGTTTCTACATGAAATGTGAATTGACTTGTTTACTGTGATTTTTTTGGTTTATTCTGATTATACAATTCTAGTAGACATTGAGCACATTCTTTCATTTTTCATTTTAATGTGGAAGTTGAACCATATTTTGCTAAATTGTTTTAGAAGAGAAAACCAGAAAGATGTATATACTTTAAGATAGCTCTATGACAGAGTTGTTTCAGGATCAAGTAATAAAATCATTAGTTTTGAGGATAAAAAACATGATCCACCTAAGATTTTCGTGCATCAAATGCTGAAGACGTTTGGACATTGGATGATATGCATGTTCATGGGAGAAACATGTCCTCGACTAAATTATTTAAAAAAAAGCTTAAATTTAAGCTTAAAAAAAGCTTAAATTTCATATAGTCCTAGCTCAATTGAAAAAAATGTCGAAATTATTAGGACTATGGGGCTTTTTGGAGATCATCTATACTATATATAAAAAAGAAAATGAGGTTAAAGTACATTAGTTTGGACTGTCTTTTTCATTACCTATTTTACCTTGTGTTTAAACTATTTTATTTACTATTTTATCCTTTAATAATATTATTTTAAATTTTAATTAAAAAATTAAAACACATTCAAATAGAAAATATACCACTGCAATATGAACAATATTATCAAAATTATATACGAAACTGATTGCGATTTTGGGCTGGATTTTTTATAATTTCTATTATAACCTCAAACAAATTTTTCTATATTAATGTGATATTGTTGGTGGTATTAAAAAAGATAAAGATTTACATATTTTTTTAAAGATAAAGATTTATATTATATTTGATAAATTGCCTTTGTTATTGAAAAAGATAAACATGATTTTTTGGGTTTGTTAAAATTTAAAAGTCACAAATATTTGTACTCATAGTTTTAATAAAAATTTCATATAAAGTATTGTTCATTATTTACATTTCTTAGCAGAGTAAAAAGAGCGAAAATACGGACATGACTGTCTTTTTGCTTGTAAAAAAAAAAAACTATTATGCCTTATTTTTTTTATTTTTTTGTGGGAACCTTTTTTTTTTTTAGGGAATTATTATAATTAGTTTTTCTCTCAAAAAACTATTATACCTTATTTTTTGAGGAAAAAAACTATTATACTTATCACTCCCGTGCCCGTCTGTCTGCTCTTTCTACTGCGCTAACGCATGTATACTTTATCTTTTTTTTTTTTTTTGCATAAATTAAATTTTGTATAGTTTGCCATTCACAAATATAAGAACTAAAAACCTGACGAATATAGATTTATTGGTGTCCTTTTTTGTTTGCGTGTTGCGATAGAATATGTACACAATATATTTACCCTTCTTTGTATAATTTAATTTCAACATAAATATATATGTATGTGGATGACATGAAATACAAAAAACAAAAAACAAAATGATGTTTTACCCTAGCGGATAAGTCTTATTTTGTTCCAAGTATATACATGCCTAAAAATAAGTCTTATCCATTGTTGTTTTGTTAAGTCTTATCCATTGTATATAAGGTTTATCCGTGTCCGTCTGTCCGCTTTTTCTACTGCGCTAGAAACTTGGCTGCGATGATCACAAAGATTCGACATTCTTCTTATCCTATTCAATTGTTTAATAAATTGTGTAGAAGTAAACCATGAAATTGTGAGAAATAGAATGGAAGCAATTGTTTTCTTATAATTGTTTCTGCAATTTTGAGAAAGAGAAAGGCAGCAGTTATGATTTCTTGAGTGTGATTAGTGGGGTAAGCCAAAAAAATTTCAAAGAATATGTTTTGGTTTGAGATTAGTGGGTAAGGCAGATTTGTTTCTTTAATAACCGCCACCGTGCTTTGTGATTATTAGTGGGTAAAACATTTTGGGATTTACAAAAAATAGTATTGCCAATATTAATATTAATTAATTAATAATATTAATAGGTATAGATTATGAGTTTAATTAAATTAAAAGAAAATAAAATCACAAATTTTTCATGAAGATTACGGGGGGTGTATTGGATTAGGATTTTAAAAGACTATTTTAATAAAAAAAGTCTTTAAGATTTTAAAAGACTGTGTGAGATTGTATTGATTCTGTGAGATTTTAAAAGACTTTTTATGTAAAAGACTTTATACACTCAAGATTTTAAAGGATTTATCACACAGACTTTTAAGGATTTCATGTGATTTCAAAATTTCAAAAGATTCAATAAATTTTAGGGGAAAAAGAGCAAACTTGCAAGTGTGAATGATAAAAATAATGAACAAATAAATTCTAACATTTGAATAAAGAAAAATAAAACCAATAAAAAATTCTTTTACTATTGATTTTCAAATTTTAAGAATTTTATGGAATTTATAAGATTTTAAGGGACTAAAAAACACTCTAACACATTATTCTCAATACACATTTTTTATTTGTTAAAAATGTTATTCCCATAAAATTCAATTGTACATATTTAAAATTATGCCAGCACTTACAAATCTTTCAAAAAAAAAATATTGTGTCAGCTATTACAAATCGGTCGAGTTACACGAGTTTACCGAGTGTTAACTCAGGCAAACTTGTTAAAGCTTCCAATTTTACCAGAAACCGATTTTACCTCAGAGTTAACACGATTTTTGTACCTAAAAATGTAAACTCGATAATCTCGGAGATTTAACACTCGATTTGCGGAACATTGATTACGACACACTCTCTATCATAATATTCTCAATACAATTTTTTATTTTTTTATGAGATAGAGAGAGGGAGAGAGGGGGGATGAGAGATGAGAGAGAGAGAGAGAGAGAGAGAGAGAGAATGGAGATATAGAGAAACGAAGAGAGAATAGGGAGGGGAGAGAGAGAGAGAGAGAGAGAGAGAGAGAGAGAGAGAGAGAGAAAGAGATGAGAAGAAAAAGATAGTAACTTTTAAAATAAAAACAATCTCAAGAAATCTCATCTTTTCATGAAAGACTTTTTCTTGTTAAAATTATACTACAAAATCCCACAAAATCCATCAAAATCCAATTTATTAAACAATCCTTTGAAATTTGAATGATTTTGAATACCACAAGACTTTTTTTAAATGATGAAAAATCTTGATTGAATACCTCAAGACTTTTTTAAAATGACAAAGAGTCTTGATTGAATACCACAAGACTTTTTTTAAATTGCAAAAAGTCTTGATTGAATACCACAAGATTTTTTCATAATTAAAAAGTCTTTTAAAATCCCATAGAATCCTAATCCAATACATCCCCCTACATTACACCAAACATATTGGTCCCGCAGCAAAACCCTAAAATCCAATCTTTACATTTAACCCTCATCAGTCAACCTTCGCGATGGAGGAATTCTCTACTCTCAAACCACTCGACGCATCACTGATGGAGGAAACTACCACCACCACCACTAGGCAGTCACATCACCCAGCGTCAATGATTCATGTTCCGTTTGATGTCGTCGTTGAAATCCTTTGTAGGCTCCCGGTCAAGTTCCTCCTTCAATTCTGTTGCGTCTGCAAGTCATGGAATTCTCTAATATCGAATGATCCCAATTTTGTCAAGAAACACCTTCGCGCCTCAGCAGCCAAAGGAAAACACCTCATCACAATCACATGGTCGCCAAGAAAAGAGCTTGCTGCAATGTCTTACTCACTTGACACCGATCCACTCCACTCTATTTTCACTACTAAGGTCACACAACTCAACCTCCCTCCCATGAATACAAAGTATAAGCTCGTTGCTTCTTGTGACGGTCTCCTTTGTTTCGCTATTAACAAAAGTCATGCCGTTCTTTGATACCCTTCAACTAGAAAATTAAAGGAGTTACCCTCATTACAAATTCCATCAGGAGAACATGGTAAAACTATATATGCATTTGGCTACGATCCTTCCGTTGATAATTACAAAGTTGTGGCTGTTTTTTGTTATGATTATCATTCTGATGTTAGAAAAACTCAAGTTCAAGTTCATACTTTGGGCACCGAGTTTTGGAAAAGGATTAATGGCTTTCCTTCTATTAGTTCATACTCAAATTCAAGTTCATACTCTGGACACCAATCCATTCATGGAAGATATCAACATGGGATATTTGTGGGTGGCACGGTTAATTGGTTGTCATTCCATAACTTGAATGGCTTGTATGCCATTGTTTCTCTTCATTTAGGGAAAGAATCTTATGAAGAAATTTCGCATCCTGATCATGGGAATTTTGAGAAATTGAACTTGGGTGTGATGAGAGATTGTTTGTGCATATTTTCTTATTCTCACCCATTTTATGATGTTTGGCTAATGACGGAATACGGAAATAAAGAATCTTGGGTTAAATTGATTCATCTTCCTTACTTTGGTGGTGGTTACCTTTTTACCAAGATATTATATATTTATGAGGACGACAACGATGTGTTGCTCGTCTTCAGAGAGAAGGATAAATTGAAGTCTGTTGTGTATGATTGCAAAAATGATACTATAAAGAGTTCCAAGATTGAAGATTTGAGTTTGGTAGAATCAAATGTCTACGTTGAAAGTTTGATATAACCTTAATTTTAATACTTAGAGTTGGGTGTAGAAGCTCTACTGTGTTACTTCTTTTCATTTCTTTCCATTACTTTTTTACATTAGAATTTATATTGTTTCTGGTTTGTTTGTTGAAACGTCTGCTAACTGCTAAGCATGCAAATTTCATTATGTTATGCTTCTTATAAGACTTGCAATGTAATTTTCCGTAAAAAGTCTAAAATAGTTCTATGATAGCTGTCCATCGATGGTGCGTGATACTAACAATTAACAAATATTGTAGCGGCCTCTGAGTAATTTTTATGACACCAATGGTAGCTTTGTCCAATACACTTATATTATACTCATAATTTTGCTTTTTTTAAGACTTGTATCTATCATATACTTACCATGTAATGCCTTGGTATAATGTCAGCGGTCTATGGCTCTATGCACGCACGCATATACTAATTATCATTGGAATAAAGAAGTCAACAAATTAGTTGACTGAGTTTACTTGCTTGTCAAGCAACGAACTAAGTGCTCCTTTGTATTTTATTATTCAAGGGTTAAGATTACACTGGACCCTCCAGTCGCTGGAGAGGATCCTTTCCCCTCGTAAAGGCACTCTTATGTCAAAGTAAGGTAGAGTATAACCCGATCACAAATAAAGTGAGATGGTTACTGATTGATCATGCATGCATTGAGGGTGAACTCTGTATTTATGGTGTGGCTCAATAATCTGTTCAATTTTTGCTAGTGTGATCATTGGGATTGTTCTAGGATTTATATGTTTTAACGCAATAAAAAGAGCAAACAAACACGAATGCACATCTGAATGCTAGTTTTTATAATGTATTAAACATGATTGTAAATAATTAAAAAGTTTAAAATTTCAAAAAATACACACAAGGTTACTTATAAATAAGGACCAAAAATTGTGATGGAAAATCTTTAAAGACATAATGAAAAAAATTTAGAGGTACTAAAAAGAAAAATATAAAAAATTTACAATGACCAAAATCAAATTAAATAAAATTAAAAGAAAAGAAAATCACAATTGTAATCAAATTTGTTGTAATATTATTGAGATGTGTTTGATTTAATAATATTCAATTCTTGCACTTATGTAGCCTTTTGACAAATATGAAGGATCATTCATTATTGTGAAACATGAAATTGGATTTCAATGGCAATCAATCATTTCAGCTTATTTGCTTAGGCAAGGAAAAAATAGGGACTTTCCTTTCACAGTTTACTGCAACAATAACTATAACACTACTTCAATAAAAGGTCCAAAATAGTTCTATAATTGCTGAGACATTCATATTTGTACAAACCTTCCCCTCTTCTCAGTAAAAGGTCCATGTGCATAATTTCTGGTCATGAAGGAATATGAAATTCAAGAGTCTTGGACTAAATTGTTCGTTGTTTCTAACTTGCCAGATCCTATTAATTCTCATATCTTGAACAAGGCAGTATATATTTTTGAGGATGCTCCTGGAGTATATAGGAAATCACAATCAGAATGTGGTTGTTTACGATTCAAAGAATGTTACTTTTAAGTTTACTATGCTTCATAGCACCCTAGAAGTAAGCATTGAGAGCTTAATATCACGTTGTTTTTAATGCTAGAATGCAGTGCGCTATGTCACTTGAGCATGATACTAGTGACTTCATGGATTATTGTTAATTAATTTTTATAAATTTGAAGCTTCAAGCTTGTGAAATTGTTATCCTTTGCAATATAATTCACAATTTTGTATTGTGATAGATATTTTCAAAGATCATTATTAGGAATTATTTGTATGCCAAGTCACCAGTATGTTTTGTTGAAATGTCTTTTGTAAGCTGCAGAAATTTCATAATGTTTGCCTCAAATTTTGCACAATACTAAATGAAATGTACAAAATCTATCATGAATATGGGTACTTAATGAAGGTTATGAAAGCTTTGAGTGATATCGCGGTGGTCACTATGTGTATATAAAGAATTACATTCTCATAGGAATGTTAAAAGAAGTACTTATAGTTAACTGATTATGGTGTAAGATTTACTTACTATGTGTATATAAAGAATTACATTCTATGAAAGCTTGCAAAATGATTATGGTGCAATAGGCAGTCTGAGTAACTGATTATGTTGTTAGATTTACTTACTATCTTCATGGATTTACCAGCCATTCAACTATTTTGGTGGCGTACTTTTGCATCGACAATTCAGCAAGTCCTTGCAATTGTTAGAAACCTTACCTCTAGAAGAAGATGCAACATCGATGTGATGAGAACTAACAAGATTAATGGAAATAGCATTAACAGTAGGAGATGAAAGAATCAAAAGTCCTTGCAATTGTTTTGGAGTGTTGCTTATCAGAGAAGCAATGGTGCTGGAATCCGAATTGACAGAAACAGAAGCAGGGATTGCTCATAACTAACATTGTTGTAACATGAAGGACAACTATGCTTAAAGAAGAATGTAACCACAATGTGGTTAGTCCTATTGCAATAAGTGCAGAATCTACCAGAATTGTTCTTCTTGAGGAAAGGTTTGCCTCCACCATTGCAATTAACTTGTCTTTCTTGTTGAACTATATTGGAATAAAAATTGGATGACAGAGGTGAAGGTTACGTTACATGATCAAGATCTGAGACGTAACAGCAGCAAAATTATTGTTTAAGCCTTGAAAAATATTATCACACAATCATATCCTCATAATATTTCAACAGTCTTGGAAGTGTGACAACAACAATCAGATGCAGAGGCACATGTAGGGATAGGTAAATGATATGAAGTGGTGCGAAGATTATCTCAGCATGTCACATAGAAACTAAGAATGTAGGATGAAATTATGAAGATGAAATCAGCACAATTAACAATAAACAAAATGTGTATCATTCTTTAATTAGATTGTTTTTTCATGAATGAGGATTAAGATGGATGTCAAATATTATGATGTGTATGTGAACGTGTATTAGTTATAGTATTTATAACTTTATATCCAATGACCAATGGTTTACATGATATAATATCTTTATTGCTGCTAACTTCTCTGATTATGATCAGCCCTTTATAGCTGCAAACTTTATGAATTATGATGCAGATAAGTAATTAGGTGAAATGATTATATGTATTTAAGACATCATAGCACCTTAAGGCACAAATCATCAACTAACCCTGCCAATTTTATTCATCAAAATTCGCCTAATTATGCTTAAAGTTCAGAAACATGTTTAACAGAATATTTTATCATGACCAGATATCAAAATAGTTATATTTTGCGGTATGCTTTATTTAGCTGCCATGATTAAAGCAGTTCTTTGGAATAACCTTTCAGGTTTGCGCATCAAAAGAGCGAAAACGATATCCGACTTAGAAAAATATCAAGTTTTTAATAGAAAAGGTTAAAGCGAAAGCATTTCTTTTCTTTTAATTAAGATTTTATTGAATTTAGAAAAAGGAATTTTTAGGCCTGTAATTATACGCTACGAAAGTAGGTTGTTACGCGTCTAAAAATTCCGACAACGTGTTGCGAAAGCAAACATTGTCTCTTGTTCGATAAATTCTACAAGCAGCTTTAATTATCTCGTTACCATTTAATTAGCGCAATAATTTACGTGAGTGATGGAAGTCGACAGAAACCGTCGTTTTGGTCTCTACTCGTCCATTAATTAATTAAAAACCTTTTTATTCCGCGCAAATTCCAAAATATTTTGATTTCTCCTTAGATAAACACAGTAACAGCGAACTTCGGTAGTTGTAAAATTGGTCTTGTGGATACGATACTTTTTATACTAAAACCGACATAGCCGTACACTTGCAGCCCTGTCATTTCTCCTATGAGTTTGATTCGATGGAACGATCAGGGTGTAACCAATATGATAGAACATGGATGGTAGTAGTCTCGATAATCCCAGTGTTTCAGGCTTTGGAGGGTTGATCCAAAATTCTGATGGTGCATGGATTCAGGGGTTTGCTGGAAATATTGGTTTCTCCAACATTCTTCATGCATAATTATTGGGTTTGTATTACAGTTTGGTCATGGCTTGGGAGATCGGTTGTTCGGAGTTGTGGTGCTATTCTAACTCAAAACTAGCAAATAAAGTTAATTTATGAACGGGTTAGCACTTGGCATCATTATGAAGCTATCCACCATAATATTAAGGAGCTTTTGGCTAGGGACTGGAAGGTCCATTTATTGCATACTCTTCGGAAGGACAACTTGAGTGCTGACTACCTTGCTAAGATGGGAGCTCGCAATCTTGAGGCTTATAATCAGAGCAGCAAACAGCCCAACAGGCGGTGTTCATACTGACAAAAATGAATTGGTACAAATATCGACTTCCTTAGAGTTTGAGCAAAATGATTATGGTGCAATAGGCAGTCTGAGTGGCTGTGCTGTGATAATGCAGGCATAACTGATTATATGTTGTTAGATTTACTTAATAATATCTTAATGTATTTACCAGCCATACAACTAGGTTTAAGTTTTACAATGCTTGAGAAGGTTAAAAGGAAACATGACAAAAAGGAAAATATGCATAGTGAGTCTCGGATTGTATTTCATCCTATGGGATTGTAAATACAATTAAGTAATTCTCATTGGGGTTATTTATGTTGATAGGATGCTTTACACATGCATTTATTTTGATAGCATGATGAGACGAGTTAATGTATTAAAATGATGTAGGATGAAATTAGCACAATTAACAATAAGCAAAATGTGTATCATCCTTTAGATTGTTTTTTCATGAATGAGGATTAAGATGGATGTCAAATATTATGATAGTTATAATAACTGATATGACAATCGGAAATAAGAAATAGCAAGAGTTTTGTCAAAATAAAACAGAAAGAGTTCATCTGTTACTAACCCAATATTACAAATGTCTACACGGAAATTTTAAAATATAATCATCAAAAGGGATAGATACTTTGAACAAAAATCAACATATACACTTAATTACTGATCCCATCATCCAAATGGTGCAAAGGGATTGTCCTCTTTGTTGTTTGAAAGGCACCCCTCATTGGCAAGTTCTGTTTATTGTTTTGATCAAATAACAAACAAAGGTTTTAATATGTTTTGATCAAAAAAGAACAAGGGCATGACTCAAACTTACCTTCATGTAGCTGTATCACTTGAAGATGCAGGTTGTGAAACAGGTTTGTCGTCAAAGTATGTCAAAGTATGCTTCTCGGCGATGTTGGTTGTATTACTTTCCTCTTCTTTCTTCTTAGAGCCTTTTGTTCATTGTTTTGATAAAAATAAGAACCCAAACGGTGAGGATATTTTAATATGTTTTTGATCAAAAAGGAATAAGACAAGACTCAAACTTACTTTCCACTTCCTGCTGATAAGCAAGAACGGGAGGCTTCTCAGCAAGAATAGGGTCAGTCGTCAAAAAAGGCTCTCCATCTACGCTCTCTTGTTTTAGCATCTTAGCAACTCCTGCTTATTGTTTTGATTAGATACGAAAGCAAAGGATGAATTTTAATATGGTTGACTGTTAAAAAAGAAAAAGACATGGCACAAACTTACTTTCAACTTCTTGTTTATAAGCAAGAAAAAGGTTTAGAAACATGGTCGACACATGATGCTTCTTGGCAACAAGAGGGTCGGTCGTGACTTGAGGCTCTCCCTCTATGCTCTCTATTTTTAGCATCTCAGCAAGTTCTGTTTATTGTTTTGATTAGATGAGAAAGCAAAGGATGAAAATATTTTAATATGTTAGAAAGGTAAAAAAAGAAAAGGACAAGGCACAAACTTACTTTCCACTTTTTGCTGATAAGCAAAAAAAATGTTTAGAAACATGTGAGGAGGCCTCTCAGCAAGAAACGGGTCAGACATCACAGGATGCTTCTCAGCAACACGCGGTTTGGTCCTTACGAACTTACTCTCCTTTTCTTTCTTAGCAGGAAAAGGGTTGCAAACCGGATTGGTTGTCTCAAGAGGCTCTTCCTCTAAGCTCTCTACTTTTTGCCTCTTAGCAACTCCTGTTCATTTTTCATCAAATAAGACACCAAAGAGTGACCATTTTGTTAATATGGATGAATGTTTTAAAAAAAATAAGACACAAACTTACTTTCAGCAAGAAACGGGTCAGACATCACAAAAAGCGAGTCGGATGTCACAGGACGCTTCTCAGCAACAAGCGGTTTGGTCATTACGAACTTACTTTCCTTTTCTTTCTTAGCAGCAAAAGGGTTGCAAACCGGATTGGTCGTCTCAAGAGACTCTTCCTCTAGCCTCTTAGTAACTCCTGTTCATTTTTCATCAAATAAGATACCAAAGGGTGACCATTTTGTTAATATGGATGAATGTTTTAAAAAAAATAAGGCACAAACTTACTTTCAGCAAGAAACGGGTCAGACGTCACAAAAAGCGTGCCGGATGTCACAGCAGGAGTATGATTGTCGGCAATGTTGGTCTTCACAGCAGGACGTTTATTACGAAGAAATTCAGAAAATGGAGACCAGTCGGTATATTCCATCTTAGCAACTTCAACTTCTGTTTATTCATAAGGCAAGATAATAAGCACGGATTCACATAACATATTGATGAAGGGTGAGAGAGAGAGAGAGAGAGAACTATGAATCAATATGAAAACACACTCAATTTTACAAAACCTCACAGTCTAAAAAAAGCCCCAATTAAAGGTTTTAAACCCTAATCCCCCAATGCGAGAAGATTTGAATATTTCAAAGTGTCAAAGCAGGGTTAGGATAGTTAAATATGGTTGAAAGTTAAAAAAGAAATAGACCGAGTCACAAACTTACTTTTATCTAGCTGCTTTAGATCAAAAATTGAGTTGAAATTGAGAGACATCTTAGAAGGCTGATAACAACATAGTTTTCTTTTCATTTTTTCATTGTAGCTTTCAACTTCTAATCCTGTTCATCATTCAGATCAAATAAGAAAACAAAGGGTGAGGATATTTTAATAGTGTTGAAAGTTGTTAAAAAGAAAGAGACAGGGCACAAACTTACCTTCATTTGGGAACGGCTTGGGAAATGGCAAAGTATGATTGTCGGCAATGTTGGTCTTCACAGCACGAGGTTTATCACCAAGAAAAAATTCAGAAAAATACTTACGGTCCTCTTCTTTCTTCTTAGCAAGATACCGTTCGCAGTGTTCCTTCAGCAATGGAGACCAGTCGGTATATTCCATCTTAGCAACTTTGGTCGTCACAGGAGGAGGAGGCTTCTCCTCAGAAATAAACTTAGTTTCCTCAGCTTCTTGCTTCTTAGCAGGAAATAGGTCGTTGTTTTCCATCTTAGCAACTTCTGTTTATTCATCAAAGGCAGCAAGATAATTAATTATATGAAAACACAGTGTCAAATTCAAATCAAAGGTTTTAAACCCTAATAAGCATGGATTCACATAACATATTGATCAAGGGCGAGAGAGAGAATTATGAATAGATATGAAAACACACACATTCAATTTCACAAAATCTCTCACAGCCCAATTAAAGGTTTTAAACCCTAATCCCCCAATCCAAGAAGATTTGAATATTTCAAAGCCTCGCATAACAGATTCGAATATTGACTTTGTTTTGAAGGTTTAATTCCATCAAAACAAAGTAAATTTCTCAAATTATGAACAAGATTTGAAAAAGAATTAAATTATCAGAGCAAAAATGATGGAGAAAGAAAGATGTCCCGCGCGTAAATAGAGAAAATACCTGAAAGTGAAAAAATCCAAATAAAGATTCAAAATGAGGGGGAGTAAACGAACCAGCAACGAGACAAAATCTTTCACAGCCTTAAAAACCCTAATCCCCGAACCTGAGAAGATTAGAATATTTAGGGTTCAATTTCTCAAATAATGAATGAACAAGATTTGAAAGAGAATGAAATAAAGCAAAGCAAGAATGATACTTCTGAAATAATGAATGAACAAGATTTGAAAGAGACTGAAATAAAGCAAAGCAAGAATGATACCTGAAAGTGATCGAGGTATTTTTCCAATTTGAAGATTCAAATCAAATTGAAGACTTTATATATAATACCCAAAGGGGTTTGCAAATGGCTAAAGGGATTTGCATCCTTGTCAAGACACTTTTAACGACATGTAGGCTGTGTTTGCTAAAAATAGCGGATAGCTGATAAGCTAACTGAAGTGTTTGGTAAAAATAGCAGTTCAACTAGCTGATAAATGTAAAATGACATAAAGGATATTCTTAATTCATAATAAAAATTATATCAATTAATATTTAAGTATTTCTTTAAAAAAATACTTTAAATTTATTAATTTAATATATTCTATGTATTATAAATTAAATAAAATTTTATTCACTAAAATTTTATCTTATATTTATTATCATTTAAGTGTTTCCACTTTATAAAGAAAATAACATTTACCTAAAAAAAAGGTAACACTAATAGAGTAATACTAATAAAAGTAACACTAAGAGAATAAAGAAAATAACACTTACCTCAAAAAAAAAAAAAAAAGTAACACTAATAGAATAATAGTATTTTGTTTCGTAAAAAAAATCAAGGTATATATTTTTTCAAAACAAAAAAAAAGGCCAGCTGATATATATACAAAAATTGGAATAAAGGGATAGTAGTCTTTATTACGTAGCTTATTATAAAAATTGTAATGGATAAAAATGGAATTTAAATGAAATAATAAGGGTAAAATTGGAAGAAAAAGTGAGAAGCTATAAGCTCAAACGCTACTTGAAATAGCTTCTGAAAAATAGCTTATAAGCTCGTGAAATAAGCTATAAGGTCATGGTAAAAAAGTGATACCAAACAGAGCTTTTTTTGTCAAACGAGCTTATAACCTATAAGCTAAGAGCTAAAAGCTCTTTTTTGGGTTAATAGGCCTTTACCCCCTGCAATATAGGTCACTTTTGGTTTTCCCCCCTATAAAAAATTTTTGTCCGATTCCGTCCTTGTAAAAAAAAATTTGTTTTGGAAAACCCCCCTAGGCCAGCTGACTGGGCATTTTCGCTGATGTGGCACGCTGAGTCACCATTTTCTGATGACGTGGCGCGCTGACAGTATATTTCTTTTTTTTTTATTGTGTACACGTGGCATTTGTGATTTTTTTTTTTAAAATAATTAAAAAATTTTAAAAAACGAAAAAAAAATGCTGAAAAATACAAAAATTTAAAATAAAAAATAATGAAAAAAAATCTCAAAAAATACTAGAAAAAAAAAATTATAAAAAAAAATCTTAATTAAGTTCCTGAACAATTCTAAAAAAGATCAAGTTCCTGAAAGAAAAAAAATTCGAAATTTTTATAAAAAGTGTTATTTTTATAATAAGAAAATTTATATAAAATCTTATTATTTTTTATAAGAAATACTTATAAAAAGTGTTACTTTTATAATAAAAAAATTTATTTAGAAATTCTAAAAATCTTATTATTTTTTATCAGAAATTTTTATAAAAAGAAAATTTATTTCGAAATTTTTTAAAAAAAGATTCAAATTTTTTTCAGGAACTTGATATTTTTTAGAATTTTTCAGGTTTTTATAATTTTTTCGAAAATTTCAATACATATTGATTTTATTTTTTTTTCATTATTTTTTATTTTATGAGATTTTTTTATTTTTTCGGTATTTTATCATATTTTTTTATTTTAATTTTTTCAGAATTTTTTTATTTTTTCAGCATTTTTATCAATTTTTTTCATTTTTTTAAAAAAAAAATCACAAATGTCACCTGTACACAATAAAAAAAATTAAAAATTATACAGTCAGCGTGCCACCTCAGCGAAAATGCACAGTCAGCTGGCCTAGGGGGGTTTCAAAACAAAAATTTTTTACAAGGATGAAATTTAAAAAAAAAAATTACAGGGGGGAAAACCAAAAGTGACCTATATTGCAGAGGGGTAAAGACCTATTAACCCTAAATTTTAATAAGAATCAACTTATAAGCTTTTAATATAAGTTTAATTTGAAATCACCTGTGTAACTGTGTTCATCCACTGCCTTCTATTCACTACTCAGAAATCTATGAGATATAACCCTTTGTTATTCATCTGTATTACGCTCTTTCTCTGTATCCCAATTTCACAAATCTCAATCTCAATGGTGATAGCAGCGCTTCAGCAAACCGACCAAATCTAACTCAAGCTAAATTGTTGGACCTCTGTTTGGTTGGTCGTGTGATGGTGAACAAACCCACCACTTAGCAACACTCGAGGCACGGCTAGGTCCCATCTGGGAACCAAAATATCAGATGACACTGATTCTGATGGATGGCAATAAGTTCATGGTTCAACTCTATTCCAAGGCGGACCTCACCAGAATCCTTGACCGTAGTCCATGGTTACTCGATAACAACATGTTGATTCTGAAAAAAGTGGCTATTGGGGAAGATCCTCTGACAATGGCCATGGACACTACTGAAATCTGGGTACAAATCCATCAGTTGCCATTCGGGTTCATGGATGAAAGGATAGGCGCGCTTGTTGGCAGCCACATTGGGAAGATGATCAAGTTTGATGATGAAAACAATTACGGGCCGTGGCGCAAGTATATGAGGGTCAGAGTTCAAATTGATGTGAAGGTTCCATTACAACAAGAGCTGATCATTTAGCGGGAGAACGGTGAAAGCATCAAACTTGTCTTCAAGTTTGAGAAACTAGGTAAATTCTGTTTTGTGTGTGGTGTCATAGGGCACTCTGAAAACTTTTGCAGTGATAAATTTGAAGCAAGTTCGGAAGGTAATTCAAAGAAATGGGGTGCTTATCTGCGAGCTGAAAATAATTCGGTTGGGGGAGGAAGCAAAGAAGCGAACAAATGGATTGTTGGTGGCCGGAACAAAACCTCCGGCAGTCGGAACGATGAGGGCGCTGCAGTTAATAGCACTCATTGTCATTCAAGAGCAATAACTGGGGTTGGTGTCTCAAACCACAAAGTCTACGGGCGAATTAAAGTAGGTATAAATGCTGAATCCTTAGCTTTAACATTTTTCAAATACACTGAATGTGAAAGAACAGATGGTACCGGACTAGTGCGTTGGTGGACGGAGATTGATCCGATGGAAGATATTGAGACTGGGATAAAATCACAGGAAGGCGGAGCTAGCACTGCGTTATTTATTCCAAACTTAACAAAGTCAGATTAGGTGAACAAGGTGTTAGCAGAAGGAATGATAGAAAAAGATGAATTCCTATATGCTAATGGAGGGGATGCTGAAGCAATGTGGAAGTTAATTGACCTTGAAGCCCATCAAAAAGAAAGCCCACAACTCTCTAGGGTGGGAATGACAAAAGCGCGTGAAGAAAAGGAGGAAGGGAGGAAGCTATTGGCCGATAGCTAGGTCCCACGGGGGAACAGCCAGCAGACAAACCAGGGACAGCACAATCATGTTGTAATTTTCGATGCCAACAAACAGCAGGTGGGCCCATCTGCTAGTCAAACTGTCCAGCTTTTATTGCAGCAATCATCAGCAATAAAGAAGATGTCTGCGCAAGTTTACATGCAACTTTTTGCAAAGGAGACAGCACCATTTAATGTCTCCTTTAAAAATAACAATTCTGATTTTCAGGTCCAGAAAGTGGATAAGGCCCAACAATTAATGACTGCAGGACAATCTTCAGCGATGGTCCCAGCTTTCAAAACCACTGAATACCTTGCAGAGTTTACCGCCACAAAAGATATGCCGAGTCAAGCAAGTCGCGGCCGAGCTACAAGGTAGGAAAAGGGAGCGGCTATTGTCCAAAGTCATGGGAAGCCTAGAAAGCCGATCATTGCCCGGAGTATAGTACAGCCAGATTCTTTTATGGCTTCTGCTCGTGGTGCTAATAGAGTAGGCGGGCCTCAAGAAGATGCTGGGCCTAAAAAAAGGTCTAGGACAGAAATGGCTGAAGAAGGAGATAAAGGGAAGGAGGGGAGAAAAGATATGTATGTTGTTAATAACCCAGTTTTTGAGGAAAATGTAACGGTGGGACCTGCTCAACAGGCCTGTCGAGACCAATGAGTACTATAGCTTGGAATTGCCGAGGCCTGGGAAACCTGCGAGTAATTCCTAAAATCAAATTCCTTGTTCGGTACTATAAACCGGACATTCTTTTTCTCTGTGAAACTATGGTTGACATTAATAAAATAGAGGAATTCCGTTATCTTTTGGGTTATGATTCTTGTTTTGCACCTGCTAGAATTAATAAAGGCGGAGGCATTGCCTTGTTCTGGCGTAATAAAGTAAATTGCAGTATTGTTAATTATTCGGCTAATCATATAAGTGCTAAGATTGAAGAGGTCATTCAAAGGGCATGGATTTTTACGGGTTTTTATGGCTATCCAGAAACTGCTAGAAGGAGAGAATCTTGGAATTTCATTAGGAGTCTTGCTAGGCAAATCACTTTACCGTGGTGTCTTATGGGTGACTTTAATGACATACTTCACTCCGAGGAGAAAAAAGGTAGGGCCACCAGACCAAATTGGCTTATCAGGGGCTTTCGTCAAGCAACACAAGACGCTGGCCTCATTGATATTCATATGGAAGGCTACCCTTTCACTTGGTTCAAAAGTTTGGGTACTCCGCGTGCTGTTGAAGAAAACCTTGATCGAGCTCTAGTAACTACTTCCTGGTTACAACTTTTCCCGAATGCAAAATTGGAAAATCTTGTTGCTCCATCATCAGATCATTTCCCTATCTTGCTGGATAAAACTCCGACAGTTCGAAGTCATAGAGTTGAAAGATCTTTCAAATTTGAAAATGCTTGGAGAGTTGAGGAAGGAATGAATGAGATTGTTCAAGGGAGTTGGATTGGAAACTCAGATACAAGTGTCATCAATAAACTTTCAAGATGTGCAGAAGATCTAACGCAATGGAGTAAAAACCATTGTAACAAGCTTCAACACAACATTGAAAAATGTCGTAAAAATCTCAGTAGATGCCGCACCATACACGGTATCCAAGATGAGGTTCAGTTTGATAATCTGAGGCAAAAACTCAATCAACTAATCATTCAAGAGGATATGTACTGAAGACAAAGAGCCAAAACTCATTGGTATCGTGATGGAGATCTAAATACAAAAAAATTTCATGCTGCAGCAACTTCTAGGAAAAAAGTCAACAAATTACTTTCTCTGGAAAATAATGAAGGAATTCGCATTACAGATGAGGTCGGTATGTGTTCTGTTGCAAAGAACTACTTCGAAGAGTTATTTGAAGGCCATGATAGTGTTCGCTCTCCTGTTGTTAATATGCTAAATCAAGTAATTGATAATGAAGACAATGTCCAATTAACAGCTCCCTTTAGCAAAGAAGAGTTTAAAGAAGCAATGTTCTCTATGCAACCTGATAAATGCCCTGGCCCTGATGGTTTTAATCCGGGGTTTTACCAACATTTTTGGTCTGTCTGTAGTGATGATATCTTTACTGAGTGCTGTCAGTGGATGAATGAAGGACAATTTCCACCATCTCTGAACTCCACAAATATAGCATTGATACCAAAAGGTGCAGAACAAAAATCCATGAAAGACTGGAGACCTATAGCCTTGTGTAATGTCCTTTACAAACTTTTGTCAAAGGTTCTGGCTAATCGTTTGAAGAAGATTCTACATAAATGTATTGCGGGCTCACAGTCTGCCTTTGTTCCGGGTAGATCTATCCTGGATAACGCTTTAGTGGCCATTGAAGTTGTTCATTATATGAAGACCAAGACAAAAGGTAAAGAAAAAAGTGTGGCATTGAAGCTGGATATTAGCAAAGCATATGACAGAATTGATTGGGCATACCTCAAATATGTTATGAGTAAAATGGGTTTCTCAGAGAAATGGGTCCAGTGGATCATGATGTGTGTGGAAACAGTTGATTACTCGGTCATTTTAAACAAAGGAAAGGTTGGCCCCATCATACCTGGTCGTGGGCTACGTCAGGGTGACCCTTTATCACCATATCTGTTTATTCTCTGTGCTGAAGGTCTTTCGGCACTAATCAGAAATGTTGAAAACAGAGGGGATCTTCAAGGCGTTCGTGTTTGTCGAAGTGCCCTGAGAGTTTCTCATTTATTGTTCGCTGATGACTGTTTCTTGTTTTTCCAAGCAGATGTGCATCAAGCGAATATAATGAAAGAGATTTTGAACAAGTATGAAGAAGCATCAGGTCAAGCTATCAGTCTCCCCAAGTCCGAAATTTTTTATAGTAGGAATGTGGATGACCTAATAAAACACTCCATTACTAATATTCTGGGGGTTAGAGCGGTTTTAGGGACTGGTAAATACCTTGGTTTACCTTCCATGATCGGCCGTAGTAAAAAAGCAACCTTCAGTTTCATCAAGGATAGAGTTTGGGAGAAAATTAGTAGTTGGAGTAGCAAATGTCTGTCAAAAGCAGGGCGTGAGGTTATGATCAAATCTGTGCTTCAGGCCATACCTTCCTATATAATGAGCATATTCAGACTACCCAATACTCTCCTGGATGAAATTGAGAAGATGATGAACTCTTTTTGGTGGGGTCATGGTGGCTCAAGTAATAGAGGTTTGAATTGGCTTTCTTGGGAGAAACTTTCGGTTCACAAAAAGGATGGAGGAATGGATTTCAAGGATTTGGCAGCATTTAATGTGGCGATGCTTGGTAAACAAGGTTGGCAACTACAAACTAATCCGGATAGTCTTGTCTCAAAAATTTTCAAAGCTAGATATTACCCAAATAGCAATTATCTAAATGCTAAGTTGGGTCATAACCCTAGTTTTGTTTGGCGAAGCATTCTCAGCGCCAAAGTGGTGGTTAGACAAGGAGCTCGTTGGAAAATAGGTTCGAGTTTCGACATTCCCATCATTAACGAGCCATGGATTGGCTCAGGGTCCAGCATTCCACCCGTCGGTGATGATATGGTGGCCCTTCAACCTTATTCAGTTGGTAATCTAATCGACCAAGAGCGCAAAGTTTGGAATGAATCTTTGATCCGTCAACTCTTTGCAGTTGAAACGGTCCAAACCATCTTAAACACTCCTTTGCATCATCAAGTCGAGAGGGATAAAATGATTTGGAAGGCAGAAAAGAATGGCCATTATTCTGTGAGAAGCGCCTATCGCATCTGCATAGAAGAAGTAATCAACAATGATCATCTGCGCAAACCGGGGTACTGGAGTGGTATCTGGAGATTAAAAGTTCCCCCGAAAGTCAAGAACTTAGTTTGGAGGATTTGCAGAGACTGTTTTCCAACTCGTGTGAAATTAAGAAGCAGAGGTGTTAACTGTCCCTTAGAATGTGTTATGTGTGAGGATCCCCACGAAGATAGTTATCATTTGTTGTTTCATTGCCCAATCGCAGTTAATATATGGCAGTCCGCAAACCTTTGGCACTTGATTGCGCCAGCTGTTCACCAATCTGATAATGCTCCTGATATTATTTTCCACTTATTACAAAGCTTATCTGCCGAGCAAAATGAGAGCATTGTTACTATAATATGGAGTTTATGGAAAGCCAGGAACATGAAGCTTTGGCAACAGGTGTCAGACTCGAATTTCACCATTCTGGAAAGAGCAAAACATCTTTTGGAAGGCTGGCGTAGTGCTAATCATAATAAACATCCTTTGAGGCACGGTAACTCAGCTTCCACGTTGAATAATTCACAGCATATTCAAGACAGGCATGTTCGTTGGAGGAAACCGAGTGTTGGCAGGTATAAATGTAATGTTGATGCATCCTTCCCAAACAACTCCAACCAAGTAGGTTTTGGAATGTGCATTCGTGATTCCGATGGGAATCATGTCCGGTCTAAAACCATGATTTTCTCTCCAGCCTGTTCCATTGATGTAGGGGAGGCCCTGGGTCTACATCACGCGATTCGGTGGATATATGAACTTCAACTTACAAATGTTGATTTTGAAGTTGACTCTAAAAGAGCAGCTGATTATTTCAACAATGGTCGTGGTGATATCACCGAATTTGGTTCTATAATGGACAGCAGTATTTACTTTACCAAGACCTATTTAACAAACTCTCATGTCGAGTTTATTAGGAGGCAGGCGAATGAGGTTGCACATACTCTAACTAGGGCAGCCACATCTAGTACTAGCTTCCAGACCTTTGATGATATTCCTGCATGTATTTCTGATTTGATATTTAATGAAATGATATAATTTACTTTTTCTCAAAAAAAAAAACAAAAAAAAAAAACTTTTAATATTTTTCTTGTCAATTAGTCTCGTGGGTAGAAATTCATTTTTTTAAGATGAATAATGAACTATTTGAGATTTGAATATCGACCTTGTATATATTATGTGATATCTCTACCAACTGAGTTAAGTTAACGGAAGACAAAAGATTTTAATAGTATAAAGGCTTAAAACTAAAAAACAAAGTGAAACGACAAATAAATCAGAATACAATAAAGGAAAAAATGGGTTGGGTGACTCATCTACGCACATAATTTATAGTTCAATACTAAGGGAATTGATCCGATCTAACCCACTTATACAATTGGATATGTTGGATCAGAGCGACCGGACCTGTCCCTTATACACTCTATGTAGTATGAGTGGTTATCCTTCCTAGAAAATTGCTTTTCTGACTTGAGTTTCTTCCTTAAACACACGGAAATATCCAAAATGTCCTCAACGGTAGTTAACTAACGTTCACACTAGTAGATACGGACAGTGCAGTCTGTATTCCTTTTTTCAGCCATTTTCGGTTTGCTTTTACCTGTAATTTTAAACGGCAATTTCAGATGAAATCAAACCAATACAACTAACATCCAGCAATCATAAACAACAACATTACATAATTTATCAATGATTCATTAAAATTACACAAATACGACAATACTATAATGTTACACAAATGTTTGAAATTCAACAATGTTTGAATTTATGTAATGTTTGAAATTCAACATTACATAAATTCTTACAAGCATCTTGGAATTCAATTACATTACTTGCATATAACTCTTGAGTAGAAACTGCATCTTCGTCAAGTCACCCATTTTTTCCTTTTTGAATTTATGACGTTCATTGTAGACTTGTTTGATATTTGTCATGGACTCTTGTCTTTTCTTCTTCAAATTTGTCAAAATATTTTTTGGTTTTACCGAACTATTGGTCAAGTCACATACAATCGCCTTGTCGTCCTCCATTAATATTCCCGCAAGAAGGTGCCCTGCTAAATATGGCAACATCTTATGGTTGTGAACACCATTAAGAATAGCCAACTTCCAAGCATTTTCTTCCTTAACGACATATCCATGCAACTTGAACAAATACCCACATTTTCTTGATCCTGTTGCTTCATGCTTCAATTTTTTTCTTCGGTATTTTGTGCTCGCCAATCCTTTCACAAACCAATTCCAACACTGGATTTCTTATTGCACAAGATCTTTTTATGATAACCATAAATTCAGCCCTATTTGCTTGTCAACGTACCCAACCAAGCAATTCGTCTTTATCTTTCCATGTCTCTCAGCTCGAAAAGAAATGAGATGTGTCCACTTTGTTGTCACGAAGTTTGGACACACTAGAATGGACGCTAAAAGCCTCAACTTTAATGGGAGCTTCAACTTTCACTGAAGTTTCAACCTTAATGGGAGCTTCAACTTTCACTGAAGCTTCAACCTTCGGCAGTTTGATCTCGACGAAAGAATTGACAACACTAGGTTTTCGATCAACCAGATCATCACCCGCATTCTCAATCAAGGCTATAAATAAACAACATATAATTGCAAAACTAATCAATTAACATGTATCTAATATAAAGTAGAACATAAATAAATAAATAAATATTTATAAAAAACAAAAAACAAAAAAAAACAAAATTTAGGCAATAGCACTCCATTGAAATTTTTTTGAAATTTTTCAAAGTCCCCAACAGTAGTTAACTGCAGCTGGTTCTTCATCCCCAGCGGTAGTTAACTACCGTTGGGCTGCATGTCAGAAGAAGAAAAAATTGCAGGAAAATGGCTCAAACGGAAATGAGTTTAACGATGCAATACATGTTTTTTGACGTCAAATGTGTGTAGAAACCTTCTAACAATCCATCTACAACGATTTGGAACCAAAATTTGAAGGAAAAAAAAATTAAAGAATTTTTTTTTAGGTAAAGTGATGATGATGTAAGGTGATGAGTGAATAGGGAGATAGAGTTGTACTAGTTTTGGGGGGAAATCACGAAGTGAGTTAACTACCTTTATACTCAACGGTAGTTAACTGTTGTCGGTTGCTCAACGGTGGAAGCATTTGAGACATTTTCATGTGTTTTTAGGAAGTTATTGAAGTCAGAAAAGCAATTTTCTCCTTCCTAAATATAGCACCTTATTAAGCAATAAGCATTGGGCTCATCCCCAACAACATTCTACATTCAATTAAGTATACCAACTTATTGAAAATAATAATAACATACTAAGAAAAAATGTGTGATTGATAACTGATAAGAAACATTCAGTTTTCGTACTGTTGCAACTAAGTGATACTTCAAATTGCCACAAAAGTTGGTTTAATATCTATTCATTTCATTACACCTATCACGTTGTACATTAAAAATACTCTCACTATCCCAAAATAATTGTAGTTTGAAATAACAAAATATCTCAAATTAAGTGTCGTTATTTTCTTATAATGTTATCCCAAAATTAACATAGTGTCTCTCCCAACTCATTATATTTTACAATTTATTTATGATGAAGAATAATATTCCAACCATGAAAATGCAGTAACATTAAAGAATTTAAGGGAGATTTTTTTTTTTAACAAACAAAAATGGAATTATATTAACCACCAAAAGCAACTCTTCTAGCACAAGGTGTGCCACAAGAACTACTTTACAAATACAGAGTTATACAACCAACCAAAACAAACTATCACGCGATGCCCAAACATTGTAAGGGACTTGAACACCACCTATCTGAACCAAACCTAAAGACCACCTTTTTGGCTTTCAACCAGGCTAAAGATATATATTTAACTTTATCTAGCAACCTGAGAATAGAAGTTACAACATTATTGAAAACCCTGTTATTACGTTCGTTCCATAAAACTCAAACGCATACGAGCCAAATAAGCTGAAGAAAATCTCTAGTCGCTTTTCGTTCGATAGATTAGATTTTGTAATTACACGTAAAGAATATCATATTGACATAAAAAAATGTAAAATATATAATACCCAATAATTGATAAAAATAATTTGATGAATCTATAATTTTATTCAATAATTTGTTGCCTTTTTAATATCCTTTAATATCCTTTTTATTATTGGAAGAAGAAAGTACATGGTGGTATTATTCATTTCACGATTTTTGTTGGTACAAATTGATGAGTATTGGTATTTAAACATGCACGGACTGTATGCGCATAAATGTGTGACAGATAACTAATTCAATGTTACTACTCGAATATAGGATTGAATTTGGTGAATGAAGAAACGGTTCTATTTGGTGAAAATTATATTAAAGGTTTGAAAATTCAGAGAATCACCAAACAACCTTTTGAGCCTATCCTTTCAAAAAAACAAAAAAAACCTTTTGAGCCTATCAAAAAAATAAAAAAAAAAATGGAAAAAAAAATATATATATATATATATGTATATGTTGAAGAAGTTAATAATTAAATAACTAGAGCTCTAAAAAATATATTCAAGGATTTAATATAGAATATGAAAAAATGTATGTTTAAAAATATTTGGTTGCTTAAAAAACTAAGTCTTGGCTAAAATGTTGTGCTTCATTTAAGTAACTAAATATACGAAGCAGTCCCCAGCCTTAGCAATAGCTACTTATAGATGACCTAAGCACTAGTTATTTAATACTCCATACATTTACAAGTTGAATCAATTACCCGCACATGCCTATAAATGATTAATATAAGAAGAATGATGTTAGTAATACACACTTCTTTGGGATAGAAAGTGAATATTCTTTCTTTGACTCGAAGTTGTATTGCGACTCTTCCGGATTATGTCATACAATCTAGTCATACCTATATCCATATGTGATGAAATTAGAAATAATTCATAACTGCCACCTTAACCTAGTTAGTTAAGAATTTGTTAAAAAAACTAGTTAGTTAGTGAGATAGGTTATGTTACAAGCAAGTGTTAGTTTTGCTTATATAAAGGCTTTGTAACGTGTACATTCACTTCTTAATGAGATTCACATTGCAAGCATAATCTCTCTATTATGCGCAATAGAACACAGTTTCTGCTCTAACAATTGGTATAGAGAATTTGGGTTAAATCAAAGGGAAATACGAGTGAAGTGTGAGGGGAATCATTCTTGGGAAACATTGAGTCAGGTGTGAGCATTGATTTCTTGAAAAAGCAAGATGAATAGCAATGGTTTTGGATCAAACATTCTGGTTCTTGATGACAAGAACTGGGAACGATGGAGTGCCTTGATGAGATCTCTATTTGGAGAACAAGATGTGAGTGATCAAGTGCAGAATGGCTATGAAAATTTGGGGGTAAATCCAATTGAAGCACAAAGATTGACCTTCAAAGAAGCAAAGAAGAAAGATTGTAAGGCACTGTTTTACATTCAACAAAATGTTAATAATCAACATTTTAAGAAGATTTCACAAGCAACAAGATCCAAAGAAACTTGGGATATGCTAGAGAATTATCATAACGTGGGAGAAAAAGTGAATCAAGTCAAGTTGCAGCCATATAGAAGAAAGTATGAGATTATGCAAATGGAGGAAGATCATAAAGTAAGTGATTGCTTCTCCGAGATGATTTAGATTGTGACTTTAATGAAAAATTGTGGTGAAAACATCTTAGATCATATGGTAGTTGATAAAGTCTTGAGATCCTTAAGTCCAAAGTTTGATTTCATAGTAGTAGCAATCTAGGAAGCAAAGGATGTTAAAACTATGAAGATTGAAGAATTGCAAAGTTCCTTGGAAGCACATGAATTACTGGTGATTGATAGAGGTTCAGAAAGATTAGTACAACAAACTCCTCAAGCTCAAACAACCAAGAAAGAGGGAAACTACAATGTGTTGCTTGGGGACAAAAAGTACAATTCTTAATTTCTACTCATTTTTCAAGTCATTTAAAATCCACATAGGATAAAGTCTTGCTTGGGGACAAACTCAAATGCAAAAAGTTTGGGCACACTCACATAAATATTTATTCTTTTAAAGACTCTCCTAGTAGAAAGCTTTGATCATTCCTCTACTGAAATTTCACTACCAATGTGTTTGAAATATGTTTCTCGACCTAAAAATCTCACTCAAAGACATTTAACCATTAGTCTCTAAGTTTTCTAAAAGTTCACTCACGAGCATCTGCATCTCAAATCCTCCACATATGTGCTTCAAACAAAACTGGTCGTTATTAAACCGCCTCACACATAATGTCGTCTTCCTCGCACGTGCTCCATTCCTCTTGCACACAGGCACATTAAATATCACATTTTCAATATTTTTTAAGCCAAAAATTTATTAAGTAAATTTTTTTTAAATGTTTCATTTTTTGACATATTAAATATTTTATTTCAGTTATATGTCTGAACAAATGATTTTCTTCTTTGTAATTTTTCCCTTCCTTGGTAACAGAAACTATATACCTGGCATTATGTAACTAGCCTCATCCTGATATGGAACAACCAATGTAAATTATTTATATTGCAGAACAACTACCATTGAAATATCTTAATCACTCTCACATTCTTTTTCTCCCTCATTTATGCTTTGACAATGAAAAGACCCTTTATATTTATGTATCGAAAATCCTTCCTCTCCTGTCACATTTGGCCTAACATGAAGGCAATGAATATAATTAAAGAAGAGTACTTTTGTTTAAATACATTTTACTTTGGTATTGGATCATGAATGTAGATCCGGTTGGTAAGGAATCAACTTATATATTTTATATGTACGATTGAATTTTGTTATAGTGATAATTTTGTTGGTGAAATATGTAAATGCATATGTGAATGTAGGAAAAATTAGACATAGAATTATTATAAAGTATAAAATTAAAGAAAAATATTAGCACAAATAAATATGATTCTTCATCAAATTAAATAGAGAATAGAAAACTTATCGATTATTGACTAAGGTGTGCACATAGTACTTTGCTTAAGAGTATTTCGCCACCACGAATAGATTATTCGATACGGTAGATCTCATAGCTAGTACTCTCCAGAATACACGGTCACTTCTTGCTAGCACCGCACGTGAATTAGCAAGGTCTCATGAACAATTTTTTGGGTGCCAAAAGGAAAGTTAATTTCATTATATTTGTTATCAGAGATGATTGTGAAATAAGAGAAGGAAGAAGCTTTTCTAAATCTGTGTAATCTTTTCCATACTATTCTCCCTCACCAACCCACGTATAAAACTCTATATACATGTAAAAAAGAAGTTCCTATTAAAGTGGAAAATAGAAACCGAAAACAATAGAATAAGCAAGAGTAAATGCTATTTAGTCATGCTTGTAACCGTTAAAATGGGAGTAGAAAAAACGTGCCTATAATGACTAAGTCATGGGAAAAAACAATTGATATAATAATTAATAAATATAAACTATGATAGCATGTCTTTTTTTAAATATAAAGATAACAGTGATTTCTTTTTAATTATTACATAAAGAGAAAATAAGCAATAACATCCCCTGCGGTTAAACTCTTTCCACTGCCGTTTAAAGGAATAAAAACATCGTTTTTTTCTTTGTGATTCCAAACGTCCTGCACTGCATGTATATAATTGATAAACTGTTCTCATGGCCCCCATCCAATATCCAACAAAATATAGTGAAATCAAAGTGTTAAAATCATTTAAACAATTCAAAATTGTTAAATGATAATCACACTCATGTTACCAATAATTAGAAACACTAGAAAGCTTCAAACCACCATCTTTTATTTTTGATTACATTTAAACCATCGTCCGAGAGGCCATAAAAATAGAGAACCGCTAAGAAGTATGGATACAAATACCGACACCGGATATTAACATTAAATAAATGAACAATATTTTATCTTCCATAGATTATCTCCAATATTATGAGACAGGGTCGAACCTTGTTATTCTAGAAATAATTTTTTTTAAAGGTATTCTAGAAATACATGTATTAATCATACGTTGTTTTTGTATAATATTTTTGTACCAGAAACTCTCTCTTTTTTTGTCAAATATCCTATTGATTAAAAAATCACTCTTAAGATAAATAAATAGAGAAATTTAAAGTTTGAATTTGAACTCCAGTGTATCAAGTGATTATGTCAACGGACGACTCTCACCTAACTTTACTAAATATATTATTTTACAACAATGTATATTAATTAATTAATTTCCAAGGATCTTGACCGTAGTTTATATTTTTATTATCTTTATTCGATTTTAAAATGATTTTGACATGATATTTAACCGTCAACAGACTCACTTGAATTTGATAGAGAATTTAGTAGTTTGTGAAATACATATGTTACAAAGATTGTGGACGGTACATGGATAGGCGAGTCAATAACAATGGCTTTTGAATCGCATTCATACTAAGGATAATCTATTGCGGAGAACTGTTGTACCTCTTGATGAATGTTATTGTATAGGAGGTTTTGGAGTGGTTGCGGATAGAAATCATTTATTTGTCTAATGTGATGTTTTCAGTAGATTATGGAATTTGGTGGCCGCATGGTTGGGATACGATTTTGTGGGACATGGCTTTTTTTTTCATGAACAAAGCCAAAGGGATCAATTTTGTGCTTTAGGCGGTTTCTCTAAAAGGGATCTTCTTATGACGTCTATTTTTTGGACTTTTACAATTTGGACTATTTGGAAAGAACTTAATAGTCGAATTTCCCAGAAAAAGGTGGAGTCAATTCACTTGAGAGAATTTACCTTCAAATATATTGGTGGTTGAAATCAAAACATGCTACTTTTGATTTTGATTATCAGTTTTGATTTTTGAGCACACCTTGTGCTGGATAGATTATGGTTTCTTATTAATTCCATTTTGGCTTGATCAGAAAAAGGTGAGAGAAAATGATCAATGAATATTTAAAATAAATTATTCAAATAAGAGATATCAATTGGTTGAAACTTGTCAAAAAAAATAATGATTGGTTGAGCGATGGTTACAAGGACAACAATGACCAATGACACCCAGGTGAAATTCAAAGTCATATATATTTCATCCAACACTAGTTACTACTTACTACACTATATTATCACGAGCAATGATAATTGTACAATCACTCTGTTGCAACTTGTGGACAACTATATCTCATACTCACATTATGTTCTTACTCTTTTTATATCGATTTTGACCAATAAGAAGAGAGGAAAAAACGGTTGTCAAAAAAATTATCATCAAATGATTGTACAAATATCATTACTCTATTATGACAAAACAAAACCGGACTAAAACTCAAAGGAAGTCAATGAGGACATGATTGAAGTGATTTGTCACCTTATTATCATGCTCTTGTCGAACCCATTAAGGTTGGCATGTTAATGTTGGCTTATAACTTTGAAGTGTGTTCTTTTTAAGGTTTTAGATTCGATCATCTTGATATCAATTTTAATAGGTTGGTTTACCTTTAAAAAAAAAAAAACTGCTCTTGCTAGAGGTAGGGGCAAACCCACCATAAGGCATAGTGTGGTTGTAGCCACACCAAATTATTACCCAATTTTTTTCTTCCTATACTAGACTTAAATACTGCATTATATATATGTCGTATTTTGTTTCATATATTCTTACTTGGCCTAGTGGTAGAAAGTGTTTTTACTATCGAACCTGTGACACATTGGTAAAAAGGACACATCCAAACCATTTTTGCTATTGCACTTCATGTGTAATTAATTCGCTTTGTTAGTAATATATTTTCTTTGATATTTTAGCCACACCAATATCAAAAGTCTAACCCCATTCCTGATAAAAGGTGACGTTTATGATTTACAGCTTAATATTTTGAGGTCCTTAGTTCAAGGGATGGGTACCAAGAAAACTAATGGGAAAAGCACCTCAACCGGTCAACCTCTGGAAGGTATTTGATGTGGGTTCAATTAGGGCATCTGCTGGCCCAAGGATTATGGTGAAAATAAGAGAGAATGCTGGTAAAATGTTATATTGTGAAAATGACACAAGAACATCCTAATAACAATAGTGGCGGTGACAATGATCAATCATTTGAGTACCAATGTAGCATTATTTCATTGTGCACCTTATATTTGGTTTCTTGCTACATAAACAATTTCATGGATAAAATTTACAAAAAAAAAAAAAGACAAGAAAATAAAAATTCAGTGTTTGGTTATTGGGACAGTGTTTTTCAAAACAACAAATGGTCCATTCAGTGCCCGTGAAGGAGATCTTGTAATGTCTGTCGGACGATGAACAATTCAACACATGTTTTGTACTTCACAAACCAAATCAAAACTATATATTCCTCAAAAGAACACCAGAGACTCAGAACCATAACAATTCCATTAACTAAAATAGTTGTTTAGTTAAATCTAGATTGTTAAAAGAAACCAAACATTATCCCCATGAGCTTAGTTCATTTGGTAAAGGATGATGCACAATATGTGCAGGGGCTAGAGTTCAAATCTCAGATACCCTACTTATTTATCTTACAGGTGAATTTCTCTAACCACTAGACAACAAACAAAAAAAATATAAAAATAATTCTATCTAAAACTTCTAATCAAATTAATACTGTCATAATTCACTCACCAGACTGTTATACTTTTCTTGGAGATGATGTTTTGTTGGCGTGGACAAGATATATTTTGTGTGCAACTGGAGAGACGAATCCTTCGAACCGTATAGGATTACAATAGATGGCATTTTCATAGCAGGGTTGGAATTCATGATTTCTGGTTAAACATAGAGACTAATCCATTAAATTGTGTAGGATTATAACTATTGGCATTTTTATAGTTGAATTTGAGTTCAGAACTCTGATTAAACTGTAAGAGATTCGAACCATCTCATCCAAATGTTATTGAGATGGTGTTTGAATATTTAAATATGAGATTCTAGTATTATTAATAAATAGACATGAATATTTGCATTGCTTCTTTAAATATTGTAGGTGGGTGATTTGAAATAGAGGATTAATTAGCTTTAAAAGCAATAGTGTGTTCTCCCATGCTACTATGCTGTATTGCTATTACAATTGCTCTGAAAGAGTCTTAAACACCGACTCACTCACTCTTGTATAAAGCAATGAATGAAAAGAAAGGCCCTCACACTGCAATTTGTAATTGCAATATTTACTCCAAATTTCCTCATTCTGCATACTTCTTGGGATTTTTCCAAACAATTAATACATTTCCTGGCCACAATTTACACTCTTCTTCTACCCAACAATTCAATTCAATTCAATTCAGCTCTATCACTTTCTCTCTCTCTCTCTCCTCTCTCTCCCTATACCCTCCACCTCTCTCCCTCAATTTAATTAAGCTTTAATTCACCCCCTTCAATTTTTCTTATATAAAATGGCCTACATGTTCCAACCACTTCACACAGTTCACTTTCTTGCTGCTGCCGGAGCTTTTTCTAATCACCTTTAGCAACACTTTCCTCCTTCAACCTTCTTTTAAGGTACATAACAAATTATTATATTTTTTCTATATATCAAATTATTATGTTAGTTTTCAGAGTTTGAACTCGTAATCTTTTTAAAAACTTCTTCAATGTCTCTTACCTCACCAACCGAACTGCATGATTATGAAAAATACTATTTTTTTTTTTTATAGATCAAATGTTAACAGACTGGTAATTACGTTAGTTTTCAAAGTTTGACCTCTAAACCTCTTACTCAAAACTTTTTTTACAGCTCACCAACCGAACTACATGATCATGACAAAATTAGTGTCAGTGATTATTTTTTTCTTTTTTTGTATTTTTTTTGTTAGGATTCTTTTTGTGTTCCTTTTATGTTGTGCTTATTGGTTTGTGTCAAAACAGGTAACATACTTTTGCAGAAAGAAAAAGGGGCAAAAACAATGAGTCGAAGAAATGGAAGTGGTCCAAAACTTGACTTGAAACTTAACCTATCACCACCAAGGGTTGACCACAGAAGAGTTGAGTCATCACCAACAAGATCAGCAACAGTGTCACCTACATCCCCACCAAGTTCATGTGTGTCCACTGAGCTAAACCAAGAAGATGGAAACAACCAACAGAGATACTCTAACAGCCCAGAAGCCACTTCCATGGTTTTGGTTGGTTGTCCTCGTTGTCTTATGTATGTCATGCTTTCTGAAGATGATCCAAAGTGCCCTAAATGTAAAAGCACTGTTTTACTTGATTTCCATCATGAAAACAACAACTCCAAAAGGAGGAATTAACTGCATGTTTGGAATTACAGTGAGTTTAACGAAATCACAGTAGCGCCGTCGTTTGGTTGAAGCTTCAAAATGTAGTTTTTGCCAAAATTACGGTAATAAAAAACTCACAGTCAATCCAAACATGCATTAAGTGTAGGTTACCCTGTTGCCAGTTCTGCATTCTATGTTGGTAGTAGCCTAGTAGGACATGTTAGCTTTTAACCTAGGAATCTCCATTTCAATATGTTTCATTTCTATTATTAGTTTTAATCCTTGTTTATGTGTCTTATTCTATGAATAGTGCTACTTGCACTCCACTTTTTGCCTTTCCTACATCTACTAGTGAGGGGAAAATAATCACAAAATCTTGTTATAGCAAGAAAATCAGATAGATATAAGAGTGGAGAGTAAATAGCACTATTCAAGTCATCATATATAGAATCTAGAAGGGAAGGTAGTCAGAAATTTGGGAATGGTAGGGAAGTCTATGTAGCTCTATTGGGATTGGGTTCAACTTTTCTGCTTTTTAGCAGCAAAGATGTAATAGGACTTAACCTCTTCAGGTGCCATCTTAGTATGTTTATTGAAATTTTAGATGAAAATTCAACCTTTGTATCATTATTTTTTTACTATATCTTTTTCTCAATGATATTTTACTGTTTCTTCCAACCAACCAAGAAAGCCTGTTGTTATTTGCCTCAAAAAGTAAAAGATCTAATTTGAGATTATGAGTATTAAAAAGTAGTCTGGTCAAAAGAGGTGTCAGCTCAGTTACACTTACTTGTTACGTGTCTAAGACGTCTCTAAAGGTGTCTAAATCAAAAAACGTAATTGTTAGTTATTGAATCTTTGACTTTCGAATGACTTCACTCTTTAACTCTCACATCCTAGTCACCAATCTTTCTTTATCACTCCTTAATTGAACACCGTTAAGAGATGTGGAATACGTGTCTGCGATGTATTAGTGTCTGAAACATGTCAAATACATTGGCACAACACTTTAGAGAGGTGTCCATGATGCATCATAGGTTAAGAAGTAGACAGATAAAATTAGCAGCTGCAACAAAAGTTTATATTGAGTGACAGACATGTAGATCTAATGTACTTTGTAACCAGTTAAAATAGATTGTATGGCCCACTTTTTGGTTGTTGTAAAATCTCATGAAGCATGATGGCTGGTAAACCAATCTAACCGATGTATACAGCTAGGTCCACTACAAAATTGACCACCTGAGAAGCTAAATAGTGTGACTCAAGTGAACGTCAACAACTTTGACACGTAACTTTTCTGCAAGATTAACTAATAATATAAAAGTGTCTAAGTGGTGAAATCCTAAGCTTGGATGGGACCCAAATATGAAAATATGTTGAAGTCCTAAGGATATATGATGGTTGACAACAAATGGCAGGAGAATACTCAGATGAATTTTTAGTATTGTAGTATGCCTGCTAACAATTTAAGTGTAAACATATGTATTTTAAATATTTTATCTTACTAATTTAGATTAAAGAAGTAGTTGGTTTTTGAATCGGATATCGAATTTAAAAAAAAAATGGAGGAGTACATCCTATCACTCCTATGCATAACCTATCAACAGTGATTTGGATATAAATCTCAATCACATTTAGTAAGATCTTAAAGTCCAGCAATGACAATGATGGGCAGTGTGAAAAAAAATCACCATAGTAGGATCACCTTCATATCTTTTAGATTAATTGTTATGCACTAACTACGTCAATTTTTTGTACGCATACATTCAATTAAATCACGTTAAAAAGATGAAGTTAGTTCTCAAAACATATCCACAAATTTTTACATGGTAAAATTTAATTGAAAATTATTTACTATTGTATCTTATCTATAATATAGACCAAATACATCAGTTTTGAGTTATCCTACTATTGCTTTCCCCTTGCCTATAAGGATAACTGAAAACACAAAGACACAGTTTGAAGACCAAGCTGTTATAAGTTACAATCATGATACACAAGTATAATGAGAGGAAAGGCATGAAAGTCATAATATGTGCTGTGCTGTACGAAGTATAGTATAGAAAATGTCATTGAAGGATTAAATTGAAAGACAGGGATAATCAATTAGGTGAATTGAAGGATGGTAGAGGGTCGGTTGGGTAGTTCCAAGCATTGAAAAAAAAGGCGACTCTATTAAGACCATTTAAATCACATAAATGCAAGAGTAATTGAGACAGTTGAGAATAATGAAGGAGATATTTTGTTCCCTATGATAAATGCCAACCCTTTTTTTCCATCTATTTTCTCAACCTTACTTTGCTATGATCATCATCATTTTTTTTCTTTAGATTTTAACCACTCAAAAGTAAAAATTCACTGTCCACACATGTCTACAAGCCTACATCCATTTTTATTTTCCTTCCATTAATCTGTTTCAATTTGGTTTTGTGTATCATCAACTCAAGTAATCATTTTGTGACTAACATCAATAAATGATGTGCAAATTGACATTGGATCACAGCTAAGAGAAGTGAAGTAATGGGGTAGGTCATCAAGAGGAGGGTCCAATGGCTCAACTGAAATTACATACAATTTAGGTCGATTTCATAAGGGAAATGAAAAGGAATTAAGAGAAGAAAGGGCCTTCCTCATTCACTTTTGGGCATAAACTAACTGAACATAGACTAAAAATACTAGAAGGGGTTTATTTAGCTAAAGACTAAAAAAATATGTAACAAAAGATAAGCCTAAAAGATATATTTTTTAGATAAGAAGTTTAAAATGGATATTTTATCTTTAAGATTTCTGTATTCAACAATTTTTTTTTTTGTTAAATAATCTACTGGTTAGAACTCACACAATTTAATTGTGGAGAAGTGAAGTGTCCAGGGTTCGAACCCTGACTCCGGCATATAATATGCAATATCTCTACCAACTGAGTTAAGCTCACGGACATTATATTCAACATATTAAAACATCAAAAAGTAGATTTTTCTACATACTAATTATCAATTATTTCCATTTTTTGAATCTTTAACAAGTACACTTGTTAGCAAAACCCTATTTTTTAATGTAAATGTTGTTTAGTCATGTTAGTTTTCAGGATTTAAACCATAGACTTCATAGTTAATACTACTTTGATTTCTCTTAACTTGCTAACCAAATTACCAAACTATCTACGTTAGTGTTGAGGGTTATCCCTTAACTCACCAATCGAGCTAGAGCTATCTACCGTTGCCTACTATAATTTTGATGGTTATCAAGTAATATCTTCATTTCTTTTTAACTATCGTTTTAAGGTTTTTTAAACACATCAATACAATCAGTAAACTTTATTACTTTTGATATAACTATTTATTTGTCCTCTATATAATTAAGAGTAAAATTAGCAAAACAATAATAAATATTACATTGATCTTTGAAAATGATAAGTAAATAAAAGTAAAAAAATTCTGAAAATGCAACAATTAAAAAGTAAAGCTGGAGGGTATTTGCAAATTCATATTCTATTTTCTTTATATTTTGTTAAAATCCTCAAGATAGCTTATATAATCAACTTAAATACCGAGCTTCTATCATCATTTAAAAAACAAACTATACAAATAAAACTTCTATACTAGGAATAAATAGAATAAAACAAATAAATTATTAAAAAATTAAACAAATAATACAATACTACAAAAATTTATTTTCCGCCTCACTTTTCCTTAAGTGAGAGGAAATTAAAATAATACAAATTTTTAATGAGCACCGCAGAAAACTAATCCACCCGTCTCATTTCCTTGATATGATCATGATACCAAACAAAATGAAGTCGGCATCATAAAATCATAACCCTTCCCTACCTTCCTTTTCAAAACTACTATACCAAAACACAGGGTCGAAAAAAGGAACATCAATGCATTAAACCAGCCATCAATGCGAGTAAAGTCCTAGAATTGCAGGGTGATACACATGATAATGGTAATTCATGATATCAGTTGGTGTAATATTCATCTTTACTTCTTGTTTTTTAATCAATGAGATGTCTAGGGTTCGAATCATAACCCCTGCATATATAATGTAATGTACCTAGCAACTGAGACGATCCTCATCATTCTATCCATGCATATTTCAAACAAAAAATCTATCTATACATATTTATTTATTTTGGCAAACATTGTCTATCAATCTATTTTCATATAAGCATTAGTGTCTATCTACTTAATTTTTTGTTCTTATTATTAATAATTGTTAATATTATATCCCTAAACTCAAATTTAAAAAAAAAAAAAAAAAAAAAAACACTTCGTGAAAACAAAAATCTTCTGACTTTAGAGCTAAGTTTGTTATTTTGCATACATGTTGTAGATGCCATAGGAGTACTATAGTAGTCCAAGAGGTGTTAAGCAGTTTGACTTTGTAACATCAAGTGACATAGTTCAAATCCCACCGGAGAAGTACTATAGTATATTATACGTTTCATTATACATCTGGTTTAACTCATTTTAGTGTTTATAAGTCATTTGGCAAACAAATACTTTTTGATAACATTAGTCAAACACATTTTCGCCATTGCATTACCCATACCAATGTGTTTTCCATCTTCTGTAATATATCATGTTAATCAAAATAACAAGTTAACCATTAAGGAAATATCCTCCATTCTGATCCCTACTTTTCAAGGGGATGCCCATAGACATGAGATTTATACTTACTACTTAGATTTGCTACTAATATTTAATCCAAAACCCACCCTCCTCATAAAAGAAAGAAAACAGCTATAGTGATAGTATACCAGACAAGTGATTAAATTTGGATGATGAGCACACCTCTTTCTCTCCATGACACGCCCAACCTGCAAACATAAAAGCTCACTAAATGTCCCTTGACACTAATAAAGTCATGTCCATAATTTGTAAAAGTACAAACAAGGAATCATTTCATTGATCAGATTACATGTCACAGCATATTTATTAAGGATGAAACAAGTTGGGTCTGATTTCTAAGGATGTTAAGATTGCATACAAAGGCTTATCAATTAAATGCTTAGATTACAACACAAAATCATCAGGTAGTCGATAAGATGTCATGTCTTAGACATTGATCTGACTCTAATGGAAAAGGATTTCATTTTTTTAGAATAATACAGACTACATAAAATCTGAAGCCTCGTGAATACATGCTCCCCTGAATATAAGAAATCATAATTTGCTCCAAATAGGAAATACCTATCATATGTTCAGAGTATTCACTTGGACAATGACTTATGAAACCTCAGTGATCTATCTACTCGCAAAAGAAAGCAATCAAATTCTTGGGAAATCCTTACCAAAAAAAAAAAACAAGAAGTCTAACAATGTTCGGCCAAGGGATCTGTTTTAACTCGAGAAGTTGAAGATTTATCACTTGGCCCTTTTTCTAAGTATTTGTTAAAATCAAATTTTTCAATAGTCCAACTACTCTCTGACAATCTTTACGGCACAAATTCTAATTGTTGGATTAATCAAATGGTTGAGATAACAAAAGCGGAAAAAATAATCACAAAAACTACATTTGAACATAAAGAGCGCACCAAAATAATTATTGTCCCGTTTGTTTTTGACAGGTTAGTATAACACCTACAGATGCTGCGTATATGACCACTATCCATGATCAAATCTTAATTTCATACTGTGAATTGAATAACAAATCTTAACAAAGTTACATTTGGTTAGCGTATTCTTAACAAGATAAAAAACAAAATTCACCCTCTGTTCCTTTTTCTATAAGCATGCAATTTGTTTATGGAGAAGATGGCGGATTAGAGAATTATGAGAGGTCTGGGGTTGTGGAAAGTGGTTGCAATGGATGAGACTCGTGACAAATAAGTATCCAAGTACTGGGGAACCCTCCCTTAAAAGCTACTCCCTCCATTCCTTTTTATTGGTTGCATTTTCAGAAGAGTTTTCCTCCTATTTACTAGTCATTTTCAAAGTTCAATGTAAAACTAATGATTGTTTTATCAACAAAACCCTTAGTTATTTATTGTAGAGAAAGAAAAAGATGAAATGACATAATAAATTATCAAGGGTATCATAGAGAAAAGATTAATAATTTTATCAAAAATAGTAAAACTATAAGATTAATAATTTTATCAAAAGTGTCTTGAAATGTTTAAAAAGTTCTAAAACGACATCTAAAAAGAAACAGCAGGAGTAGCTGTCAAGGGAGAGGAACCATTCCACACTCCACTGAGCATCACATACTACTCGATTTGAGACTTAGGCACCCCATATACCACATCAATTGCACATGACAATCAGAACCATGTACTCAGATGTGTAAATAGATAAATCCAGTTTATTTGATTGAGGTGAATCGTGCCCCATAAAACAACAATAATAATCACCATGTCGGCCACCGTAAGTTCCCCAACCACATTCCCTCCAATTACCTAGCTCTTCCCTCAGAAGAGGCATATCATTCAACTAGTTGCATTGTATCAGTTATGGTTGTAAAATTTCTTGCACCCATAAATTATTTAACCAATAAGTCATTCCTTGTTAACTACTTAAACTTGCATAATCAAATTTCTTACCACAAATTCCTTGGCTATCATTACTCAAACGAATAGAAGCAATATAAGTTATAACCATTTCAGATAAAAACATAGAAATTGTGAAGTGGATCAAGAAATTGTAATAGATTAGTTTTTTAAATACTTGAAGTGAGTCTAGATGAACTTATGCCTTACGCAAGCACAGAAAAAAAAAAAACAGATGATGATAAACATAGAGTAGATATCATGTCCTTCCCAAAGCGGAACCATCATTCAAACATTTAGCATACTACCATTTGTTACAAACATTAACTAAGTAAATACTAGAAGTCAGCAAAGCAATTTGATGATTTAAAGTATGATTTGTTACCTGGGAAAATCTACCCACAGGGCATCATGTGTCAGTGTCAGCTATCAAGAGTTCTCGGGACTGAATTCTCCCCATCCACTGCTACTTCTTATGTACTTATCAACAATGCCAAATTCCTGATTCTGAGCAACCCGCCTGGCATAGTTCTCAATTGAAATTGGGCCCTTCTTCAACCTACGGTAATAAATAATATACCAAGGCCACAACCGAGCAGCACCGAAGAAGTCATCTGTTGTTAATTTTATTTCATGTCCTTCCGGAAGTTCAAGGCCACTTTTATTCAGAACCATGCACATTTCCTCTGTAGATATGATGGTTGAACAGCCAGAACGGGGAGTAATATGAGTTTCCAGAGTTGGCTTCTGAACTTCAGTTGGAATATCATCCGCCATCAGTGTTCTAGGATGCTGAAAGCCCACTTCCCATTTTACCCTTCTGGGAGACAATTTCTCTGCAATAACTGGTTTGGTTAAATTCTCATTATTGTCCTCCTGCACGTGTTGGTCCTTTAGCGTGGCATCCACCGCTGTAGTGGACACTACAGCTTGTCCATTTACAGCAATATCTGAGTCCTTGGATTGTAAATTCTCCAATTCCATTGTACTGCCAATCCCTTGTCCCCGAGCAACCAAATGATCCACTGGCTTAAGCGCAGCGCCATTAGTGGATGAGCTTTTTGAATTAAGCTGGATTTTATTTGGAGAAGACAGTAAAGACTGATTGAGTGATACAGACAAAGATGTAGGGGAGCTCGACCTCATCGAATGTAACTTTTTGCCTCTACAATTCTGAGATTTTGAGGAAGACACTGACTTTGAAGATGAAGAATGTGCTCTAGAAGACACTGATCTTGATCTAGAATATTTAGTAGACCTAGGCAGTGATTTGGATGATTGAGAATGTGTAAGTGAGCGAAATGCAGAGTAATCTGATAGCAAAGAGGATGAGACTGATCGCCTTGATATCTTCTTCTCCCTGGATCTTTTAGGTGATTCTGTTTCATTTCTGCTTTGCTTTTTTCCTTCATACTCCTCAGTGTCCTTTGCTACCGGGGATGATTCATTTCTCAATGGTGCACAATCACTCCGTGAACCAGACACCCTCCACTTATCTCTTTGGTGGCTCATCAATAAAGCATCTCCATTTGACTGCGGAATCACCCAAGAACCCCATCCAGACTCAATGTCATCTTCAACTCTGCGCTTTTTGTCTATTTTATCAGCATGCTCATCATCCAATCTGTTATATTTTCTCCGCAACGAGTGTTCTTTCCTACAATTTTGCATCTTATGACCTGCTTCTCCACGTCTATAACCAGTATGCTTTAATTTTGAACTGTTTGGGCGGTTCAAGGTTTCCTCACCAATCTGTGCTCTGCCCACATTCTCCTGGGAATTAGCTAAAAGAGAACCACTAGAGTAATCTTCTTTGTCATCCTTTCTGTCATAGCCACAGGAAGGTCTGTAGCGATCAAATTCCAAAGTATTCCCATTCCCGCAGTCAGTTGCCTTGCCATGAGTTGGCTCGGCCCCTCTACCAATGCGACCCTGGTTAGGAACAACATGGCCACCTTCATCTGGAAAGTCTCTTCGACGATTTTTTTCTTCTCCATCGCAATACTTAAAACCATCTCGACGATACTCCCCCTCTTCAACAGACTCGCCCCTTTCAACAATATCTGTATTGTGATTCCATTTCTCCCATCCATCAAAACCTTCTTTCCTTTCTCTTTCGCCCAATTTGTCAAAAATCCTCTTACCTTGCAACTCATAGGTATTTCCTTTTCTTTCACCACCCCTATCAAATTTTGCAAAATGTGACTCCGGTTGTTGTTTGGACCACATCAAAGTCAACAGTTCCCCACATATCTTTGTACCTTTCAATTCCCTCAAAGCTTTCTCCGCATCCAAACGGAAATCAAACACCACAAAACCATAACCTTCTTTTTTCACCTGAACATTACAACGCCCAAATCTACCAAAAACTCGCTCAAGTTCATCTCTACAAACACGTTCCGATAGTTTACCGAAATACAACGACATCTACAATAATAAACAAACACATTTAATAGTAAGAAAAAAAATATTGAATTCCATTCCAAGCAAGTAAATTATGAAGCACCAACACAGACACAGCTCACAAATCGACATGAATAATAATTTAAAAAAATAAATAAATTATTTGAACGTAATCACATGTATGTATCGGTGTCATGTCAATGTCAGACTCAGACACGTCTTTGATCAGAGGTGTTAGTACTACCACAAACATGAAAGTAATTTCATGTAAAATATAAAAATGTATGCATAGACGAACTTAATAACATATTTTCGTTTTATTTCATAATGACAAAAAATGGAAGAGTAATTTTGATCGAACAGGTTAAAATGCATGAATAAAAATAGTAAGAAAAGATAAACCCTAAAAACAAGGCATGAAAATATCGAACATGTTTAGTTGAATGCGGTGATTAACATTCAACAACAGAGCGAAAGTGTAGCAAAAAGAGTGATGAAACGAACCTTCAAAAAGAGTAAGAGTGTGTGCGTTTGGTCCTATGAACTGATACTCGATCACGCTTCCAAGTTAAGACGAGTCGAATCGGTTAAGCTGAACGGGTGAGGGTAGAATCGTCAAAATGTGAATGGGAATGTGAGAAGGAATGAAGAGGCATTGTTGGTGAAGTAATGGAATGTGAGAAGGAGTGTTGCTTTTGTAGCTTGGAGGTGAAGTACACTGCGGCGTTTCGTTTTTTCCTTTATTTTTTATTTTTTTGGACAGTCAGCGTTTCGTTTACTTGGTCTTGAGGATTGGTTTTGCGTTTATTTTTAATAGAAAATTTAGATTTGTTTAACCGATAAAAATAACTGCATCTTAAAAGTTGCGACATTTTTAAAACTACACCTTCAATAATTGTTTGACTAGAGCTAATTTGTTAAAATGGTAGGTTATTTCTAATCCATCATTATCATTTTGTGCCTTTTGTGGAATGTCGATAGAGTATGTTGATCATCTTTATGTTATTTATGTGGTGTCTGGTTTGGTATACGATTATTTGTTGGCTAGGTTAGGAGTTGGTGTTGTATAGAGATTTGATGTATCTTTTTTTAGGTATTTTCGGTCCTAGTTGAGGTGGTAAGATTAGATGTGGTCTTTTGTTAATCTAACATATTGTTGTGTCCATTTGAACAACCCGTAATGATCTTGTGTTTTTCCAATAATGCTTTACACGAGGAGTAATTGGTTGACAAAATGAAGCTTCCCTCGTGGTACTGTTTTTTCGGGAGGCACCCTAATTCCCATTGTTTCCATTATTAGTGGGTAGTGGAACATATTCTCTGTTGGAGACAATAGTCATGTTGTGTCGAGGCCTTCCTTGAATGCCTTTAAGTGGGGTCTCAGGGTTTGTCCCAATCTTTATATGTTAGATTTATGTTGAAGTAGGCTTTGTTCATCGTCTCTTTGAGCTGAATTTTGGGTGGGTTGTGGCTTTGCAGGTGTTGCTTTTATTTATTTTGTTTCACACATATATACAATATTTTGTTGTTAATCCTTCTAACAAAATTCTTTAAACAATGCTTCTTTAAAAAAAATACTATCAGTAATTTTCGCTCTTATTTTTAAGTCAACTTACGTGTAACTTTCACATTTTTTAATGAGTTTTTGCAGACATGTTTCGAAACATTATAAAAATATTTTCCACAAAAGTTTAGTTTTTTTTTTAACAACATATGAATTAAATATGATTTTTTTTAAAAATTATACTCAATTCATTTCTTGTTAAAAAATCTAAAATTTTATAAGATAGATCTACAATCTACTAACCATTATTGTAAATATTTATAGAGATTTTTAAAAGATATGCATGAATTGACTAACAAATGGGCGGACAAAAAATGACAACTTAAAACATTCAGAAGATGGTTGCTTGAAGAAAAATATTTAAAAGGACAAACTTCGAAATATGATATGTTTAAAGGGGTCAAAAGCTTATTTAACACATATGTTGTTAGTGCTTAGTACATATATACTTGAATTTCTTTTTCATTTATTGGAAGTATAGATTTTGTACTTTCGTCGCATTGAGCAGATTTTGTCTTCTTCTCCTTCTCAAACTTTAGTCATCATCACTTTTCTTTGAAGAGGGATGATTTTGGGTTTATTTTGATCCAAAATCACTCCTCCTAATTGTCTTTCTTTCTTTTTTATTTAAATAAGTGATTTCCACATATTTTCAATCTTATGTTGTTTGTTTTTGTAAATTTATCTTATACATATATTCAATAATATATGTTCAAATATATTAATTAACGTGACAACACATAATCTAATGCATGTGCAAAATAACTTGACGTTGACGATGTATAAACGTTAACTCTTTAAAATATGTTTCATGTCTTAAAAATAATTTTTTTGAATGGTGATATAATCATGTAAAAATGTACTTTCAAACAACACCAAACGAAAAGCGTTTCACCCAAAAGCACCTGAATGAAACGGTAAAATATATCTTCCAATTTAATCAGAGGTTCTTGATTCAAATTCAGCCCTGAGTAAGCATCAATGTTAAATATCTAGGTAGAATTTTATCATTCATTCGAGTTTTAGCTAACTCAAGCGATTAATCTCTACAAATCTGTAAATATAATACCCGATCCATAAAAGAAAATGAAGTGTTTTTCATATCATCACACATATGCGTGAGTTAACTCACGCTGCAAATACATCTACGTAAGTTAACTCACGCTCAATTATTTTGACGGGAGTGAGAAAAATAGATGAAAGAAGAGCGGTACTCTCGTAACAATGTGCACATGTGACCTCATGATGTTGGGGTAAGAATGTAAATTTTTCGAAAATAGTGGGCCTAAAACAAAATGGGCCAATAAGTCCAGAAAGAAAAGTACAAGGGACCATTCCAAATTTCAAGAAAATCTTAACCCGATCAGCACTCCATTTTCTTTTTCTATTTCAATCCTTTCTTTGTTTATTCTCCACAATTCGCGTTCTTCTTTTTTCTCTGTCACAGATTCTCCGATCAGATCCACAACACTCACTTCAACAAAAATCATCCATGACGCTTGGCTCAGCCGGATCCAGTGTCGTCGGTTAGTTACCAATCTAACTCATCGCCGTTTTCATCGTTTTCTTTCTTGCTCAATTATGCTTTTTACTTTTTTTGTTTCAATCTTCTTTTCTTGCTCTGTTGATTTTCGTATGCGATTCTTTCCGTTGACCTAAAATAATCGATGTAGTTTTGTTTTTTAATTTATGTAATTGTTGTTAATTTTGGGGGGTTTTTGCTAGTTTTGTTTTTTAACGATGGAATTTTGGATCGGTGATTGAAAATTCGAGCTGTGAATTTTGCTCGGTTGACGAGATTACTGTGATAATTGTCTTGAATTTTGATTTTTTATCATAATTACTTTAATTGAAATGTTCGATCATTTTTCTTTCGTTTTGGTGGATTTTTATGTGCTTGTGAATTGTGTTAAATTTCATTTCTGTTTTTGTGTTTTTAGTAGTTTCTTGTTGATGTGATTTTGATGTTTCTGTATGAAGTTTATGCTATGAAGCAAATACACTAGACTAGACTCTGACACTATGACATAGATACAATTTAAAGAAATAGAAGTGAATGAATGTTACTGCTTGTGTCGGTGTAAGATTCAGACACTTGGACGGATCATTAATTTGAAGAAAAGCGTGTTTAGGCATTAAAATGATACTTTAAAAAGAAAATGGTGGGATTGATCTTGATACCTTTGTGTGTGCAAGTTTTCTGTAATTGAATTACAATTCTGGGTGTTCTTGTTTCCAGCTAACATTTTGTATATATATCATGTGTTTATCTTGAGGCAATACAAATTTGAAAAGTTCATTCTTGTTGTCCTGTAAATGTAAAAGGTTCTAACTGTTGTACGAGTTAATTATGATGTCTTTGTCATACTTGAATAAGGATTTTTAAACGTTTGAAGAACTTATTGAAGTACGAGTGCACTTTGTTCCGGCCCTTGAGTTTTAGGATTTCGAATTGGGTGTGGTTAAAATATGGAGAAACGATTATACTTCTGTTGTCATTACTGACATGCATGTACAATGCCTAGTTACCACTCCCCTGCTTAAATTTGTAGTATATGATTTTGTGCTAATTAAAGATAAAGATTGTTATATTTAGTTTGTTTCAAAGTTTAAGTGTGTGTGCTTGAATGCAGTTCCAAGGAACTTCAGATTGCTGGAGGAGCTTGAAAGAGGAGAAAAGGGTATTGGTGATGGCACAGTAAGCTATGGAATGGATGATGGTGATGACATTTACATGCGCTCTTGGACTGGCACCATCATTGGCCCCCATAATGTAAGTATTTCTCTGTAACTTCTCTACATCCGTTTTTAGATGCGTGTAATATCAGATTTTTATTGTGTTTGAACTTTGAATAAGTAAATTCAAACGCATCAATTTGCCTAATTTGTTAGAAGTTAGAACCAGTCTATGTCTGAAGTTGGATATTCAAGTTCTTACTTCCAGCTAGAAGCAACAGAGCATATGTTACAACATGTTTCCTTGAAAATTGTAGTTTATGCGAAGTGTTTACAACATGTTTCCTAATTATTCGAAGTGTGTTTAGTTGCTTGTGAGCGTATACTTCTCTGTATTTGACATGAACATGCATAATCATTCTACAACTGCAGCGAGCATAATATCATAATTGAAAGTTTGATTACAATTCTGTAATATATCACGTCCTACTTATTGGGTTTTTTTAATATACAATACATATGCCCTTCCTATGTTCTGGCGGGTCTTTTCATTGCTTCATTAATGCAGCACAGTAAAGAAATGTGTTGTATGAATTATTGGTGTATCTTGAAATCTGAAAGTTTGGACAGTATTTATTTTTCTTTCTATTGTATCTACTTTCATTTTGTGGGTACTTAACAGGTCATTTTCAGGTCATATAATCATGTTTTCTGTTATCTTTACTTTCAGACTGTACATGAAGGCCGAATTTATCAACTGAAGCTGTTTTGTGACAAAGATTACCCAGAAAAGCCCCCAAGTGTTCGGTTTCATTCACGAATCAATATGACTTGTGTTAACCATGAAACTGGCGTGGTATCAGTTACAATTTCCACATGCTTTCATATCATCTTCTAAATATTTTTTCTGTTCAGTTATCCAAAAAAAAGAATCTGTTCACGCTGCTGATGCCTATATGAAGTTGCAAACCTTGCTAACACAATCTCTTTGCTTTTTGGTAATAACTTGAATCCATTGTTATCAGAGATGTAATCAAGATTTATATGAAACAGGTTGAACCAAAGAAATTTGGGCTTCTTGCAAATTGGCAAAGAGAGTACAGCATGGAGGATATACTGACCCAGCTGAAGAAAGAAATGGCAGCCCCTCATAACCGGAAGCTTGTCCAGCCTCCAGAAGGAACTTACTTTTAGCATCCAAGATCGTATAGTTGTTGGATCATATTGCATTTGCAGTATGCAATATATAATGTGTAATGCTTTGTGGATCCTTCTGAATTCAAGAACATGTTGGGGAATGCTCCTATTTCCATCTCTATGGCTTCAGAGTTGTTTTGTTGTCTTACTTTGTCAACTGTGCTGAAGGGATGCTGTTTGATGAATTTATGTGTGTCAAATATTGAAAACAACTCTTTTAAGTAGTATTTTTCCTTCAGATTACATACAATGCTATTTTCAATTTTAGTATTGCTTCCTTTTGCTTTACTTTCTTCTGCTTGTAAGTATGCTGGAGCTAAATGGAAAATTGGAAGTATCAATTTTTATGTTCGCCTTTATGTTTGCACAATTGGTTTTGGGGCGTGTTTATTGCGAATTCGGATTCCCTACACCAACAGCTTTAAGTGATTTAAAGGGTGGTCATATTCGTTGGTAAAGATTGGATGGTTGTGACTGATTTGTTGAATATGAACATGTGGAAATAGTGCTGATTTGCTTGACTGCAGGGATTGTTATCAGAATGTAAGATGATTTTCCCCAGTGAGATTGCCATTATGGCAAAATCCCATGACTGTGATTGCTATTAGAGAACTCCTCGCGGAGATTGACCGTAGTCCTTGACCATGCATTTGAAGTATTTCATTACTTGATTGATTAGAATTATCTGAATCTTTTATTTATGTTCTTTTCATATCAAGATTTCTGTAGTGCAATAGCACAAATGTCTGTAGAATTGTAGGGTTTTTTTCTTTCTGGAACAGCAAAATGAGAATATATTGAAAGTAAAGATGGTACTATATCACAAACTATGATAAAACTTGAAGAGAATATGTTCATTTGTTAGACAACTGAATCTTGTAAAGTTAATTGAGTATTAGTTTGAAAACAAGAGTTAAAAAGACCTAAATCTTGTTTATACACCTTTGGGCACATACCGTAGGTTAAAACGCTTAATTGTTAAAAAGACCTAAATCGTGTTTATATTATACACATTCCGGCACATACACGAAGGTCAAAACGCTTAATTAAAATGAGTTAGGCAAAAAACTAAGGCATTTAACAAGTTAGAATAAATGAATCGAAGCTAACCATTTCAATATATTATATTATATTTATGCAATTTAAACAAGGGTAAGAAAAATAAGTGATTGAACTCAATTGATTAAGAGATACACACAAAGCGAATTATTTAAAAAAAATCAAGTTCGATTTTTGGACGTAAAAATTCTTCGTTAGATTTTACTTATATTTCAATCAATTATCATGATTCATTTTCTTGTGAACGAGGGTTAAACAAAAGAACAAGGGTAAAAAGGAAATATAAATGTTATAATCCATCTCACATCAGTCTCTTCTGAATTGATGATGTGCAAATTTATTACACTGCTTCACATAAATTGTCAAAAACATTCAAATAAAAGCTTTGTTTAATTCTCCCCTCTGGTGGTCTGGCTCATAAATATTAATCTCTTTAATTATTCAAACAATTTAAAGAGGCTTATTTATCTCTTTTAAATCCGTAGTTTTCTCTTTAAGGGCTCTAATAATAACCATCTTCTTAACTACACAACCCTTTAGAAACCAATTGATGCTTCAAATTTAAAAACGATGCTACTATCATAAAAGTCATATCTAATCGACATTAATTTTGGTGTGTTAATTTACCTTCTTAAAAAAAAAAAATTGTTTCTAATAGATATACGAAACCCAAGATGTGTCGGTAAAAGATGGAACATACGTATTTTAGATGAGTTGAGATCGACACTCATGAGATGATTTAGATTCACTTCAGGCAGGCCATGATACCACTCATTCACCCATTAATGTATCAATTGAATCCCTAACGCAGAAAATTTGAATTACATTAAGAGAAAATAGTGGGTTTCAACAAAAAGGTTAGAAGAGTAACAAACATTTTTTTTTTGAGAAACAAAATACTCAAAATTTATTTCTTCAAAATACGACACACATATTATCCAACTGAAGACATAATTAAAAAAACAGTAAAAACATCCAAAATTTAAAACTTGAGACCATTTCAACAAAAACAAAATAAAATCATAACTTGAGGTCTAGGTTCAACTTAGTGCTAGGAGTAGCATTGGTTGGACCAAGTCTTAATTCCAAATCAATTTCTTCTCCTCCTTGACTTGGACTTGGACTTGGATTGGTGACTTTTTGGTTCTTCACCTCATGTTGGTTGAGAGTAGTGATCATTTCTTTCATGGCCTTATTTTTCTCTTCCCTGTGGACTCTCATGTGACCATTCAAGGCATTCACTCTTGAAAAACTTAGGTTGCAAAACTTACAAGCATGCATTTCCCTATGATCCATGGAGAAAAAGCAAAATGTGTGTGTTTGGGGTGAAAAAACTTGATTTTTTCCCTAAGAACTGTAATTTGATAACTCACTAGGCACAAACAAACAGAATTTATAGGATTTTGAATTCATAAAGTAATAGAAATTATTAAATTAATTTCTATAATACCTATTATATTCAATGAATTTTTTTTAGGTTATATTCAATGAATATTATTATTTGTGTTATAATTTATTTTTAATATTTTCTATATTTGATAAATTGAAAATATATAATATAATTCTTAAATTTCATTAATTATTTGCTTGACTCATAATACCAAATTTCAAATGGTTTATTTATTTAATAAAAAATTGATTGGCTCATTTTTTTCTTTCCAATTAAAAAATTATAATCAATATTAACTAAATTAGTCTTGAAATATTAAATGCTAAAAATATGTTTCAATTTAATTTATAAATTAAATTATTTTTGAAATTAATTTTTTTTAGATAAAATGATTAATTATAACTTATTAATATAAATTAGCAGGAAAGTATTTATATTTAAAATATTGAATAGATTATATTTAAATTAAATTAAAATATTTAATTAAAACTTAGTAAAGAAAGTCAACATGTTCCTTTGACGACATTTTTTTTATTTGTATCATATCAATTTTAATTTCAATTGTTTATTTAATTTTAAAATACCTATTTTTATTCAAAAAGAATTGTTTTAGTCAATATTTTTATAGTACCTATTTTTATAATACCTTTGACTACTAGGAGCCATAATTTAATGAATAAAAAAATTAACAATAAATTTTAGTCAATATTTTTTAAAACACTTCTTTTTGAATAAAAATAGGTATTATAAAATTAAAATAAACAATTGAAATTAAAATTGATATAGTACAAATAAAAAAATGTGTCAAAGGAACATGTTGACTTTCTTTACTAAGTTTTAATTAAATATTTTAATTTAATTTAAATATAATCTATTCAATATTTTAAATATAAATATTTTTCTGCTAATATTTCAAGACTAATTTAATTAATATTGATTATAATTTTTTAATTGGAAAGATAAAAATGAGCCAAAAAAATTTTATTGAACAAATAAACCATTTGAAATTAATTATTTTGAGTCAAACAAATAATTAATGAAATTTAAGAATTATTTTATATATTTTCAATTAATCAAATATAAAAAATATTCAAAACAAATTATAACAAAAATAATAATATTCATTAAATATAATATGTTATTTTCAACAAAAAAATTAAATATAATATGTTTCATAGCAATTAATTTAATAATTTCAATTACTTTATGAATTCAAAATTCTATAAATTTTGTATGTTTGTGCCTAGTGAGATATCAAGTTACAGTTCTTAGGTGAAAAAAAATCAAGTTTATTCACTTAGACCCCAAACACACATTTTGCTTTTTCTCTATGGATCATAGGCAAATTCATGCATATAAGTTTTGTAACCTAACTTTTTGAAGGGTTAATGCCTTGAGTGGTCACATGAGAGTTCACAGAGAAGAGAAAAATAAAGCAAAGCAATTTAAATTAAATTGAAGCAATTTAAGTTATATATTAATTTTCATATATGATGAATTTGATTAATTGAATTGTAATTTTTTTTGAATAATATATATTAAAAAAGTACAATTATATGAAAGGCAACTAATCAAAACAAATTACAAGTCAATTAATCAAATTCATTGTACTTTTTTAATTAATTCAATTAATCAAAAAAATTACAAATTACAATTAATCAAATTCATTGTACAAATTCATTGTACTTTTTTAATTAATATAAATTAATAAGTCAACACAATTAATTAAGTCAACACACTTTTATTTTCAACGATTCATTTAATTAATTTATAAAAAATTTATTTGCTTTTATTAATTTCTTTAATTGAAAATATTTATAATCAATATTAAGTAAATTAATATGAAAGGCACTCTCAAGGACTTGAAGAAAAAAAAAGGAGCTCAAGGGATTGACCTCCACCTCCGACATAAAAAATAAATAGTACCAACATTTTTCGTTTTAAAAAAGAGCAAATTAATATGATAGTATTATTGTAAGAGGTGTCAACTCATTGTTAAGAGTTCTACTTTATAATTTTAAGGAACCTTTTCTCAATTTTTAAAGTTTTTCTTTCAGGGTGTGGGGTATATATGTTTTAAAGAATAAATAAATTCTAAAGTTCCAAAGTATAAAACGCATGCAAGGTGCCAAAAATATTTTGAGGAAAAAAGAAAGAAAGAAAAATTTACAAAAAAAAAAGGAAAAAAAATTATTTAACTTGACTATTATGTATATTTTAATAAACATTATTTTTTTTTGGGAAAGCTTTAAATAATATTAAAATATTTATTCAACCACTACCAAAAAAAAAAAAATTCAAAAAATAAATAAATTATTGAAAAATACAGAATACTAACCTTGATTTTATTTTTCTTCCCAAAAACGTAGCAGCGGGATCTCCTTTCTTCCATCCTCCTAAAAAAACATAGTAGCGAAAATCAAATTAGTTTTTTTTTTTCAGGGGAGTAGTGAAACTCAAACTTATAATCATGATTTTGTTTTTCCAAATAGTATAACTATGGTTTTAAATCCTTTTATTTTCTAAGGACGATACTTAATCCTTTTTTTATTTTATTTATTCATTAAAATTGATATAATACATCTGATACAATGACATGATCAACATTGTTAAAAATATAAAGAGTAAATCCGCGAACAAACTCATAGGACCCAAGTTAATAACATACAACAACAAAATATCTACAAACAATATAATAAAATATAAATCACCAGAATAATCATGCTTCCAGATCTGCAATGTTGACGCCCAAATCATTGATTGAATCTGTGATTGACTGAAGTTTTTTTTTTGAAGAAGTGATGGACTAAAGTTGATCTTTTAATAAGAACCAAACGAATTCCGCCACAGGATGTAAAATCAAACAACGTCGTGCAAGACAACGAACAACACAACGTTACACTTGGAAGACGAAATCATGAAAAAAAGAAAAAATTTGATAATAAAAAGACCTAAAACCACCATCTTCAATGAGTGAAAGAAAGAGAACAAAACTTAAAAAAGAGAGAATGGAGTTTCTCTCACTAATACTAAATCCTTTTAAAAGCTATTAATTTGTTGGGCTAATATTATATGCTTGTAAGTACTTGTTTGAGACTTGATGGGCCTTGACCCTGACGACACTCCAAAATTCAATTGACTATTACTTTTTCCACCCTATGTCATTCTTATGCTCCCCGTGAATTTTCCAAAAATGCCTCTATGATTTTCGGATTTTAGAATCCGAACTGAGTTTTTCCTTTGTTATAGGGTAAAAAAAAGAGTTTTCCACCAATTCAGATTTTATAATCCGAAAAACTCAAAAAATAGGGTGCGCTACTTGATTTTTCAGATTATAATCTGAAAGCCCTCTAAATATTCTTTTTCAAGGGAAAAACAGTTCGGATTATATAATATGAACTTTATCAGTTGAACATGTTTGTAATATGGATAGTCATTTTAAGGACAATATTAAGCTTCATAACCCTCATCCTTTTGTTTTAGGTCATTGTTAGTTGTTATTAGTCAAAAATCCGATATTCGAGCTACTTGATCGGATTGCTCCGAAACTTCCCAAGAAAATCAGGAAAAATTCAAAATTCCACCGTTTAGACCTATTTTTCATTTTATTTTTTTAATTTGCATTAGTTTTATTTGATTTTTAGAATTTTTTGGTGGTATTTTTATGATTTTATTTGACAGGTTTTTATCATTTTTTACTTTGTTTTTTGGTTCTTTTTAAAAGCAAAATTCAAAACTGCTGAAATGGCAGAGATTCTGATTGATGATTATACATAAGCATATTTCGGATTATAAAATCCGAATTAGTGAAAAATCATTTTTGATTTTAAAATCCGAATACCTTAGGGGCCTTAGAGTACAAAATAAAATATCAAAAGTAAAAATAAAATCTTGAAAATTGTGTATTCTTAAATTTAAAAGTTTTAAATATTATCTTTTTATCTTATGTATTTATTGATTAATTTAGCATGACACTTTATATAATTTTCTATTAAACTAATTTTTTTTAATATATTTTTCTATAAAACTTAAAGCTACACTAATGCATTTAATGATATACTTTGAGCGGGAATTTGAAATTCAAATTTCGACGTTACATTCATTTGAAACAAAATTTAGTCAAAACAAAATCCTTCAAAAATTGCTTATATAAAGTACCTCAGACAATTTTCTCCTTCTATCATTTGCAATTTTCTCCCCCTGCCTTCTTTCTATATGAAGTATCTCTCTTTTCAATTTTCTCATCCTCTCCCAAATCTCATTCTTATTCTCGCAGTCACCTATGAGCACACACGTGTCACTATATTATTCTATCTAACATTCTTTGTTGCTGCGTAATGTTTCGTTGGATCACCACTCTATATCGACAATTAGTTAATTATTTAAATTACTTGTTTGTTGTTTTATTTTAGTTGGTATGAATATTAATACAAACATGAGTTAGGATACTTTTCTTACAATTGTAAATCTGATATGCAATTGTTTATGTTTGAATATGATAGACAATTTTTTTTTGAATAAAAATATAATAGAGAAATGTATTGTATATTTTAATACATTTTTAGTAAGATATGTTTTATCCTACTTGTTTTTATAAATTTAATGTTATTTTATTCTTTCTGTAAACAAAAATGTAGCCACCGGCCATCACCTTCCTCTACCCTTAATCTAAACCTCTCTGATTCGATGTAGATCATATGATGGTTGTGTAATCAACCCTCACGAGACACCACTGTTAAAACCAATTGTGTGTCATAGTTTGATTTAAACCCATTCAGGCATGTTATTGTTGGCGCGGCCACCACAGTTGTTCTCTCTGACTGTCCTACACATTTCATATCTATGGTTTGTACCTATCTTCCGCACTTCTTATTCTTTGGTATGCGATGATTTTTGCATAGACGTCTTTCGTCAGTTTTTCAATTAACTACAATCAAACCTTTTTAATCTATTCGTCATTGGTTTTATTGTTTAAGTTTTGCTATATTGATCTTTTGCGCGTTGTGATATGGGACGCGCATCAACAAAAAGAGATGTACCCGTCGGAGACGCCTTTGTCACGGTGGTGGTTGCATGAAGCTTGGTATGTCCTTGCTTCTTTCTAAGGAGACCTCCACAATCCTCTCTTAAAACACCACTACTAGCACCATATGTACTAAGCCTAATACATCATTAAAGATATGAGTTCCTCGAAATGTTCACCAAAACTCTATCCAATGGAGAAACACAGCCACCTTGGATACACATTGAGCTCGCGTACTGTTGCACATGATTCTCCTTAAGGTCAACTATGTGTACATAAGGTCAACTATTTGTCTTCCTTTGATGCTTTTAGGCTTTGTTTGCGAGTTCCGAAGGGAATGGAAGAAAAGACTTGGAAAAAAAAGGAAGGAGTAAGTGGAAGAAATAGAGGACATTGGAAGGAGGGGCTTATTTTCTTCAAAATATAAAACCATCGTCATTTGGGGAACTAAAAAATTATATTGGAGGAGGGTTTTGGGGGTTTGGGAGAGTTTATATGAATTCTTCAAATTTAATATATGTTATTATATTATTCTTAAAATTAAAAATATATTAATCATAAGCATTAACTTATCACTCGCTAAAAAAATACTCTTTCAAAAAATGTGAAAGATTTCTCAATTTTCCTCTATATTTCTCTCCCCCAAAGCCTTTCATTCCCTTTCGCTACAAACTCGCAAACAAAGCCTTATACTCATTGATTCATAGTCTCGTTCAAGTGTTGACAACTCAAGAAAAAAACTAGTCTTTTAAAAAGGTACTCCTTCCGTTCTTAAATGAGTGTCGTTTTGGCTAAAAATTGTTTCAAAATAAATATTACTTTTCAGTTTCCAATGCAATAATAATTTTTTCTTTTCAATTATACCTTTCAATTAATACTATATACACTACTTCCAAAATATTATTTTTTCTTTAATGAAAAACAAACTAATAGTTGATTATGATAATTTGGTAAAATAACATCTCTCTTTCTTTTAATTAATGTATTTCTTAATATATGTGTAAAAACTCTAAACGACATTCATTTTGAAATAGAGGGAGTACTGTAGAACCATAACTTCATCATTCGAGCCCGCATAATTGGTGGTCGAGCCCGCTTTTATATATGAGCATCGATTTCCTTCAAAAAAAAATAAAAATTATGGGTATCAATTGACTTTGTTATAATTTTGACAGAATTTTAATCTTTCCGTGATTGTTATAGCACGTCTTGTGCTTCAACAATTACAATCAATTTTTGTTTTTATATAGTCAATTTTGACCGGTCTTGTGCAAAGACACGTTTAATTCTTCTAGGGGATAGAGAGTACAGTCAATTTTTGTTTTTATTTTTTATGTGAATTATTAGTTTATCTATAAGAATTTATATTACTGACTTTAATCTATGAAGTGAAATCATAAGTTTAGAGGATTACTGCCCCATTGTAATAGTACCTCTTTAATTTTTCCAATAAAAAAAGTAACAAAAATGTTATGTTGACATATAAAATTGACATCATACACCTTATATTACACAATATTGATTTTTGGTTTTATTATTTTCTTCTCTCCTTTACAGTTAAATCATTAATTGAATTTAATGTATTTTTATATAGTGTACACTATCAACTTTTTATGTCTAAATATCGTTGTTCAAATAATAAACACTTTTGTTTTTATATTTTTTACAATGCTAACAGATAATGGATTTAGGGGTGTTCGCGGTGCGTTTTGGTTCGATTTTGAGGTTAAAAGTCATTCGAACCGTAAGATAAAAAAGTATGCGGTTTGGGGTTCGGTTGACTTTTAAAATAAATCCGAACCAAACCAAACAAAACCAATGCGGTTTGAATTGGATCGGTTGGTGCGGTTTTTTATAGACAATATTTTTTTTTTCAACATTAAAATCAAATTTAAAACCTAAAACACAACATATTTTCAGTAATATTTTAAATTTCATCCAACAATGTTCTCAACTTCGTAGACCAAATTAAAACGTGGACAAAAAGTAATCCAACTTTGTAAGAAATACAAAAGACAATTTTTTTTATCATTCGCTAAGAGTTCAAGTAGTAGATAAATACATTTTTGAAATAAAAAGCAAAGAAGAAACTTAACAAAAGATAAAATATGTCATTTTATTCAAATTCCCATTGAGTTTCTATACGAGTATTGGTATAAATGATATATATTTAATTATTGTTTTTCTTATATTGCGGTTTGATTTGGTTTGGTTGGTAAAATCAAAACCACAAACCGAACCAAACCATACGGTTGAGTAAAAAAATGATCCGAATATATCCGAACCAAATGCAGTTTTTTGCAGTTTCGGTTTCGATCTGGATTGGTTCAGTTGATTTTTTGCGATTTCAGTTTAAATTGGTTCGGTTTGCGGTTTTTCTATTGAATTAGTTTGGTTTCGAAGAACCCCTAAATAGATCATAAGGATATAATATGAATTGTTTATTTTTATGAATTAAACATTTATACAATGATACCATGCTTTATTCATCACTATTTTTTCACACCTTTATTTTTTTTCCCTTAATTATTTTCGTATGATTTTTCATTGTAAATACATTTTTTATGATTATAACAAACTCTGAAAAAATTATGTATTTGAGAAAATCATGAGTAGTTATATTAAGAATCATACAAAAAGAAACTAATAAAATATATCTAAATTTTGTTCATGCCTATCTTCTTTTTTATGTTTTTTTATTTAGTATAATATCATACAGAGTAAGTTGTTTTTTTTCCCTGCCAAAAAGTTAAGTTATTTATAATTTTGACTCGAATTTTTTTTTTCAAGGGGAGAATTTTGACTATATTATTGAGTAAGTTGTTAATTCATATTTTCTTTTTGAAGGGTTGTTAATTCATATATATCATATGCTTTTTTTAAGGGATATATCAAATGCTTTATTCCTTAAAAAAAAATGAAATGCTTTATTCACACCTTTATCTTTTCATTATATCAGTCAAATTGCCAATTAATATTATTAATTATTTTTTCTATTAATAAAAGAATTATTAGTTTTCTTTATAAAAATTAGAATATATTTTTTTTATGAAATAATTACTAATTACAACTTTTTTACTTTTACACATGTAAAATCAAATCATATCATATCATATCAAAGTGCCACTTTATATCTTAGTCGCTAAAATATCTCTTCAAATATCGACATATGTAAAAAAATGTACATAAATTAAATACACACCATTTTAATTTTTTGACTAAATAGTTTATAAAATGTAAACCTCTCTATATCTAAATCTTACAGTTGAATTTTCATTTTTCTTACAGTTTCACAAGAATGTTCACACAAAGCATGTTCATCGCAAAACCCTACGCTCCATCAATCTCAATCCGACCGGTGTGGTCATTCAATCTCGAATCAGAGTTCAAACTCATCCGCTCTTTCGTTGATTCACATCCGATCATCTCAATGGACACCGAATTTCCCGGCGTTGTCGTCCGCCCTGACGGCATCACCGACTTAACATCTTACCACAGGACACCTGCCACTCATTACTCCGTCCTCAAGGCGAATGTCGACGGTCTTAATCTCATACAAGTTGGTCTCACTTTATCCGATGCCAAAGGTAACCTGCCCAAATTGGAAAATGGAAATTCAGAGGAGTTTCTAATTTGGGAATTTAATTTCAGTGATTTTGATGTTGTGCGTGATATTCACGCGCATGAGTCAATTGAATTGCTGAAGAGTCAGGGGATTGATTTTGAGAAGAATAAGGAATTTGGGGTTGAGTCAATGAAGTTTGCTGAGTTGATGATGAGTTCTGGACTTGTGTGTAATGAGGAGGTTAGCTGGGTGACATTTCATAGCGGATATGATTTCGGATATTTGGTGAAGGCGTTGACGCAGAGAGCTTTGCCTGATGAGCTTGCTGAGTTTCTGGTGCTGGTTAGGGTTTTCTTTGGGGAGAGTGTTTATGATGTGAAGCATTTGGTGAAGTTTTGTGAAGGGTTGTATGGTGGTTTGGATAGAGTTGGGAAGACGCTGAATGTGGATCGTGTTGCTGGGAAGAGTCATCAGGCGGGGTCTGATAGTTTGCTGACTCTTCATGCTTTTAGGAAGATTAAGGAAGTTCACTTTGGGAATGATGTTGATCGATTGATGAAGTTTGCTGGTGTGTTGTATGGATTAGAAAATGTGGTTTAATGAATATGTTTGTTGTTGTAGATTGTTCTTATGTTTATTTCCTGACATAAAAGTGAAAATTATATACATTTGTGGTTATTATTAATGAAATCGGATGGATTTTCACCTATAATGTGAATAATATTTATGTGTCTTTGCAACTTATCAATCTCCTGTGCGAATATTTTGTATTAATGTTTTTGAATTTTGCATAAGATGATCAAAATGCTAGCAATTGAGCTTTTAAAACTATTGTATGTTATGCACTTATGTAGGATGAGTAGTGAATGTATCGCTACTAGTTAGAATATGGTAATGAATTGGGAATGGTTTAGATTTTGGTTTTAGGGCTCATGTGAGTAGTGATTGCTGATCAATTGTTAGTTCTTGGTGCCCATTTTGTTTGAATTCAATTATAGAGTTTTGGATTCGGATGCTAAATAGTAAATACATTGTTGCGTATCTGTTTATAAAATAGTTAGAATATGACAATGAATTGGAATGATCTTGGGTTTGCTTTAAATGCTCATGCCATGATCAATGATAAGTTCTTGATGCCTTTCTGCTTGTAATCAATTAGAAAGTTTTGGATTTCGGTGCTAAATAGTAAACACATTGTTCTGTATCTGTTTACAAAATATAATTTTCATGGAGGAGACAGATTTCATCCTTTTTAAGGAAATGAATTTTGATCCCGTGCAATTAGTAGTTAATCATTTGCTTGAATGGAAGATATAGGATGGCATAAAAGATTCGCATCTTTGATAAATTCGTAATGAAGTTGTATGTTATGGTATGATATTTATCAAAACATTGTGTGGAATAATGAGTGATAGTATTAGAAATTGTATGCTATTTAATGTAATGCCCTAATGTAGAATGAGGAATGAACTATCTATGTTTTGTCGATCTATCAAGTTAGAGTATAGTATTCTGGAAAGTGTTATTTTTGCAGCTCAGTTTGGGAATGGTTTTCGATTTTACTATAACTTCTGAAGTTCTGATCAGTGCTACGGTCAGAACTGTCCGGATAATTACAGGCTTACTACATGTGAGAATGTCTCTATGTAGTCAAATTCAGGTTGTTGATGAAATCCTAGTGTTTACGAATTCACGGTAAGTTTGAAAATTACGATGAAGTACCAATTTGTTGTTTAAGAACTCTGCAAACTCGGCAAACCTTGTTTTAGTGGTTGAAGAGTGAAGGAAACAAATGGATAGAGCATGCCGGTGTGAACAAAACTCAGCCATGACAAAACTCAACAAATTGACAAAGCATAATTTTTTATGATTCAAAAGAGTCTCATCTATTCAGCAAGGACAACAGAAGCTGAAAACATTGAAGCGAACATACCAACGAACTCAGGGAAACATTCTTTGTAACAAATGAAGATGAAAGACAACGGCAGAGCATAATACATTTTTCATTGCTCGAAACTGACTGCATGAGTATACTGTGTACGTACACAAGCATAAGATCGTTCCAAATAGATGTAGACGGGATACAAAAGGAGCGAGTGATCAAATTATCAAACTCAAGCAGCATGGATGATAGCGGCAAATGAAAGAAGGAAGCATAATCAGTAAACAAGAAGAATGGAAAGGAAGATGAATTTTTTTTTCTTTTGAAGTGGGAAACTTGTATTGACTGGAGAGAGGAAGACAAGTGTGTTATGCTGCTACCTCAGATGAAAGGTTTACAAGTTGTTATTTATTCTTATAAACTAATAAGTTGTTATTTTTTCCCTTACACGATCAGCAGTTTATTGTGGCTCATGTTTTTGTTTTATAATTGACTTTCAATTGCTCTTCTTGCTAAAAGATATATGCATACACGGAAGGATAATTTTTTTACTTTGAAGCCTTTAGTTTCGTTTTTTGTAGATATATGAAGAAATTCTCATGTAGATTATGTTCTTTTTAATATTCTAAGCCAGCTTTATTGAAGATTACCAATTAGTATATTAAAATGTAAGCATACTTAGAAAGGCAGGCATATCGGAAAGTATAGTCAACCCGGTAACCTTCAATTAACAACAGTAGACAAAAACATTTGCTTTTTCTGCACATGGTGTGATATTTACCCAAAAACTGTCGTGTCGTGTATCCAATGCATGACCATTGATTCATAAATTTATTTCTACAGTTTATCAAACTCCATTGATTTGATCCATGGATTATGTCATTCAATTGCAACATGTATCTTGGATGACTTCTAGTTTTTGGGATACAAAACCATAATAATGGAAGAAAGTAGCATGGTAGTAGCTCCATTCAATTGCAACATGTTTCTAAGCTTTGGGATGACTTCATCGTGGGGCTACGAAGACTGCATTTGGTTGTGTAGAGCATATATGGTAAGTCCAATTGCAACATTTAGTTATCTTATATCGCTGTTGGACCATTTTTACTTTCACCTGTCTGTTTTGATTTATTTTTTCAATTTTTTTCTCTGTCCATAATCAAGTAGGTTGTTCAACCTTTATAGAATTGAATAAATGAGAAGTGAGCTAAAGAATTTCTGGTTATGTACTTTTGGTTATAGATAGATGGAGACTAGCATGCAAAGCCTGAATTAATTAACAAAATAACTGACATGTGAGAAGCTTACACAACAGTAGGACAAGATCTATGAAAGTTTTTCTGTTTTGTAGCTATCAATGTTATAGCCTTGCGAAAGAGAGAGATGAAGTTTAGGCAAACGTTGACTAGTAAAGGAGTGGATTGTGATTCAAATTGTGTAGTTTGAAAAAATATATCAAAGTGTAATAATATTTTAAGGAGGAGCCTTGGCGCAATGGTAAAGTTGTTGTCACGTGACTAAAAGGCCACGTGTTTAAGTCCTGGAAACAACCTCTTGTGTAGAAACACGGTAGGGCTGTGAGACCCCTTCCCGAACCCTGCGTATGCGGGAGCATTAGTGCACCGGACTGCCCTTTCAAAGTGTAATAATATTTTAACTGAATTGTATAATAATAAATTTATTCTTAATTAATATTATATACTCCTGTTATAAGCAAAAAACAACTTTTTAGGCTCATTAAATAACTGATGTATTTGGCCTATAGTATATATCACATACATCATTTATTCAATGAATCTAAAAAGTTATTTTTTGCTTATAATAGAGGGAGTATATATATCTTTTGACTGAACTTTTCTTAATATATAAATAACAATTAAAGAGAAAATTTTAAAAAACATTTTGTCCTTATGGTTAATATCTGCATTGACCAGAGGGAGTATTTTTTATGACATTCATTACTCTGCATTGATTATTTGAAACTTTTTCACACATTTATAAAATCAAATCATATCAATATATTAGTTCCTAAATATTTCTATAGATATCGACAAATGTAAAAAAGTGTGTATAAATTAATTCCTTACTTTTTTTTTTTGACCAGATTATTATGTATAAAACGCAAGCCTCATTGTCTAAATCTTACAGTTCTTTTATTTTTCTCTTGCAATTTTTCAAGAATGTTTTCACAAAATATGTTTTTTGCAAAACCCTCCACTTCATCAATCTTAATCCGACCGGTGTGGTCATTCAATCTCGAATCAGAGTTCAAACTCATCCGGTCATTCGTGGATTCACATCCGATCATTTCAATGGACACCGAGTTTCCCGGCGTCGTCATCCTCCCTGACGGCATCACTGACTTATCATCTTACCACCGAACCCCTGCTGCCCACTACTCTGTCCTCAGGGCGAATGTTGATAGTCTTAATATCATCCAAGTCGGTCTGACTTTATCTGATTTTGATGGTAATCTTCCAAAATTGAGAAATGGAAACTCTGAGGAGTCTCTGATTTGGGAATTCAATTTCAGTGATTTTGACTTGGAGCGTGATATTCACGCGCATGAGTCTATTGAATTGCTGAAGAGTCAGGGGATTGATTTTGAGAAAAACAAGGAATTTGGGATTGACTCTAGGAGATTTGCTGAATTGATGATGAGTTCTGGACTTGTGTGTAATGAGGAGGTTAGCTGGGTGACATTTCATAGCGGTTATGATTTCGGATATTTGGTGAAGGCGTTGACTCAATATGCTTTGCCTGAAGAGCTTGCTGAGTTTCTGGTGCTGGTTAGGGTTTTCTTTGGGGAGAGTGTTTATGATGTGAAGCATTTGGCAAAGTTTTGTGAGGGGTTGTATGGTGGTTTGGATAGGGTTGGGAAGATGCTGAATGTGGATCGGGTTGTTGGGAAGACTCATGAGGCGGGTTCTGATAGTTTGCTGACTCTTCATGCTTTTAGGAAGATCAAGGAAGTTTACTTTGGGAATGATGATGGTCAACTGATGAAGTATGCTGGTGTGTTGTATGGATTAGAAAATGTTGTTTGATGAAATATGTTTGTTGTTGTAGATTGTGTGTTATGTTTATTTTCGACATAAAGTGAAAATTATATGTTATTAATGAAATTGGATGGATTTTCTTTTATTATGTGAATTATATATATGTATGTCTTTGCAACTGATCGATCTCCCGTGCAAATTTTTGGTACTAATGTTTTTGAATTTTGATTAAGATTATGAAATTGCTAGGAATTGAGTTTTTTAAACTATTGAGTGTTATGTACTAATGGTTAATTCTTGATGCTTTTTTGCTTGAAATCAATTAGAAAGATTTGGATTCGGGTGCTAAATACTAAATAGATTGTTGTGATTCGTTTTATAAAATAGAATTTTCATTGAGGAGACAAATTTCATCCTTTTTAAGGAAATAAGTTTCGCTCCTGGGCAAGTAGTAGTTAATTATTTGCTTGAATGAAAGATATAGCAGGGCAAAAAAGATTTGCATCTTTCACAATTTCATAATAGAGTTGTTATGGTATGATATTTAACAAAACATTGTGTGGAATAACGACGGATATAATTAGAACCTTGATGATATTTAATGTGATGCCCTAATGTAGAATGTGGATTGAACTAACCATCTATTAATTTTTCGATCTATCAAGTTAGAGTATAGTATTCTGGCAAGTGATATTTTTGCGGCTCAGTTTGGGAATGCTTTTTGATTTTCCCGTTACTTCTTAAGTTCTGATCAGTGCTACGGTGTCGGTGAGAACTGTCCGGATAATTACAGGCTTACTACATGTGAGAATGTCTCTATGTAGTCAAATTCAGGTTGTGGATGAAATTCATAGTGTGTACAAGTTCGCGGTAAGTTTGAAAACTGTGACACACCAGTTTGTTTCATTTTCAGAAAGCTGCAAATTAGGATAGCTAAAGAACACTGCAAACGCAGCAAAAAATGTTTGCAGCGGTTGAAGATGGAAGGAAAAAATTTGATAGAGCAAGCCAGCATGAACAAAGCTCAGCAGTGGCAAAACTTAACAAATTGACAAAGCATCATTTGTCATAATTCAGAAGAGTCTCATCTTTTCAACCAGGACAACCGAAGCTGAAAACATTGAAGCGAACATGCCAACAAACTCAGGAATCATTCTTTGTAACAAAAGAAGATGAAAGACAATGACAGAGCATGGATCATTCTTCATTGTTCGAAACTGAGTGCATGGGAATGCTGTATACAGTATACATCAAACTCAGCGAATATGGATGATTGCAGAATATGAAAGGAGGAAGCATAATAAGAAAACAAGAAGAATGAAAAGGAAGATGAAAGTGTTTTTTGAAGTGGGAAAATTGTATGCACTGGGAGAGGAAGACAAGTGTGTTCTGCCGCTTCCTGGGATGAAAGGTTTGCAGTTTCATCTTTATTGTGGCTCAATTTTTTGTTTTATAACTGACTGTCAATCACTTTTCTTGCTTAACAGATATATCATATATGTATAAATGAAACGATAATTTCTTTTGTTTGAAGCCTTTTATTTTCATTGTTTGTAGAAAGGCAGGCCTATCAGAAACTATTGTGAACCCGGTAATCATCAATTAACAACAGTAGACAAACCATTTGCTTGTTCTGCACATGGTGTTATTTTTACCCAAAAACTTCTGTGTTGTGTATCCAATGCATGCCCATTGGTTCATTAATTTATTTTTACAGTATATCAAATGTACCAATTTAAGGTAGTATTTCAGTATTTTTGATTGTTTCTATCTTTAAGTTGCAACAATTGCCGCATTATTGAAAGAGCACAAATGGATAATGTCATTCAATTGCAGCGTACCTTGGATTTTGGATGACTTCTAGTTTTTGTGATACTAAAGCTGAATGATGGAAGAAAATAGCATGGTAGTAGCTCCATTCAATTGTAACATGTTTCTATGCTTTGGGATGACTTCATCGTAGGGCTGCGAAGAAGACTGCATTTTGTTGTGTAGAGCATATACGGTAAGTCCAATTGCAACATTTAGTTATCTTATTTGTTCAACCTTTTTAGAAGCGAGCTAAAGAATTTCTGGTTATGTACGTTGGTTATGTATACTTGGAGACCAGCATGCAAAGCCTCGATTAATTAAACAAAATAGATGACATGTGAGAAGCTTTTACATAACAGTAGGACAATATCTACGAAAGCTTTTCTGTTTTGTAGCTATCATTGTTATAGCCTTGCGAAAGATAGGGATGAAGTTTAAGCAAACTTTGACTAGTAAAGGAGTGGATTGTGATTCAAACTGTGTAGTTTGCCAATTATATACTGTATAATTCACACTTGTTCGTTTGTTTTGCGAATAGCATCACTTGTTGGAGGAAGTTGAATTTACGGCCATTGCTTGAAAATCTTAGAGAGCATGCCGAAGGTTTTAGTAATGCCTTTGTTCAATTGTGGCAGAAATTAAAACAATCTCAATCGGTTATCTTTGCTATGACATCTTTAGAGCATATTGAAGAGGAACTTAAACTATGCGAGGATAAAAATGATACGCCGGAGCAGGTCTTCCAACGTGTGAGTGGAGTTCTTGAGGCGTGGCAGCATGCTCGCCGATCTGATTCTATTGCCGGCGCCGAAGGACAAATGCATAATGCAGTTTGGCAGCCACCACCCGCCAGTTTCCTCAAATGCAATGTCGATGCTGCTGTTTTCATGGCGACAAAAAAGTTACACGCGAGCATATTAGCAAGATGGAGATGGATGTTTGCTAGGTGCAATGTCAGGCGTGTACAGGGCTGCCATGACACCTTCTGAAAGAGAAGCCTGGGGACTTCTTCAAAGCCTCAAATGGACTATTTCATTAGGACACCATGATGTGATCTTTGAACTAGATTGCAAAATGGTTGTTGATGATATTCATTCGAACAAATTAAACCGCTCGGATCAATCTTGCAAACTTGTAAAAGTTTACTTCAAATTTATAGCAACTATGAAGCTGTTATAAATTGTTAAGTCACTTTTCTGGCAGGTGATTGTTAAGTCATACATTCCCAGTCTTTTAAGTTGATTGAAGCTAGAATTAGATAATATACATAACAGTGTGTGTGTGTGAGCACATAATGTACATAATAGTGATGAAAAACAAATATATACAAGATTAAAAAAAACATATTCAATTTCTAATTCATATTACATGAGTAATTTTTATTATAATACTGGTTTTCCTATTACAAGGACTCAACAAAAGTGAGAGATATTGGTTTTCCTGATGAGCTTTGGGTGAAAAAACAGAAGGAATAAACTAGTCGGATGAATCATGTTAACTTGTGTTCTAAGAGTATAATTTGTGCCTTAAGGACACAAGTTAAGAAACTAAAAAATGAATTAAAAGTCAACTTTTGTATTAAAAAGATTAAACATTAAACTTTTAAAATACTTACATCATTCTTTAAAAAAAAAAAGAGATACTTATGGCCTGTTTGAAACACTTTTTAAAAACACTTTTTTAGTTTTTAAAAATTAAAAAATTAAAAATTTGTTTGATTACCTATTTTTAAAATATAATTTTTGAAAAGTGTTTTGGGTTTTTTAGTTTTGAGAACTAAAAAAGGAAAAGAGCTAAAATGGGTTTTGCTTTTCTATTTTTAATTTTGAGTTTTTAAATTAGAGAAAACACGGAGAAGTGGTTGTTTTCTCCAATGGCATAGTTGTAAATAGGTTCAAAGTCTAGGGGTATTTTCATTTTTTTTTATCAAAAAATTTTTGGATCAAAAATCATCTCTCAGAACACTCATGCAGAACAGCGAGAACAGAGAGAAGCGAAAATGGAGATTCTTCTCCGATCTCCGCCGTGACTTTTCTCCGATCTACATCGCGCTTCTTCTTCTCCACCGCGCTTCTTCTTCTCTGCGGTTTTTTCAGGTTACATCTCAAACTTGATTTTTTCATTTTTAACTTGCTTTTTGTTCTTTGATTCAAAATTTTGCACCTAATATAGCGATATTTTACTTGATTTTGTGTTTATTGGCGTTTAGATCTATGATTTTCAATATTAGGTTAATTTGTAAATTTTAGATTGCGGTAGAATTCGAAATTTGTAATGCTTTTTATATGTTCTTGTGTTTGATAAACTCTGATTCATTTTGATAAAAAACTTATTTGCAGCTTATATGATTGATATTTTCAGCTTATTTGCAGCTTATAGATCTGGATTAAGTTCATGTCTAGATAAAAAAACTTATTTGCAGCTTATGGCATAGGTGCTTATCATAATAAGCACTTATTTATAAGCATAAGCTATTTTTATACCGAAAGTAATACTGCATGAGATGTCAACGGGTTGCATTTGTGAGTTTCAACCGACAAAGACAAATGCCGATTTGGGTCGTTTGTGCAACTGGGTTCACAGTTGACCCGTACACATGAACACCTCTAGCTCTAGGTATAGATTTTGACTTTCACTTTTCTTGTCTTACAAAATCAGCACGCGAAGCTGCCTCAGCACCTCCACACTCTCCGCCATCTGATCAATTCCAATTTTACCCTTCCTGTCACCGCCTCTCTTAATCCTCACTTTCGGTACACTCTTATTCCTTAATCTAATTATATTATATCTCATTCTGTACAATCCGATCTAATCGTCTTTTTGAATCTGTCACTAATTGAGGAAATTATTTGATTAGGTTAATCGATTTCACAGCTTAATGGTGAAATCATACAAACAAGAACACGTATATAACCATCCATGGGAACGAGTAACCTCAGCATCATGGCGAAAATTCACCGACGCTGAAAACAAGCGTGTTTTACCACACATTCTAGATTGCAATACATTGAACACAAGCCTTGATTCATCCTCCGGGAAGCTGTACGCGACGCGCGCTATAACCGTTCGTTGTCCGTGGCTGGTACGAAGGATTATCGGTGAAGACATTTGTCATTGTGTTGAATCAACAGTTGTGGATGCAAAATCGCGTTCGATGCAGATTTGTTATAGGAATATTAGTATGGAGAAGTTTATTGAAGTGGAAGAGAAGACTAGGTATGATCCACATCCGGATAATCCGAATGGATGGACTGTTTGTCAGCAGGAGACGAGGATTCGGATTAAGCCGTTGTCTGCTTTGGCTTCTATGGCGGAGAAAGTTGAGCAGAGGTGTGCTGATAGGTTTCTTCAGAATAGTGCTAAGAGTAGAGATGTTATGGAGAGGATTTGCAAATATCTTGAGGCTGAGTCTAGCTCATTTTCTTTGTGATTGTTTCTGATATAACTTTGGATTTCGATTGATTCTCTGCAGACAAACCAAGATCAGTTGACTCATATTACTCTCTAGTCTCTTGTTAGTGTTTGTTACTTATTCTAAAGCATTGATTATGATTACAGGCACTGTTTTATACCTATAGGCAAAGGCAAATCGTGAACTCATCTTGAAAATGCATCATTTTCAAGAAAAAACTTCTCTATTTAGTTTATAAACTTGTGCCATTGGGGCATAAGTTAACTTTTTTCTTTATAATTTTGAGAAATAAACCGCCACACTTTCCAATGCATGATTTTTGAGTCTATCGGTTAAGGATTCCAGAAATAACAATAAATACTTATTGAGAAAAAATAATTTTAAAAATTTAAAAAAATAAATTAACACAATTTCCAATACATAATTTATATCCTTGCAATACTTAGTATTTCCCTCAAAAAATGTCGTTTTAAAATCATGTGTGAAAAGAAAAGCTACCCGCACACATTACACTACCTTAAACGACAAGATTAAATAGTACACAATTCGGTTAATATTATAAGTAAATTTTAACATTTTAAGTTCATTCAATAAATAATGTATGTGATATATATTAAAGACCATATACATCATTTATTAAATGAATCTAAAATGTCAAATTTTGATTATAATAGTGACTAGACTAGAGGATGTGCAATAGAACATAAAGACTTTAAACAAAAGAAGAGTGGAAACAGATATCCCAATGAGAGACTGAATTCCTTGCAAGGTTTAATGTAGATTTGTTGTCAATGTTTAGTTGCAGAGGTTTTGCAACTTCAATTTTCATTTCAAGTAGCAGAGATTCTAACCAGATTGCTTGGCAGGCAACATATGAACAAGCAATGTATTCAGCCTGACAAGATGATAGGTGTATCAACAAACCTACTTACAACTCCCACAACAAAGCACAAGTATGGTCTACTGTGGCAAAGGTATCTTAATGAACCTACCACTTTCTTAAACAATGTGCTATCTAATGGTTCCTCTTCCATGTTTTTCTCGGAATTTGCATTAACCTCGATGGGTGTGATTGCAGGATTGCACCCCAACATATTCAATCTTTTTAAAATTTCCCTCATGTACTTCTGCTGATGCAATATAATACCTGAGCTTGTTTGATGAGAGAGACTGCAGACCAAGGAAGTAGCTTAGTTTTCCCATATCAGTCAATATCTCAAATTCATTGTGCATCGTTCTCTTGAATGCATCGATTTCACTTCGATCATTCCTTGTGAATAGTAAATCATCAACGTATAGGAAGATCAACATTATATTCTCTGAGCTTTGCTTTGATTTCACATAAACTCCATGCTCCACAGTGCACTTCACAATGCCATATCTGATCAGGAATGAATATATTCTTCTATTCCAGGCTCTAGGTGCTTGCTTTAGGCCATAGAAAGCTTTGTTCAGTCTGTATACCATTCCTTCATTTCCCTTCTTTATAAATCCTGGTGGCTGAGATACATAAATCTCCTCATCAAGAGGTCCATTTAAAAAGGCTGACTGGACATCCATTTGGCGATAGAGGCCACCTCTTTACACTTGCAATTGCAACTACTAGTCTTATAGTTTCAATCCTTGCCACAGGTGCATAAACTTCCTGATAATCTATGCCATGTCTTTGCAAGAATCCCTTTGCAACCAATCTAGGTTTATGCTTTGCTACTGACCCATCATGATTCAACTTCACTTTACAGACCCATTTTACTGCAATTTGATGCTTTTTGAATGGTAGTTTAGTTAAGTACCAGGTTTGATTTTTCTCTATAGCCTTTAATTCTTCAATCATTGCTTCATGGAACACTTTCTCAGATAAAGCTTCTTCAAGGCTTAGTGGTTCAACATTTGCAAATAATGCAAAATGAACCAAGTCTCCTTCATCATTGACATCATTATCAGGAGTAACTATACACTTATTTAGCCTTGCAGGAGGTCTTCTATTTTTCCTTTGTGATTGTTCAGGATCACCATTATATGCTTCTGCATGTTCAATGTCTGTGACATTTTGTTTTACAATTTCAACATTATCATTTTCAGTCCAGTCTTCAAGTAATGTTCGGATATTAGAATGAGTCCCTTTCTTTTTCTAGCTCCAACTTTCTGCTTCTGAAATCACTACATCTCTATTGATTTCAATCCTCTCATTTACTTGATCATACAATTTGTATGCTCCAGTTGCATGGTAACCAACTAAGATCATAAGTTTGCTTTTGTCTTGCAACTTGTTCTTCTTTGCTCAGGTATATGACTGTAGCGCACAAAGCACAAAAAACGCTTAGGTGACTCACCGTAGGCTTTCTTCTTATCGATTTTTCTTTAGGTACCATCTTTGATAATCTTTTAGCGGGACATTTATTGAGAATATACACAGAAATAGCAGCTGCTTCTCCCCCCATGAACTTGGGTAGTGATTTTTTCTCTCAGCATACTAACCATGTTGAGAATTAGTATGTTTCTCCTCTCAGCCATGCTCATCACAAAATTTCTCAAATTCTTTTGATGTGTATTCTCGTCCACCATCAGTCCTGAGGATCTTGTTGGATTTCTCACTCTCATTTTCAATTTTCTTCTTAAAACTCTTAAACACATCAAATGCTTCATTCTTTGCTTTTATCAAATATAGCCACATCATTCTAGTTGTCTCATCAACAAAATAAATGAAACACTTGTTACCTTCAAGTGAAGGTACCTCAAATGGACCACAAACATCAGAATGCACTACACCTAACAAGTTACTTGCTCTGGAAGGCAGATATGACTTGAATGAATAACGAGGCTGCTTCCCTACTATGCATACTTTACAAATTTTTCCAGGGACATCTTAGTAATCCTGTGACCATGTGCTTAGATTCTAATTCTTTCAAACTTCTAAAGTTCAGATGGCCTAATCTTGCATGCCATATCCAAATTTATTCATAGATTCAATTGCTTTTAGGCACCTCACTTCAGCAATGTTAATATTGATTTGAAAGGTCTTATTTTTGGACAAGGGGACCTTAATATAACTTTGTGACTGGCATCATACATGGACCTTAATATTGATCAGTCATTGTCACCGTTCTGTGCCATAAAATTTTGTGATAGATCGAATCTTGTTGATGAAATCACCAACTTTCTCGTGTTCTTCCATAACAAGAAGCTCACACTGCTTCCTCAAGGCTTGCAGTTTTACCTTCTTCACTTTCTTATTACCTGCGTGATACTTCTCTAGTGTTTCCCAAGCAATCTTTGCCGATGTGCAGGTAGAGATCCTATCAAATTTCACCTCATCTATGCTTTGATGGATCAGGAAGGTTGCTTTTCAATCTTTCTTCTTCTGCTCTCGAAATGTTGCGCGTTGTGCATCTGTTGCATTCACTCCAATCTCTTGAACATCGGTGGTGATTACTTCCATCACTTATTGGAAGCCAAACAACGCTTTCATCTGAATGTTCCATCTGTCTCAGTTATCTGTCTTCAATTTTGGTAACTGTGTAGGAAAGTTTCCATTGGAACCCATTGTTGCGCAACACGAACCAGATAGGCTCTGGACACCAATTTATTGGAGCAAAACCTCTATTGTTGAAATATCACAAAGATGAAAGTGAGAATAGAGAGATTATGAAAAGTGAATGAAAACTGAAAATATCTTATTCATTATGTGAACTGGTGTTTTATATACAATAGCTAACTTGAGTAATAAATCATAACAAACTTGTACTACAAGTTAGGATGCAACAGCTTCTAAAATTAACCAACAAAAATAGTAACTAACTAGAGTATTTGAATTACACTCAACAGTTGACACGAGATGCATAAATGATGCTTCTGATCCTTGAATCTTGTAGATGCAGATTGTCACTTGTTGCTGACAAGAGGGCGAAAAAGAAACAATACAAGGCACCGTAGATATCCGACAACCAAACCAACAAAAAAACACTTGTTGTTGACTTGCATTACAGAGAACGCTTTGCCGTTGCTTGAAAAATGGTTTCTAACCTAATACAAGCCTAAAGAATGGTGTCGTTTATGACCTCTTTAGATTTAGGATAAACTTTTTTTAAGTAAGCATTTGTAACTTATTTGAGGAAAATTTTGAAATGAAATAGAATTGCTCTCTTAATGAGAATGTTGAGTGAGATTGTTCTCCTTTTTTAATTAAAACTTGTTGAATCTTACTAATGGCTTCTTTAGTATTGTGGTGATTCTTTACTAAGATTAGTAGAGATTTTCTTTAAGGAAAATAAGAGAAGTAGAGTTGGCTCCTGTTTTCCAAATCAAATTGTGGGTGGTAAATACACAACTGTCAGGTCAGTGTTCTTAATTTTGTAGATTATACGCACATCGTGTGGCTTATAGAAAAATTATTTTTGAGATTAGTTTCATATAGTAGAATTACAACTACTTGATTAAATTGTTTTAAAAAAATACCACTATTAAAATAAGCGAGATATATGGCAAACAAATATATCTTCAAGATGTTGTATACTAATATTATTTGTAAATTAATTAATAATTAATAATTAATAATCAGGTAGGATCCACCTTAAACTAATTTATTAGATGAGCTTATACCGTTATGGTGTGGTTTTGGAATTTCAAAGAGGAGGAGTGTTAGTAACACTCTCTTTTGAACACTCTCTCTAATACTCACTATCTTATTGGTTTAAATCATTGTGAGGCTGCACATTGGGAATATACCTACACAAAGTGGTGGGACATATATTGATTTCATCAAATAAAAGAGTAAGTGTTAGAGAGAGTGTTTAAAAGTGAGTGTTGCTAGCATTCCTCTTTCAAAGATAAACGTGCAAAAAATTGGGATAACTATTTCGTACACGCTTTACTTTTTATTTTCCTTTATACAAACTTTTTAAATCTAATATACTCATGTTTGGTTAAGAGATGAAATTAAGACCAAAACGCGAGAAAAATGTGAGAAATAATATATCAGATTTATGATATTGTTAATTTATATAAGGAAAATGTTATGTGGTGCAAAGAATAGAATACAAAATTCCACGACTGACCTAGCATATGTTTTCTAAATTAATTTCAACAAAAATCCAAATCCAAATATGAACATCCACACCGCCACATCGCCTAGTCTTTTTCTACATTATGTTCTCGACAATCACCAATATCTCTACAATTGCCTCGACTGTATTGACCCATAGTGCCACTGTTGATCCACCAGGAACCTCCTCTTGTGTTTGTGTTCGTTATGTTTATGAGTGCTTGCAGAGATCAACGTGGTTCCCGTCTTGCGGAGGTTTCAGAGTGGGGATAATTTCAAGCGGTTTTTAGTTTTAGCTTGTAGAAAATTTAATCTCTGGCCTTCATAACCACCCCTACTGCTGGTGGATTTTCAGCTTGTATCTTATTATTTGGAAGAAGATTCTATATTTAATTTAGGCATCAACTATTAATAATATACTTCCTCTTTATGTATTTCATGTTAACAAATGAAAATAAGAGTGAAGTGAGGATTTCATACATCAAACACAATAAGTTTTATAGAGTCCACTATCATATATCTTTGAGCAATTAAAAGAATGTTAAAAAACGAAGCAGATAACAACGCTTGAGAGGATGACATTGTTTGGTTTGCATTTCTATGAAGGGTGTTTTTTTATTTTTTTTTAATTTATTTTTGATAAAATGTCGAAGCTGCACTGAGAGAGGGAAATAATTCAGCTTTTGCACGTGTAATCCGAATTCGTCAAAATTCGCATCGAAAATTCCCGTACCATATAGTAGTTCTCATTAAGGAAAATGCTTAATGTCGCGAAACATTATTTGGTTCTTTCTTTAAAAAAAAATAAATAATTTATTTGGTGGCAAAGAAACTGTAATATATACACACACAAAATTTATGTTTTAATAAGCATCAAACACAAAAATGACCATAAAAAAGTTAAATTACATATCTTAAAAATTCATACATTTCAAATGACTTGAAAAGTGCGATACCAACACATACTGAGATGAAGAAGAGGGTGAACCACAATGTAATTTTTTTGTTTTAAAATTTAAAGATATTTTAGTAATTTCCTCTATAAAAGTATGGGGTGGACCATGACGTTTCAACAAGTTCAAAGAACAACATGATAAATGATCATATATAACACTCCAACCACACTTAATTGATTTTAAAAATATTTTATAGTGTCTATAATTTAAAAGAGAAAACTAAACCCCCTTTTCGAAACCCTCCATCGAAACATATGATAATGAAATTAAATCATACTAAGATTATTTCAATATAAATATCAACCCTTGGCAAATGAGAGAGGAATATTGATAAAATAATTCCATTTAAGCAAGTTATACGATATGAATTCTTCTGGAGCTTCAACCTAGATGCCAAATCTAACGTGCAACAACATGAAATTGATGAAGTTTTGCAGCACATTCATGAGAACTATGTTGAAAATAGAGAATTAACTCGTGAAGACAATCTTCATTCTATATCTGTGCTATTTAGGTTATTGAGGTAGCAAGGATTTCATGTTTCATCAAGTACGTGTCTCACCTTAATTATCATATTTAGACTTTTTTTTTTATCACTCTTTAAAATCTTTGATAGTTTTAACATTTTATTTTTGTTTCAAGCAATGATTTTTTATTCTTTTACATAAGGTGGACAAAACCTTGATTTAGGACTAAGAATAATATTTTTTAAAGGAATTTAGGCCTTTAAACAAACAAAGATTTACTACTTATATGATGATAAGAAGTCACAAAGAGCGTACAAGCTCGAAGAGAGGTTCATGGGTGACTCTCATCTTATTATAGCAAAAGGATAATGACTCAGCTGGTTTCTAAAAGGATCTTTTAGATGTATTTTATTAGGTAGTTTACTAAGAAGTGCTATTGTATAGCCGTTGTAGTTATCCTATAATGAGGATCCACAAGCTTATAAAAGCATGGATGAAAAATAACCAATTTTCTTTTTTTTATCTCTAGTTTTCTCTCTTCTAGAGTGTGATCCCTACTTAAATTGTGTCGTATCAACTACTTCAAATCCCTAACTAGTACTCATTTCCTTTTGATTTAGTTTTTAGGATCGTAGGTTTTTGTGTTTTATGGAGAAGTGGAGTGTCCGAGATTCGAACCCCGACCCCTACATATAAAACGCAATATCCCTACCAACGCAATATCCATCACAAATTGTGGAGAAGTGAAGCTTTTTACTTTTCTAATTGGACAAAACAATACAACATTACTCCATTAATAAGATATTGCTATTTATATCAATAGAAAAAGTGTTATTCTTATTTTCGTCTTCGCATTACGCTTAACAACTTGTTAGGTTGGTCCTGCCACAACAATATGCACTCAAGCAAACAAACCCCTTAATCATGGAGAGGATTTGGTGCATTTATTGCATTACACAATTTTCATCTCCACCATTGAATCAACTTATATCACAAGACAAATGGTTTAACAAAGTTATAGTCTATATATATACCATCAAATATATATCCAACTGTATTTTGACAAAGTTGGATCTACCAGCAAGATCCTTCCCATAGTGAAATTCTACTCACTTTGGCAAAGTTAGATTTTAATATGCTCCAAATCCTACATCAAAAAGAATTTGGTAACATTTGCATGTAAGCGTGTTAATCACACAATATTTTGTATTGAAAAATAAAAGAATATTAATGTGATATCAAATACTAGTTAGTCCTTCTACTTAATATATCTGCTTAGAGGATCTTCCGGAGTACATGAAAGTATGTTAGATCACTCTTGAAGGTTAATGAAGAAATAGAACAAGAAATGATGATTGAAGTAAGAAAATATGTCATGAACTATGGCATAAAAGAAGTATGAGTTTATGTTTTTTTGTCATTGTTAATTTTATCAAACTATTTCCTTTGTCAATTTTTTTTTATCAAACTATTTCCTTATTCCAAGTTTTGGATGGAATTCCTTATTCTCATTTAGCCGATAGTATATAACAATATTACTATTTTCAGAAATGTATCTTTTCTTCAAATTTTAAATTTCAATTAGAATAAATGGATATCATTTTATTTTAGTAAAGAATTTGAAATTAAATTTGAAGTAGAAAAATAATGTTTGGGTGCGTTTGATTTGCTAGAAAATGAAGGATAGGACAGAACAACTCCAGTTGTCCAAATGAAGGCAAAGGACAAGACAAAAACTGATATTTTTGTCCCTCACCAAACCACAACACAACTTTTTGTCCCACCTACAAGTTGTTTTAAATACCAAAATAGCATTTCGTCCCCCAAAAATCGTATAAAACAAAAAATTATTCAAAGCCATAAAAATTTGTCCTGTGCTATTCTGCCTTGTGTTGTATTGTTATGTCTTGTACTGTTATGTCCAGTACTTACCGTTTTGCAAACCAAACGCACCCTAATAGTCAATTTAAAATAAGTTTACAATTGAAATATGAGATCGACAAGATGGGAAATTTGATTATAAAAGAATCCTGAATAGTTTTTTTCTTCTTTTTTTTTCTAAGATACAGCGACCCTTCACACCTCTCAGGTTCGATTGCATTCAACCATTGCAATGAGTGGTAATCTGTCGTCTGGTAAATGTATTCCTTTTGATAGGCCTTTGCTTGATTCTTTCTCTGTGTCAGCGCACCACAGACAGGTGTCTGACATCATTCCCGTTATTTGGAAAGTGCCTTCCCCTCTGTGGTTAAAGGTGAACACTGATGGCTCGGTTATTGGCAATCATGCTGCCTGTGGTGGATTATTCAGGGACCATTTAGGCTCTTTGCTTGGCGCCTTCACCTGTAACCTCGACATTGATTCTGTTTTTAACTTGGAAGTTATGGGTTTTATTATTGCTTTAGAGTTTGCGGCTCTTAATGGGTGGACTCATCTCTAGTTGGAAAGTGATTCCACAAGTGCTCTTATGGTTTTTCATAACACCTCTTTGGTCCAGATTCTGATACGTAATAGGTGGGACAATGCTCGTCACCGGGGTATCCAGGTCATTTCATCTCATATTTTATGAGAGGGCAATTATTGTGCAGACAAGTTGGTAGCCATGGGACATGCATGCAGCTCACGACACTGTTTGGTTCACTACGTTACCACATGAGGTGACTGCTGATTTTTTTTCAGGGATAGAGTAGGTCTACCCAATTATAGACTCCCTTAGTCTGTTGCTTCTTGTTTCCTTTTTCTTTTCTTTCTCGTTTTTTCTTTGAGGGTTTTGGCATAGTCCCCCCTCTTGTATATGTTTCCCCCTTTTTTTAGTCCCCCCTCTTGTATATGTTTCCCCCTTTTTTTTAATAACAGTTTGAGTTTATAGGATGGAGGTTCTCTGGAGTGCCAACCTAGTTGGGATGTCGAAACTGCCTCTTGATGTCTGTCCTCTATTCTGGTTTATCCAAAAAAAAGCTGAAGTACTAATTATTTTTCCAAAAAGAAAAAAAAACGAAAAAAAAAACTACAACGCACATAAGTTTATACTATTCTCCTTCAATTTTTTTTTTTTTTTATACTATTCATTCTAAGGATGGATGGACTAAAAAATACTCAATGTCCACCCATTTTTTTTTTTTTTAAAGTTTTAACCTATTTTAGCTTATAGAAAAAAAATAGTGTTACCAAACAGTTCAAATCATATACTCCTCGAGTCTCAATAGTAATTTTATTTTACTACATAACACATGTTAATGGCAGTTCCAAAACACTGTCCAAGCTTATATGACTAAGGCTAGATGGTTCAATCATAACTACTCACCAACAATAGATGAGTACATTATTCTATTTTTTCTTAAATAATTTAGCTAATTTTTTTTCTTAAATAATAGACATTATTCTATTTGGTGAAATCACGTAGAAAAAATAAACTATTTGGTCTATGAGAGATAAAATATATTGAATTGATCCTTCAAAATCTTAAATGCAGATAACATACATTGTCTTTATGAATGTTATTTATAAAGATAAATACACTACACACATTCTGGAGGAGAAATGAAGACATACATTGAAGCATTGCTTGTATATCCAGTGTCGGTTTGAGCATTATCTTTAGTCTTTTTCATGTTTTATATTTCTTGTTTGAATAAAGATATCATATGTCATGTGTGATATTTCTTTTGTCGAATAATGTTTGTACAAGTTTGATGAAGTTTAATTTTAGTTAAGTCTTCAATTTTATAGTTTAATTTCTATGCATTGTTTGTTTAAAAGTTTTATATTGGATTTTGGACGATTTTAGCTTTTGGGATACAAAAACTGAATTATGGAACAAAATAGCATGGGGTGATCGTCATCAAAATAAATTAAAATATATAAATTATATTGTATATAAAACATTTAAGTTGTAATAAACATAAAGCATCATAAAAAGTTTAAACTATATATACATAAAGTCGATCACAAAAAAATAATCAAACAACATAACAAATACTTAAAGTGATACTTTATGCATTCCGAGTGACTTGAAATCATCAATAATTAAATGTTTGTTGTGTTTTCTTCTATGAGTTTGTTGTTGAGGGGATTTTCAAATACATGATGTTAGACGGTGTGGCTTGTTTAAGGTGCGGTTACATGAGTTTTTGGTAGGTTTGATGGTTATTGGAGAGGTTTTTCAACGGTATGACACAAGATTTGTTTCTGCTATTTCGTAGGCGTTTAGACTTTGATTTTTTAGATGATTTCTTGGTTTGGTGTTTAGTCTCTATTGTTTCGAGGACCCTCCGTGGAAGGTGTTTTTGGTTTGTTTGTAGAAGTTTGTATTTGATACATGGGTGTTTGTTTGTGTGTTCCGCATATATACGACACACTTTTCCTGTGTATGTTGTTTTTTTAAGTCTCCTAGCCTAGCATTCTTTGTGCTTGCTAGGATTCTTTGCATGTTAAATAAATATCATTTTAGCTTCTTAAAAAAAAAATAATTAACTCAAAATTAATACATGCACTAATTTTCTTTTCAATATAAATTGTCATGCTATTTGCTAGAAACTCAGGTCCCATCTTATTTCTCAACTTAAATTTGATAATTTTCATTACCGAAAAAGATCTTTTAATTGTGACTGTGGAAATAGGAAGAGTCATAATAAGGCGCATCGATCGGTTAATCAAGAAGTAATTTTTGGTTTGTCCATTGGCAGCCAAACATAAACATAATTCTATAATATTTGATAAATCTTCAAAGTTGATGATTAGAGAACATAAAAAAGGAAACGTTGAGGTTGAAATTGCAAATTACTCTTCTCTTGATCACTAAAATTCATGAGATAATTTTTTCAACAAAAGTACATATAGTGTCAATGTTAAAAGCTTTATTTCTATCCATAAGAGACAAAGCAAAATTTAGAGTCAACAAATTCATTGCTTGCTCACTAAATATGTTATTCAACTCTTGTAATTGTTTATCAATAGTAGTAAAAAAAATCAACTTTAAAATAACACTCTATTATGACCTGATTCTCTTATAGGTGAGAGCACCCAAATCTTGTTGTTGAATGACAATCATTGAGTTCAAGAATCTCAATACCATGATTTTCACAAAACGATATCACCCTAGAAAATAGCTTATCCCAACCATTTTCTCTCAAATTCTTGAACAAGAGCTTTTGTTGAACAGACCAAATGCATAACATTAACATTATCCTGAGATTGTTTTTGAAAATGCATGATAAATATTACATCAAAAGACTTCAAGTAATTGTAAGAACTATCAACATCCACACGTTTGGAATTTTTATTTATTTCTTTTTTAAAAAAAAAATTAAAATTGCACAAGTTGCCTCATCCATACTTATCAATGTAAAATAGAGTTTAAATGTGATTCCCAACAAGTATCTCCAGTTCTTTTCACGGTACCAACCTGGTTTTTACCTTTATTAGTTACGATCTTCCCAATCTCTAACAAAATTGTAATTTCTTTTGATTGGGCTGGTTGTAACTCATCATTAAGCTTAGTAGAAGAACCAACAACATTGACAACAAAAGCCAACTTCTCAAAGAATTGATGAATTGATGTAACTTCTCTTGATGCAGTAACTAAGGTAAGTTGCAATCGATGAACAAGATAGTGGACATAGTAAGCATAAGGACAATCTTTTAGAAAAGTGCTTGTAAACCATTCCATTCTCCTCTCATATTACTAACACCTTCATACCATTGGCCACGATTGTTAGAAACATCAAGGTTATGTCTAGAAAGTATACCACATACTACTTCCTTAAGAGTTAAGGAAGAAATGTCATTAACACGTGCCGTATCAAAATTTTCTCTTGTATTAAACAAGCTTTATCAACAAATCTTAACACAAGAGCCATTTGTTACTGTTTTGCTCATCACGAGCTTCATCAACAACAATACCGAATTTTACAATCTCCAATTTCTTCATGAATATGTTTTTTGACCCTAGTAGAAAGAATTTGCAAGAGCTGTTTTTGAATTTGATGTGAAGTATACTTGCATTTTTCTAGAGCATTTTCCAACACAACTATTTCCACTTCATCATTGTAAGATTCTAAAAGTTTTAACAATTCAAGAAAATTACCTTGATTTCTTGATTTTCTAGCTTCATTGTGCCCCATAAAAGCAAAAGCTTGAAGTGTTAACTAACAAAAAATGTCAATTGAAGCCTTGAGACATAGTTGATTATATAGAATTTGACTCAGACTTTGCACTGAATAACATTCCTAAGACGCTCATATTGATTCAAGAAGTCTTGACAAGCTTTCATTGCATTGTTGTAGGGTGAGCAAGGATCCTTCCTTATGTTTTTCAGAAATGAACAACGTTTTCCATTCCCAACTTTCTTTCAACCTCTAAATCCCATAGAAATGAATACATGTGATCGCGGACATCCACTTGGTTTTTTTTTTCTCGCTAAAAAGATAATATTGTAAGCAATATGCAACATCTTCTAATGATGAATATTCTAGCCATTAAGGAAACATGTTAAGCCAAGTGTGTTAAAACCGCCTTGGATGATCCTCGATACCATACAAGGGATTGTTCTCTAATTTCATTTGATAAGGACCCCATTTTAGACACACTCTTCGTTTTGCATCCTTTTGATTCGGTGGATATTGACAAATTGGAATACGCTTTCCAAGATCACATTCTAATGATTTCTCAATGTCATCCGGGTTAACTATGTTAACCTTTGAAGGGCGAGGCTCTATTTCTTCAATTCTTGGATTCTCACAAATATGTTCAAGTTTGGATGCAGAAATTATAACTTCTTAATAACTTTCAATGCCAACGGTCTTCCTCTTGAAAAACGAATCGATTTTTGAAATCTTCATCTTAACTTTTATGCTGAAAAGAAACATATTTATCAAAATGACATATTCATAGTGTTAAGAATCTTTGATGGCCAATTTCAGAAAGTGTGCCAAATCATTCACTAAGTAATAAAGTGATAAGTAAGATCGTATGCTCAATGATTATCGTTTCAATTCGGCAACTAGCGTTACTTATTAGAGCATAAAATAAAAACAAATAAAATAAACAAAGTGAGTAAATTAGGGGGGTTTTGCAAGTTTGATTGCACAAAGTAGTAGTGAGTTAGTAACCTGGTTTGATTGCAGATTGTTTGCGGCGGTTAGGATTCTTCGAGTTCGCTCTATTTACTTGTTGGATTTAAAAGGCAGATCTTCATTCAGTTATACAACAAGGGTTCTATTTATGTTATGAGTTCGTAGGGCAATATGTCCCTCCAGCTATAATTTTCACTTGCTGATCACTCTAAGGTTATACACAACACTAAAGGGTGTATGGTCATCAATCCTACAGGGGTCAATGGGTACACATATGGAATGTTAGAGTGGGGTCTTACTCTCTCAGAGATAATTGAAACATAAAAGAATTGGGATTCCTAAATTGTCATCTAAAGGCTCTAACTTCGTCTATGAATCTTAGAAGTTCATAACATACTCTCTATTACCTTAGTAGAGTTACAAACGTAAAACCCTATCTTGTCTATCTTACCAAGGGGAGAAAGAATAAGATTCATATGCAACATTCGTAAAAGAGTGTTTGCTTTCTTTCTATGTTCAGTCATAAGCCCTAAGTATGTCACAACCCCTAGTTCAATGAAAGCATTAAAACTTTTGCATAAGAAACTTAAATTGAAATTATAACATAACTGAATAAAAGAATTGAATTAAAAAGATTCAACCATAAAATAGAGGTTCATCTTAGAATCCTATCCAATTAAGATTATTAAAAAAAAAATGAATATTTGGATTGCATTGCAAAGACTTGAAAACAAAAAAAATACTGATATCATGTTTATTAATTAGATTTACATTTACTTATCTTATGATTAAAAATTTCGGATTACCTAACTCCCGTCCTTTAAAAACCATGAGGGTTAATCAAGTGATCTAGCTCAAATAGTTAATGAGCTCGATTAAAGAAAGAATCATTCGAGAGAATTCGAATTCAATTTTTAGATGAAATAATTTGATCAAATTATATTTATCTTACGATCGAATTCTAAATTATTAAAACTCCATTTCCCTATCAATCGGAAGGTTAACATCAAAAATAAAAAACTTAAGAGGGTTAAGAGATGGAAATCAAAACTAATAAAGATTGAAAAGGAAGGGAGTAGTTTAGTCAAAGGTAATAAAAAAAAGTTAAGTAAAAAAAGGTGGATGAAGAACATATATTTAATTGTTATTTATTGCATTCAATGACAATATTCAAATTGGATAAGAACATATTAGCAATTTTTTTTTTTTTTTTGGATAAGAACAAATTAAATATCACAAATTTCAACGGTATTCAAATTTTTTTCTTACTCAACAGCATGATTTGATTCGGTTTGCGGTTTTCATTTTACAACCAATTTAAACCAAATTAAACCGCAACATAAAAAACACTAATTAAATATATGTTGTCTAGACCAATATTCATAGAGACTAAACTCAATAAAAACTTTTATAAAATGACATTTTTTTTTCTCTTGTTAAATTTCCTTACTTTTTATTTCAAAAATATCTGTGTTACTTGAACGTTTAGAAAATAATAAAATCTTAGTATTTGCATTTCTTATCGAATAAGATTATTTTTTGCACACATTTTTAATTTGATTTTTTTTTTTTGTGATAGCCGGGGTTTGAACCCCGGACCTTGCATATATTATGCATTGTCCATACCAACTGAACTAAGCTCACGAGGACTAATTTGGTTTATATGTTGTCGAGATATGGTTAGATGAAAATGAAATTTTAATGTTTGATGAAATTTAAAACATTGTTGGAAATATGTTGTGTTTTAGTTTATTAACTTGTTTTAGTGTTTAAAACAAAAAAATTCTTTTGTATCGATAAAAACCGCACAAACTGATACAACCCAAACCACATGTTTTTTATCTTGCAGTTCAGATGACTTTTAGCCTCAAATCTGAATCAAACCGCATCGCGAACACCCCTACATATACTCGATCTAGAAAGAAAAAAATGCACATATATTCATATTGTGTTTGTTACATTTTTTTATACTTGAATTCACTCCCATCAGTTATCTTTTATCTTTTTTAAAGGATAGAGGATAAGGGAAAAATTGATATATCATGGAGCATAAAGATTGAGTTTGTTACATTTTTTTTCTTTAATATTTAAATTTACTCTTTTATTTTTTGTTGGATGTGTTTTTTTGAAGGAGTTAGATGTGTTATTTGTATTTAAAGTTGATGGTAAATTGAAAAAGAGAAAAAAAAACCCAACCAAAAATGCCAAAAAAGACTATTTCCTTTATGAGTTTTTCTATCATATGCAAATTTGCGCATGTTAAAAAGTTTAAAAAAGAAATTTTGTATTAAAATTTATACATTTAATATTAAATATAAAACTTTTAAATAATTTAGTGTTGTTTCCCAAAAAAAAGTTATTACTGTTAGTTATTTTAACATGTGCGATGTTGAACATGTTAGACAAACCCTTTCTTTATATACGAGTATAACTATACATGCATTAACACAATAAAAAGAGTGACAACACTGTGAAATGCAAGTAATTCATAATGATAATAAATAGGACTGAATTACATTTATTTCTATAAACCGTAAGAATTTAATGCAAGTCTAAATTGATTTGACCCTACAAATATACTCCCTCCGTCCCTTAATAAATGACCTAGTTGACAATATACATTATTGACTTGATATACTTTGACCATACTTTTCTACTAATTCACAAAGATAAATAATATCATGTAAGATGTTGTTGGATTCGTCTCGATGAATATTTTTAAAATATTAAATTTTTATAATTTTTTTTAGTAGAGAATTGAAGATATCAAAGATAAAACATATGCATTGGTATGTGTGTCAGAGTCAACTAGGTCATTTATTTAGGGACGGAGGGAGTAAACCACATCCAAGAGTGGTAATCTAATCTGGTTTTTCTTCTCCCAAACCCCATTTCTGACTCAATCACTTTCACTCACTCTGCAGTCCTCATTAATACTTTCCTAAATCCTCAACAACTCATCTTGCTTTTCTTTTATTTCCTTGTTTTTTTTTTTAAGAAGCTAACACCATAATGGTGAAAAAAATGAAGTTTCTTTCTCTTTTCAAAAACAAAGATGGTAAATCCTCTTCTTCATGGTCTTGGCCATCTTGTAACCAACCAAAAACACTTTCTTTTAGAGCCAACATAAACGACACCTTATTCAAATCCATCAACCCAACTTTTGTAGGTTCCACCAACAAAGATATCCTAGAAACTTCTGACTCCATATTAACTGAATTTTCTTATGAGTATTTCAGAGGTAATAGTGGCAATTCGATCGAGACAATGATTTGCGGTTTGTGTTTGGATAGACTTTTCTTCGATCCAAACGAAACAAGCTCGATATTAAAGACCAAAGAAATAATTAATATTTCATCCAATGAAATAATTAGCAGCAATAATAACAACTTATTATTACCATTCAAGAACACCCTTGAGGTTTCAATGGATTCGCGAAATCCTTGCGAAGATTTCAAAGAATCTATTGTGGAAATGGTGGAGGCTTATGGTATTAACGATTGGGAAACCCTAGAAAAGCTTTTGAGTTGGTATTTTGAAGTTAATGAGAAAAGAAATCATGGATTTATTATTGATGCTTTTTTTGATTTATTTGTTAGATTTGATCATGGTTCACCAAATTGTTCTCCTTTATCTATTCATAGTTGTTCTTCTCTTGATTCATTGTGGAGCACACCTTGTATTTCATCTTATAGTTCACCTTTTTAAGTTAAGGACTAAAAGGAGGAGATTTGGATTGAAGACTATATTTTGTTGAAAAAACTCTCCAAATCATTTTGAGTAGTGAATTGTATATGTAATAAAATAGAAGTAGTGCAAAAATAGCCAAGTCAACTTTTTTTTTTTTTATGATGTACTAGTTATATGAAATTATGAATAGTGAAGACTTACACATTCTTCCAATGGTTTTGTTTTATTTGTTTTATTTTCTCTTAGTCTCTTGTACAATTTGTATGTTGTTGAATATGTTTAACTGTGTTCAATCCGTAGCTTTTTAGAGGGTGAAATTCCTATATTTTTGACTTAATTATATTGAACTGAACACCAACCACTACAAATTAAACACTCTATAAAAGCCATTGAAGGACAATCAGAGAGCGACATAGAAACCAAGAATCACAAATCAAACTCACACAAAACAAAACCATCACCATGAGCATAGACACACGGTGTTGCCATCGGAAAGCCACAACACTGTCGTTTAAGAGAATCAGTGACCCGCAAACCTCGATTGAAACAATATTTCAGAATAGAGTCATGTTGATTGTCTTTGATAGAGCAACAAATATAAATTCTTCTGTGATTTTTTTTTTTTGAAGAGGCTAAAATGAAATATATTACCAAATCAAAATGGTCTTCCTAGCACAAGGTGCACCAAGGAAGAACAAAAGAGTCATAACAATATTTACATGCTAAAACCGAAAAAAGCACCAACGCACAGAAAGAAAACCTACTAGCCGATGCCCAACAAAGTAAATGGACTAAAGCCACCACTCATGAAAATTTAATGGAAGAGAGGCAAATTTCGCCTTCAACCACACAATGGAAAGTGACTTAATCTTATCCACCAATTGTAATATGGAGCATTCTTTTTAAATTGAATATCATGTTGTTTCTTTCTTTCCAAATTTCCCACACGGTAGCAAACCAAAGCACCTGCATAATTGATCGTCGTGCCTTAGCACCACCACCAGCATAGGTAAATTGATTAAAATGATCCGCTACATAACAAGGTGTAACCATAGAAATTCCGAGCCACCTATAAATAAAGTTCCAAACTGATCCAAAACTTCTGCATTGCAATAATAAATGAGATGATGTTTCCAATGAACCGCACCCAGAAACACACATTCGAGAAGCGTTATCAATAACCTATATCGAAACAGAAGCCAAGCAAAAAGCACTACCTTTAGTGGAATATCCTTATGCCAAAGCGACGTCGTAGGCACCGTAGCCGTAACGTGAGGTTGTGCCGTCAGGAAATGATAAGCACTATCAAAGCTGCATATCCTCTTTGTCAACCTACAAATTTACATTTTGAAGTAAAAGTGTAAGCTCCCCCGCTAACTCCTCCTCCCATGCAAACAACCTCCTCATCCACCTCCACGCGTCACCCTAAACCCCCACCCAAGCTGACACATCTTAGACACGGTCTCCCTCTTAAACACCGAAAAATCAAATAATCTGCTAAACCTACTTCTAAACAACACACCACCAACCCAGACATCCGACCAAAAAGAAGTGCAATTTCCGTTTCCAATCGAACGACTAGCTAGCATATCACCAAACCAACCTTCTCTACGCAAAACAGCTATATCACACCACCAAGTAGCAACCTCTCTCCCTTCGTCCAACACATGGCCTCCCTCCAAACCATATCGTATAGACAACACCCTAAACCATAAACTCTCCCTATCCAGAAACAACCTCCAACACCAGTTCCCCAATAAAGCAACATTAAACTCTCTAATTCTCATCACCCCCAAACCACCAACCTCCATACTCCTACATACAATGTTCCAATCAACCCAAGATAGTTTTATGTGGTCCTCACCCCCCCCCCAAAAAAAAAAAAAAAATTAAAATAGATTCAATAGAGGAGATGATACCTGAAGGAGCCTTGAAAAAAGATAGAGCATAAACAGGCAGAGATGACATGACAAAATTCAACAAAACCAGTCGACCACCCAACGATAAATGTTTGCAGTTCCACAAAGACAATCTAGATTTAATGCGGTTAATCACTGGTTCCCAAAAATCTAAACGTCTCACATTACCTCCTATAGGCAAGCCGAGATACACAAAGGGTAGAGAGACAACGTTACAATTCAACACCAAAGCGTCTTGCACTAACCAAGAACCAAAGACATTGACGCCTACCAACTGACTTTTAGAAAATTTTACCTTTAACCTAGACAATGCTTCAAACAACACAAGAATAGCTCGCATAGCACGAATGTTAGCCCAACATTTTTCTCCTAAGATTAAAGTATCATCTGCAAATTGAAGATGAGACACCACCACCATATCACTACCACCGACCTTATAACCAATAAAAAATGATTAACTGACAAAGATTTCATCAAAACATGAAACCCCTCTGCAGCCAGAAAAAATAAGAAGGGAGATAGAGGGTCGCCTTGTCTCAAACCCCCCTCCAAGTAGAACTCCTCAGTAGGAGAACCATTAACCAAAACCAAAGTTGAGGTCGTCCCAATGCATTCTTTAATCCACTTCCGCCAAAGAGTCGGAAACCCCATTTTCAACATCACCGCATCTAAATAACCCCAATCTATAGAATCATAGACTTTCTCAATATCCACCTTAAAAGGTAATAATTCTTTCTTGCATTTACGAGCTTCGTCGACAACCTCATTAGCCACTAGAATGCCATCAAGAATTTGACGACCTTTAATGAAAGCAGATTGAGAGTTCGAGATAACAAAACCAATCACCAATCGAAACCTATTAGCAAGAACCTTCGCCAAAATTTTATACATACTTCCAACCAAAGAAATAGGGAGAAAGTCATTCAACCGTTGAGGACTATCAACCTTAGGGATAAGAGCAATGAAAGTACTATTAATCCCTTTGGTCAACCTTCCATTCCTATGAAATTCCACCAAAAAACGCAGCACATCAGCCTTAAGAATGTCCAAAAAAAAAATTATGAAACCAAAGGTAACACCATTCGGACCTGGACATTTAAAATTATCAAACTCCCACACCGCTGCCTTCACTTCTTCCATAGAGAACATCTTAACCAAACCAGCCCCCTCTTTGACAGAAAGAGATAGAAAATGCATGCCTTCCAACCCGGGGCGATCAACATGACCTGGATTATGGGAAGAAAAATGAAAAAACACAGCATTATGCACATTATCGACCCCTTTAACCAGTACCCCATCAACTAAGCAACAAAGAATTGCATTTATTTTCCTTCTGCTTGACATAATCCCATGAAAAAACTTTGAATTTGCTTCCCCTTCACGTAACCATTGCATTCTTGACTGTTGCCAACGGATACTAGAGTTTATTCGAGACAAAGAGAACAAATTCTCCAATAAGCCGTGTAGCTTCTCTACCTCCTCATCAAGTAACAAATCAGACTCACCTTTAAGATCAATTGCTAAAATTCTATCCTTCAAAGATGATATTTTTGCAGGTAAATTTTGAGCGTGACGTTGGTGCCAATCTTTCAAAGCCAATTTAATTAATTTGAATTTTTATTTCAAAATATAGCCTCCCTAGCCCTCCACACGAAAAGACTGCCACTTCTCACGAACAAAGTTATTGTAACCTGGAAAATTCTCCCAACACTTTAACATACACAAAGGTTTATGTCCCCAATTTTCCTCATCAACAGAGAGCTCTAACGGGCAATGATCCGACAAACGCGTGACGAGGTCGTTTGATAGCAATTAGGCCAAGTTGAGCACCAACTTTCAGATAACAAAAAACGATCAATACGACTCATAGACCTTCCGTCCCCCCGATACCACGTGTAGCTGCGGCCCCGAAGAGGAAGGTCGGCCAAGTCTTTTTTTTTTTTTTTTTAACAAATATTGAGGCATTATGATATTATTCCATCATACTAAAATTATTATGTATATAAAAGAAGCCCCGTTGACCACTATGAGTATTTTTTTTTTTACCAAACCACTAAGTTTTTATTACTTAAAAATGAGTCCTTTATTGTACCAAAAGAATAAGGCTTTTGCAAATGCTTATATAAATTGAAGGATTTTGACACAATTATTGTATTGTAATCAATAAGTGAATAAAATGTTTTTATTCAACAAGTTATTTGTAAACAGTTGTATTTTGGTAGAATGATGAAGAAGAAACAAAAATCATAACAATAGGGCTCAAGCTCGGCCTAGGAAATCAAGTCTTAACACTGATTTTAACTTCGATGAAGGTCACATCCAAAAGGCCACATCTAATTTTGAAGCATGTCCAAACTTGACAAAAAAATCTACGTATTGGTTGCCTTCTCTAAACAATGTAATTGAAGTACCACAATGGGCAGATATGGGCAGATACTTAATAATTTAATTGAAGTACTAATAATCTTTAAGTTGAAGCTCTAAAAAAAATTCTTTCTTACGGTTGAGGATAAATACTTGTATAATCACAAACCCAATCAACATCATTTATATACACATTCAAAAAATACATTATTGAACTATTTTAAAAATACATGTAGTTTTTTTGACAAAAGAAAATATATAGTAGTTAAATCGTTTCTCTTTCATATTTTTTTACATGTGAGTGTGTCTAATGAGTTTTATTTATGCTTATGATCAAGCAAGTGTATCAGATGGTTGAGTTCATGTCTTGTATTGACTATTGGTTAAACAAAAAAAATTAAAATAAAAAAAACAAATCGATTAGGTTAAATTTTGAGAACATGTTTATGCTCCTAAAATGTAACTTGGATTGCAGTTGAAGTTTCAAACAATTTTCAAATATTGGGTCAACGTAAAAAGTGTCCACATTAAAATTTGTTTCCTTAAAAAGAGATTGAATTTGAAAAGTTTTCCTAAATCCTACTGGAGTTATAGATAACAATGTTTTAAAACCTAGACAGGTGATCGATTCTTTCAAGGCACTGGGTCACTGGATTACTGGTCGAATCAGTGGGTCCCTGGTCGGATCGCATGACTATTGACCCGGTCTATTTATGACCAAAAATTACATTATGAAAGAAATTTTGATAAAAAAATCCTGTCATTTTTTTTTTCTATTTAAAGTTCGTACATTAAAAAATTTATATTCACAGCTGCAAGTTTTCAATAATACTGCATAAAAAACCTCACAAATAAGTTCTAGTTTAGATTCCATCAAAGAAGATGATGACAGAGGGAGAGAAGATGCGATGGTTGTTGAGATGGGAGAGGAGAACGGCGGTTGAAATAGTGTTTGGGTTGGGAGTATGTGTTACTAGGGTTTTTGTCTTTATATATGCCTTGCCTTTTCATTTTTTTTTTAATTAAAAAAAACGGGTCAGGTCGGTTGGGTTAAACTAGTTTAGCGGTCCGTCCACTGACGCAGCCGGGTTTCAGCGGGCTAATTGCATATCTGATCTTGTAGCCTTTCCGAACCGCTGCACCCTCCAGTTCTCGGTCTGACCAGTCGGGTCGGTCTCGGTTTTAAAACACTGATAGATAATGTTAAAAATTCTCACTTGCTTTCATTGATCGACACATGATGGCTTATATATTGGTAATAACTGATAAATGTAGCACGTACGAATTTAGGACGTGCTTTTGCTTCAACGGCGTGTGTTATTTATGGTACCATATACTATTAGAGCTCCGTCTAGATTACTTGGTAGTTTTTTTTTTTTTTTTTTGAAGGAGGATTACTTGTTAGCTTAAATTGCATTCACATGCTCTATCGCAAATTCACGGCAGAGCAAAATACATACTTAACGGGTTTTTATACAAAAATGAATACTATATGATTGTAATTTCTTCGAAAACAAACAAATGAATATTTTATTACAAGAATAAAATTTACTATTTTTTTTTATTATACAAAAACAACCCTATATTCAATTATAGTATAGAACGTCTAAATATTAATTCTCACCTGATAAATGCCTGATGCAGGACCAAATCTCCATGAAGATTTTGGTTAATCAAGTGGATGGCCTATACAAATTTAATATTGTTCATTATGTTAATTATGTTGATGAACTTACTAGTCATAAAATAAATCTTGTAATTTTGTTAATCAACTTGCTTGTAATTCCAGTACTGTGATTTCAAATAAAGCCTTATGGTCACTTATCTCATTAGAAAATAAATAAGATGTCCCTTTTGTATTCCAATATTAGTAGTGATAATAAATCAGTTTGTGATATTGTGATAATAAAAACATTTGTGATATTTGATGTTTTTATGTGTGTGTGGTTTTAGTGAAAATTATCATAATAAAATCATAATTACATTTAAAATTTAATTTATATGTACCAAAAGTTCATAACGTTTTATAATTTTTTAATTTTTTTTTAAAAGTTGGATATCCTTTATGCTCACACTGTTGTATCTTCGAAAGACAATCTCTCTCGTCAGATTGTCCAAGAAAGGATAAAGTGTTAATTGTAAGTCAATACAACAACAATCAAGTTTTTTTTTTTTACTTTAAATAAGTCGACTATATGAATCAAATAGTATAGCCGATACAAATTAATAAAATTCATATATTCCTAAAAAAACATATAAATATGAACACTTTGCTAATACCTCTCTCCTAAAATTTTAAAAACTCATTAACTACGCATTTTAAAATATCTTTAAATGATGTTTTAAAACAAAAATATTGTCATCATGAACTTAAGTCAGTTGGTGTTAACAATGCATAATATATATAAAGTTTGGGGTTCGAACCTGTAATTTTATTTATGGACAATGTAGCTAGTCAAAAAGTTGTGTCGGTCACTTCTCGAAAAAACTTGTGCCCTTGTAACGCTACGGGCACGACTATTTTTTTACAAAAACTTGCACATCCTTTGTTATGGACAATTATTTTTTTGTTTTGTTTTGTTTTTGAAGCAACTATTTTATCCTCTTTTTTTTTTTTTTTTTGAGGTAACTATTTTATCCTTTGTTATGTTCATTTTCTCGACTTCTATTATTTTTTTCACAAAATCTTGCACATCCTTTTGTGTATTTTTCTTCAGCTACGAAAACTGTTTCTTCAATTGCTTTTATTTTTGCGCCTCCTTTTTCCCCTCATATTCTGCATTCTTTTGAGTCTAGATTTAACTGTGAAATTCATGTCTTCTTTTCTTCACGCTTTCAGTACATTTCCATCCTCTTTTTTCTTCTTTACATTATTCTACCCATACGAAAAGGTAAAAGGTTGGATCACAATTCTAATGCTCCTATCTGATGCAATCTAATTGAATTTTTTGTTTTATTCCTTTAAATCAAGTGTGTAAGAGAAGTAAATTTTTTACTTGTTATTCAACGAACTTTTATATTAATTTCCTTATATTTAAATTTTTATTTTTTTTTCCATATTTTATAGTAGTAAATATGAACGTTTCACAAAATTTTCATCATCTTCTTGTTTGGAGGATGTATATATTCATCCACAATCTGGCCATGCATGTGTTGTAGTTTTTGTTTCTTCTTGAATTTAATTTTGAGGAATGATTATGAGAGAAAATCTATAAATGTTTGTAGTTTAAGCACGAAAACTCTATGACCTAAACACACCAAATGATTTTCAACACATTCCTAACAATTAAACCTAACATGCCAACAAACCAACATAGATATACATATGCTAGAATTTCATGCTTGATGCTAAAATTTGATTTCCCTTAAAAACATTTACAATTTCACTATCTCTTATATATCTAAAGTAAAACCACAAGCATGTCATTCTCCTCATTTCTGATAATAACCATGAACAAGATCACATAGGAATAATTTTTTCTTTTCATTTGTATTTGAAAAATGGAGACACCACCATTAGGAGTTTCTATAGATCATTAACATGAGGAAAAAACTCCATTTGATATGATCCAATCTCATGACTCATTGTGCCAGAGCCATCATCACCATTCAGCATCATTGTCACATTGCCACCAAGTTCTTCCATTGAAGTAACCAAACCTTCAAAGTTAACACCACACTCTGAAATTTCATGTCGAACATGACTAAGACCATGGTTGGTATTGGTATTGTCGAAATTTGTCTGATACTCAATGTTCATCATGTTGGTGGAATTTTTTGGCACCTTCTGAACATCCTTAGAATTAGTGATTTCAGTGATGTATTTATGAAGTAGTGTTCGTTTCCAACTATTTCTCCGGTTCGACATCTTTGTAGTGTTCAGGCTGCGCTTAGCGGAGTTCCAACGGTTCTTGATGGAGTTCTCGGTACGTCCAGGAAGTCTCTTTGCAATTTCAGCAAACTTGTTCCCAACTATCTTGTGAGCTTCGATCAATATTTTGTCTTCCTCTTCACTCCATGACTCTTTCTACATTAATACCAAACAATATATATATTGATTAGATATATGAATAATTATAATTAAATTGAGAAAGATTCCAATTTCACTAATATGGTAATGAGTGAATCTAAGTAGCTATCATATTTGTTTTTGCAAATGAAGGAGATCATAATTAAAAGAACATATATATATGAAATTATATACATGTAATAATTTAACTGCACTTAATTTATATGCATTTTTAATTTTGTGATTTATTTGATTTGATGCATCTATATATATGTACATGAAATTTAATTTATATGCATTCTTATTTTTTTTGATTTATTTGATGCATCTATATTTACATGAAAAAGCATAGAAGACAATAGCATTATAAATGTATGTGTAAGAGATAAAAGCCAAAAAGGATTGAAAAAAAAGGACACCTTAATGTCCGGTCGAAGATGGTTATGCCATCTCTCCCTACACTGTTTTCCGCTTCTGCCATTCATAAACTTAGCAACCTGAGACCAATAATTAAACCCAGAATAGTCCAACAATTTGACAAGAATCCTAGAAAAATATAAAAAAAATTATTAATTGTTCATCATATGTTAACAATCATTTACAAATAAAAACAACATATATAGTCAAACATAAGATGAATCAAATTGACATAAAAAACCATATTAAACAAAACCATGAAATTAAACTAATAGAGTATATAACAAAGTCACCCTAAAAACCTGAAAACATTTTATAGTAATGAAAGTATAAATTGTAGATGATTTGATATACCCATCCTCATCATGAGTCCATTGGCCTTTTCTTATATTGGGTTCTTTTTGTTGAATTTCATTATCTTTGTGATCCTTCTTTTGTCGCTTCTGGTCACTGAGAATGTTATCTTGATCATGGTCTTCTAGTTGGTTTCCATAAACTAGCGATGGTGGTATAGAGGAAATTATCCGATATTGTGAAGTTTCGCCATATTGGAAGAAATTTTGTTTGGACAAATCCAAAATTCCTCTGTCTGTGTTCAGGAGGTCATGCATGGCTTCCATTTCGTTATAGTTTGGTGTAAAGGTCATTTGATTTTGATCGATGAAAAATTCTCTCTGGGATCCATTGGTGTTTGCAATCGTGTGCGAAGAGGTTTGATTCATTGAAAATGGTTTAATGGAGTTAAGAAGCTCATGGTCTTCTGGTTGGTTTCCATAAACTAGTGATGGCGGTAGAGAGAAAATTACTCGAGATTGTGGAGTTTCGCCATATTGAAAGAAATTTTGTTTGGATAAATCCAAAATTCCTTTGTATGTATTAAGGAGGTCATGCATGGCTTCCATTTCGTTATAGTTTGGTGTAAAGGTCATTGGATTTTGATCGATGAAAAATTCTCTCTGGGATCCATTGGTGTTTGCAATCGTGTACGAAGGGGTTTGGTTCATTGAAAATGGTTTAATGGAGTTAAGAAGGTCATGGTCTTCTGGTTGGTTTCCATAAACTAGTGATGGCGGTAGAGAGAAAATTACTCGAGATTGTGGAGTTTCGCCATATTGAAAGAAATTTTGTTTGGATAAATCCAAAATTCCTTTGTCTGTGTTAAGGAGGTCATGCATGGCTTCCATTTCGTTATAGTTTGGTGTAAAGGTCATTGGATTTTGATCGATGAAAAATTCTCTCTGGGATCCATTGGTGTTTGCAATCGTGTACGAAGGGGTTTGGTTCATTGAAAATGGTTTAATGGAGTTAAGAAGGTCATGGTCTTCTGGTTGGTTTCCATAAACTAGTGATCGCGGTAGAGAGAAAATTACTCGAGATTGTGGAGTTTTGCCATATTGAAAGAAATTTTGTTTGGATAAATCCAAACTTCCTTTGTCTGTGTTAAGGAGGTCATGCATGGCTTCCATTTCGTTATAGTTTGGTGTAAATGTCATTGGATTTTGATCGATGAAAAATTCTCTCTGGGATTCATTGGTGTTTGTAGTCGTGTACGAAGGGGTTTGGTTCATTGAAAATGGTTTGATGGATGAAGGAACTACCATAGAAAAACTAGTGTGATGGTTCACCCAATTCAGAGGATGTTCATTATATTTGTTGGATTTATGGTATAAAATACCAGTGTAATTTGATGGTGTAGGTGTAAGTGTAGAACTTGGTTGCAAGAGAACTAGTGCAGGGATCTCCAGTTTTTCTAAAGGAATTTTAGGAAAAATTTCAAATAGATAAGGATTTTTTTTTCTGGAAAACTTGGATCCAATTCCATTATTCAGATTGAGAACAGAGAGATTCAAATTTTCTTGTATAAGATTGAATAAAAGGGAGTTAGGGTTCAAGAGCTCTTATAAGCTCGATTGTTAGATTATTTTTTTTTGAAACAAGGTGGATTGTTAGATCTTGAAAATAGCACAGAAAAATAAAAAGATAGTGAGCTCAAAGAACATGTGATAATTGATGTCATATCTTAACATCAAACGACTAAGAGTCATTACTTCTATGAATGTTAAGCTTCCAAGCCAATAACTAACAATATTACTTTACAAGTTTTGTTAATTTTGATATTTTCTTCACTTTGGTATTGTTTTTATAAATAAAAAGAAATGATGAGGTTGTTATGAATTTTGTATTTTAGAGAAAGCTTTAAGCAAATATAACGAGCGCATGATTAACACGTGGTTCTTCATATGCAGAGGTTGGGATTTGAACCCCTAACGCTCCACTTATTTACCTTTAAGCAAATAATAATAATAATAATAATAATTAATTAATTATTATTATTATTATTATTATTATTATTATTATTATTATTATTAAAAATAAGAAATCATTTTTATCAAAACATTTTTATTAGTGAAGTTTAAAATTTAATTTATATGTGTCGAAAATGCAAAAAGTTAATTTGATTTTACCATTAAGATATATTTAAAGATGACTAATATAATGAGTTTTTGACTGAAACATATTTAATTAATAATCCATTTGACCACTCAAATATTAATTTAAAATGTTTAAAAAATGAATGGTGTTAAACCATAATGACACCTCTAATGTAGTTTTAAAATAGAGAAACCATCAACTACATTATAAAATTCATTTTTAAATGTTGTTTTAACAAAAAATATCATATAGTTTATGCACAACTTTAATAAAACATATTTAACCTTTTTTTATTCTTTTTTTTAGGGAACCTTTTTTTATTCTTTGTTCTGTTCATTTTTTGGACTTTTACTATTTCTCCTTTGGCGTATTTCCTCAACTACGAAAACTGCTTCTTTGTTGTTTTATCTGTATATCACACTTTTTTTCAATTGTTTTTCCTTTTATTTTCCTTGTTTTTCTCTACGTTTACCTTTTTGGTATATAATAATATTTGGCAATGAATTCACGCTATTAATACCTTCTTCTACATCCTCTTTTCTCCATTTACGTCACAATACCCAGAAGAAAAGGTAAAAGTTCATCTAACAATTGTAATGCTCGTCTATGATGCAACATAATTGCTTTTTTTGTTTAATTCCATAAAATCACGTCAGTGAGTGTGAAAGTAGATTATGTATTTTTTTTTTTTTATGCAATTAACTTATATAGTGTTTTGCTTATATTTGAACTTTAATTGTTTTCCATGTGTAGTGTTGTAATTGAAGATCTACAAAACTTTCATAATCTTCTTGGGTGGAGGGTTTATATCCACTTTGGTGACAACTAGGGTACCCATGGAAGAATGGTGGGTAATTTACTCCAACCAATACACATTAGCCACATAAGCATATTTTTAAGTGGTATCCATGAACTATCTTGACCCCACCAACAAATTGCTCATTTTCATTGGTTGGTGGGTAAATTACCCACCATTTTTCAAAGGTAATCTAGAAAAAAAAAAACCTTTGTTTTGTTTAGTTTGTTTTAGGGCTAGTTGCTTGTTTCATAAGTAACTAACTATTTCCTTGTTTTTAGCTAAGTTTGTTACACCTACAGCTGTTGCTTGATGTGCAAGCAATAAGAGGAACACTTGTGTATATCTTTTGATTCCTCATTGAATAATAGTTAATGCATTCACTTGTTCATACTTTCAAAATCACTTTATCATTCTTTCTCTCCTTCATAAACCCTAGAGTCAATTGTTTCCCCTAACACAAGTAAGGAACATATGGAGGGGTGGGCAGGCAGCGACCTTGGCCTCTCCCTCCCTCAACCAATTAACATATGTTTATGTAATAAGTATTAATATTAATATTGTATTGGTATGGGACTAAAAGGTTCAATCCAATTATTCATTAGAGTCCATCAACCTAGGTCCATCGAAAATAACACAAGAAGGCCTAATAGACATGCCAAGACAATGACTATCGGGGTCACCACCTCGATGATACACGTGGCACTATACATGATACAATATTATAGGTTACGATTATAACAACCTCAATGAGATACTAGGAATCACCTGGTTTCACCTCGAAAACCGACATAGCGCTTACGTGTCCCACCGTCTCAAACATGACCAACATATGTATATGTTGTTCATATGTATCAAGATCTCATATGAATTGGTTAGATGTGTCAACTAATTAAGTCGAGTTCCGTTACAGTGAGTATGTTATTAGATATACCTTAGTCGTTCCTACTTAAAGAGGACTCACTTGAACCAGAAAGGCATCCTCGCCAATCTGGAGGGTTAGTTTTTCTGATATCCTGATTAACCTCATAACAAACCAAATTAAATCTAAGTAAAGAAGATTGCAACTAACAATGAGCATGTAATCAAATCAACCACTATGAATAGGGGGCTTGCCTCCCCAGGTATGATCATTCCACTTTATCACACTTATATGTTGAACCAAAATGGGTTTTGAACATGCCTCAGAAGTTTTAATGATAACAAAAAATGAATGAACAATTGGATATGATAATGTGTGTTCAAGTGTGCAGGACTATAGAATTAAATTCTAACCCTTAAATCAAGTTTTAGTTCTGAAACATCAAGACTTTGAACACATAAGATAACATCTGAAGCAAAAGAGAAGCTTATACGACTTGAAACAAGATTTTTGAAGAAAGGTAAACCAGAAAGTCAACATTCTGATCAAAAGAGAATTTTTGTTCAGAAGTATCTGAAGGAATGAAGACTCTAAAGGATGAAGCATATGAAGGTGACATCAGACATTGAAGACTCTGAACCAATTTGTCGTCTTTTGAAGGAATATCGCGATCAGACTCATCCATTTGAGGCAACATCTAAACGTCTCTGATCAAGCATCTCAAGGACTAATTTGATGTGTTGGCACCTCTTCAATAACGGCTCTCTCGTTCTCTTCTATATATAGACCTGAGCAGTTGAAGAAATATAACAAGACTTCTATCATTTTACAAGTGTCTTTACTCTGTCGAATAATATAACGCACAAACTCTTAGAGAAATTCTTACAAACTTTCATATCTTAGAATTTCTTAAGTATTAGAAGTCATATGAACTTAAATTTCTTACACATCTGATTGTATATCAACTGTAAAGACAATCTTATTTATTTGTTAAATTATTATTGTAGAATTCTTCTTCTTGTGTGATTGAGCAAATAAAGTCTTTTACTTGTGTGTTTAAGAAAACTGTAGTTTAGTGAGATTATAGTGAAAATCTCTTCGAAATGCAAGGGGATTGGAGTACTCTCGGTTTGTGTTTAATTGATTTTCACTGCATAACTCTGTTCAGACTCTGATAAGAACTCTGCTTCTGATCAGACTCTTAACTGTTTTTTATAAACACTTAGAAAAGTTTTTGAAAAGTCCGACACAATTCAACCCTCCATTCTTGTGTTTTTCTCACCCTCAATCGAGCTCATAGTGCCTTCTATGTTGCTTGAACACTCAATTGTGCAACATTTAAAAGATTCTGAGAAAAACATGTCTTTTGATACTACAATGTTTCCACTTCTGATAAAAATTCTTACTCAACCAGACCTCTATCTTGGTATGGAGATGCTGCACAATTTTCTTGGTGGAAAAGAAAAATGTATAGTCACGTCATTGATGTTGATGATGAGTTTGTGACATTATTGAGGATGGTATTAGTTTCCCAATAGATTATGAGGAAATGATTGTTGATAGGAAGAGCTTGTCTGATGCTTAGAGAAAGACCTATAGAAAACATCATATAGTTCGTGGAATTTTGATCTTTCAATCACTTCACATTTTTTATATCATCTTTTCAATTGATTAATAATATATCAAATAGTTTTATTATTTTTGATAACAATTGTTTCACAAGTTTAGATTTGGTATGAAAGATTGAGCAAGTTTTAGTTGGAAAAAGGGTTTTGCTTGTGGTAAGGTTGATAATACTTTGTTTAGCAAACTAAAAGGAAAACATATTTTGTTAGTTCAAATTTATGTTGATGATATCCTATTTGGGTCTATTAACGAAATTTTGTAGAGAATTCTCCAATCTAATGTAATGAGAGTTTGAAAAGTCTCTTATGGGAGAGCTTACGATTTTTTCTTGGTTTACAAATAAGACAAGCTAAAGAAGAGACTTTTAGTCAAACAAAATATGCATTGAAGCTGCTCAAGAAATTTGAAATGCAAGATAGCAAGCTCATTTCAACTCTCCTGGTCTCGGCATTAGAGATTGATAAGGATGAACACACAAATGGGAAGAAAAGAAAAAAAAAAAAAGAGTAGTAGGTTAAATGTTGTGACCATAATTTGTTTAAAAATATTTTGGTATTTGTGTTTATCGGAACATTTTTTGTTTGAAGTTGTGTCCAGGTAAGAGTTGCTAAACGGTAAGAGCAACAATTTCACCCTAAACCAATGTTATTACTATGGTGCACAAGTAAAATAATGTACTATTTCCAAATTTTTTCCACATTTAGACCAATAGGTGTCATCATGTCTCATGTTATGAAACATGACATCTATGGAAGGAAAGAAAGAAAAACTATGAAACTCATGTATTGATAAGAATGAGTAGTATTACAAATGAGAAAATTAGTTACTAATTTACTACCTTCTATTTGCAGCAGTAACTAACTATACTATATGACTTAACTAGCCACCATAAAAATAGATGTGAACCAAAAGAATAAAAGAAAATAGAACATAAAGAAGTGTTTATTCACTCATGTAAAATGATACATGATATATACACGTGATCTAACTACATTTATACATGGTATAGTACGCATTTGATCCAACTATTAATTAATAAAGATTATATTATAGTTCCATCTCTATGACATTGCCTTCACTATTTTTTTTTTTTTATTTGTGTCAAAATCCTAAAGACAATATTATTGCAAACATAGATATTTGTCAAGACAAGACCAATTTCTTTATGTATAACTTTTTTCAGCTCTCTGTTGGTGATAGGTCATAACACAAACTTTAATTTCAGTTTAGAAAACAAATCATGTTAACTCATGGCCTACACAAGTACAAAGATGTTCCCCAATATAGCAAAAAGGTTACCAAATAAAGATTGTTTTTATGTCTATTCCCATTGCTTCATGTTCCAAATTATTCAATTCAGTTCACACTTTTAATCAAGTTCCTGTAGTATAGAACCTACATGTTTATTGGAATATATTTAAGTGCAATTATTCACAAGTGTGATAAACACTTCTGTCGGAAGTAATCAACACATTTCTCTGCTAAACAAATATTCTGTTTCAATTCTTTTGTAATTTAAGGTTTTTAATAAAAGAGATTAATTTATTTATATCGACAATATAAAACTTTTATATATCAATTAAATCATATCAAGTATGCATTTGTAAAAATTAGTTCAAAAAGTAAAATAACGTGATTTGATTAATAGTTTATCTTAGAGTTTTTTTTTTCTATCCGTACCTCTAGTGATCTTACTATCCTCAATATAATATCTTTTTCTTACTACAAATTTTCTCTCTACATGCTCAAACCACTTAAAATGCACAAAGAATTAAGTTCTTAAAATGCACTCTTTAAGATGCATCAACCAAATTCTCAAAATGCACTCTCTAGGTTGCATCAACCACTCTCATAGAATAAGCACCTTAGATTTTTAACACACTCATCACTTTGTTGTGTGTTAAAATCTAGAAGAATTTTTTTTTTTCAACCCTAATACAAAATAAATTCGATGTCGACCCCTACGAGTATTATTTACGTAAATGACCTACTTTTTTTCAAGAAAAAAATCTTCAGTTTAGTGGCTTCACCGCCACTTAGTGTGGTTGTATACACAGTTTTTGAAGTTTTTTTTGCAGCTTTTTTGATTTTTTTTAAATTTAATTTGATTTTTCTACTCTATATACCACGACAGCAACTACAACTGATTTTAAATATAGCCAAGCATAAGCTGACACGTGTCAACATGTACAGTTTGATTTCCGTTTTAGGAAAAAACTATTTTGCCACAATTTTTCAATTTTCACGGTACATGGCCGCCTTGCATGTTGACACATGTCAGTTTTTGCATGGTTTTGCTTACGGCCTTGCAGTTGCGAAATCTGCCCAATTCCCTCTTCATGTATGGTTACCAGATGCTATGGAAGGTCCTACTCCTATTTCCGCTCTTATCCATGCTGCTACCATACTCTTTAAATACTCATTTTATACTAATACTAGTATAGAATATGGAACATATATTTAGAATCTATTATATATATAGAATTAGATTCTATATATATATAATAGATTCTAAATATATAGAATCTAATTTTTTTTCATATTTTTGATATTCGAATAGATACAAATTTTAAATTTACTTGTTATTATCAATTTATACTAAATGTTTAGTAAAGAAATGTACTAAATAAATAGTGCACTTTAAGCGATTCTTTCAATCTCGACGATTGACTAAAGAGTTGGTTATTATGATTTCGAGTAAGCCGCTATGGTGAAATTGGTAGACACGCTGCTCTTAGGAAGCAGTGCTAGAGCATCTCGGTTCGAGTCCGAGTCAAATCAAACCTAAAAAAAAATCAAAAAAGCTGCAAAAAAAAACATTAAAAACCGTGTATACATCCACACTTAACTGGAAAAAAAAAAAATTAAAAAAAAGTGGGTCATTTATGTAAATAATACTCATAGAGGTCAGAAAAAAAAAAATCTTAAAATCTAACATCTAAAGTTTTGAAAAAGGAGGGAATACTGTATTTGACAAAGCTGAGTTGGACAAGTTGCAAATTTAGTTCCATATCTTTATCAAGAATTGTGTTATTCGCCTGGATTTTGTTTTGAATTATATGGGCCATTATGTTTCCACTAACATGAATATGCCTGCTGCATAGTTGACCATCCCTTAAAAGTTGGTAGGCCACATTTTAATCCATCTAATTGATCCTCAATCTGACTACAAAGAGTGACAGAGAGGATCAAACTCACTTTTTTTTTTGTCATTTTAGGATTCAACTCTCTGAAACTGCTCCTACAAATATCTGCATCTATATTGCTTTTTTCACCCCTTCCGTTTTATTCATATGGATCATGCTCTTTGTCTCTTTTCAATCCATGTTAATCATATTCTTTGTATACTCAGAACATGTCAGGAAGTAAACATGGCTCCCTAAAAACTGAAATGGATTCTTTGCAATAACTTTGTGACGCAGTTACAACTCTCGACTGTTCGATCTAAATAAACGGACGTGATTATTTAACTAAGTGAAGTTAATTGTGTAATCTGGACTATCCAATTTGAAATCAATGATCCATTAATACATGAAATTGCGCGAACATGTGGCTACTGGAAACCCAATTCCCCTAACAATGGACTTGATTCATTGCGGTCAATAAATTAACGCAATCACTCAATCTTAGCCGTGCAATTAAGATCAGACTGTGAACACATAAATTTCAGTATTTTTAATTTTAAAATAAAAAGTAAATTTTCCTCTTTTATAACCATCAGATTGAGATCGGACCGTTACCGATATTCCAATTGCATGATTGCGGGAAATCAGTGACCCCTAAAATGTTCGCAATACAATTTTATTTTGTTCAATTCTTCTGGTGTATTTAATATGTTCATGCTAGTTGATAAGACTACAACTCATTCTACTTGGTGTAAGTCCAAATTTCGAGATACTTATACTATATTTAATTTTCTTAACTAGTGTTTGACGGGTACTGGTTAACATTTAAAAAAATATATATATAATAATCTTGTGTGACTATAGCCACACTCATACGGTGGGTTCGTCGTAAGTGTACATCTAAAACCACTTAAGAGTGAAAACAGAAGCTCTCTAATTTTAAGTTAGGACTGAAATATATTTTCATTAAACTGATTTCATGTTTAAGGAATGATTTCAATCTTTGGTGTTGGATATAAATGCTTGTTGACCTTGATCCCATATTGGAACCTACCTCTCTTGAAGGGATTAAATTCAAATTTACATGTGGTCATGATATCAATGCCTAATGCCCAAGTAAATACAAACAAGAACCAAATTCATGTACTATAGAGTAATGAGTGTTGAAAGTACACATAAATAAATGGAAATAAAATCAAATACAAGTACTTGAATATCAACCATCAAAATACTAGTACTATCTACAACTAGCAAGAAATTATAGTGAAATAGAGTACGGAGTATAATGATATTATATATTGGGAAAATATTAACAAAAATATGTATTCTAGTGTCATTAAAAATCATTATGGATATGTCTCTCATCAGTTGGACCATTCATATTATTATTATGATTCAAATCCCAATGCCTATATTTTCCCACCACTGCCTTACACTCAGTAATAACATAAGCAAGTTGGCAACTATTTTTGACCAAATCCAAACCTATGGCCATGGGTGCCAGAAAATATTGATTCACTGCTCCAAACTGACATACATATGATGAAATTACAGAGATACTCTATAAGAAAGTGATGGAAATCATGAGAAATAAAGGATGTTATGAAAATGTATATGTGTGAGTGAGTGTGTTTGTTATTGTTATACTAACACTTGAAATATTTTTCACTATGTTATGTCTGCTCAGTGAAATATGACGTGTGAAGATGATAAAATATAAACATAAGTCTTGCTAAATACAGTTTTTATGTGATTTTGTTTTAAAAAACGTGGTATCTAGTTTAATGGCCGATTAATCGGAGAGAATGGGACACTAATCCCACCGTCCATTAGCGATAAGTCATTTAAAGTTAAGAGTAAAAACTTATTATAAACTAATTTATAAAAATCTGCCCCAGGAGCGTTTAAACTAAGATTTTGAGAAGAGCGTTCTTCAATATCTCAAACTTATGCCACTAAGTCAATCCAACTGGATTCTTAGTACAACAAAGTCAACATCTTAGTACATATAAATTCATAGTTAGTTCGATAAATCACATTGACACTATAATCGTGTTGAAGCTTCAAAATACAGTATTTAACAAACTTACGACACAACAAACCTAATTTTATCAAATTCATCGTCAATTTAAACATAATACTACAACAAAGTTAGCAACTTCGCATATATTTAGACCGACTTTAAAATACTATTTTTGCCGAACTTTGGACAACACACCATGATTCTATCATACTCATCGTCGGACCAACATATACTTACCAAATACCAATTACATCACATAGTCAAATACTACTAGAACTTATTTATACAACTAGTTAATATCCACGTGACCATCTAGAATTAGAACTAGAAATCACGTTAGTTACGATTAAGGTGAAACCCAGATGAAAAACCAGACTTAACAGAGAAAACTCCATTCCAAATCTCAGTAAAAGCTCTTATAATAATCCCATGATGTTCCTTCGAATTCAGCTGAAGAAAACAGTTCAAAAGCTCTCTAAGATCATCTTTAGAATATATCTCATTCTCCAATATCATCTGCAACATTGAATGTCGAAAATCAAGATAAGGGTCATCAGAATCTTTCTCCACAGCTACTCCTTCATTTCCAGCTCTTCCAAATCCTTTCAATGATGATTTCTCTGACCCGAATGATGTGTTTGTTGTTGGTGTTGTGTTGGTTGTGCTTGTTGAAGTTTCAATAGTGTCTCTGTGTTTCTGTTTCCAAATGGTTGAAGTTGAATTTGAAGATGAAGAGTTGTGATGTCTTTTGTGGTTTTGGTAAGTGGGGTTTTTGTGTTTTGGTTTTGTGTTGAATATGAAACCAAGTTTTGGTCTTGTACATGTTCCACAACCAAGGTTTATGGAGACAGTGTTTAAGGTTAGTTTTTTTTTGGAGGTAGACATGTTTTGTTTTTGTTAAGGTTTCAGTGTTCTGTTTGAAACAGAGGATTTGAAACAGAGGAGTGAAAAGGAAAAGAAATATGCAATGAAGTTTGTAGTGAGTGTGAGGGGATTTTGGGAAAGAGGGTTTTGGTTGGGATGAGAGAGTGAGATAATGTTTAAAATTCACAATTTATTTATTTGTGTTTTGCTAACAAATTCTCCCGACACTCTTTAAAAATCCTATATACAAAAATTATTCTTTTAAAAAATTAAATATTTTTACAAATTTCAATACAATTAATAGATAAAGTTTTATAAGTCCTCGTGAAATTAATTTAATTGATAAGAACAGTGTATAATATATGCAAGTCGAATCTTAAAAAAAAAACATAAATTCTTTTAAAAATTTATTATTAAAATTCTTTAAAGAGTGTTTCAAAATACTGTTAGGATTATTTTTGCATGGTGAGGTAGTGACCAATGAGGGACCTTGTTTGTTGAACTTTATGTGTGACAAAGTGATCTGGACCGCAAATTTTTATTGGGAATGGGATGTATAAATAAATGTTTGTTAAGGTATTAACATGATGGCCATTGGATCACGTGTACATCAAGAATAATCAGCCTTTTTTGAGATTGGATTTTAACGTTTTAGGATATTTTCTTACTCGTGAGTCATAACAAATTAATTTCGGGTTTCTCGAATAATTTTGGGTTGTAATGAGAGCGATTTTCGAAGATTTATTTCAGAATTTTATTTCGAGGTGCGAACAATGTGTTCATTGTACTAATTCCAAAGATTGAAAGTCCGGTTAAATTGAATGATTTTTGCTCAATCTCTTTACATGGTTGTTATGTACAAGGTGTTATCTAAAATCCTTGAAAATTGATTAAAGTAAGTAGGTGATCCAAAAAGTAGTCAACTGGTGGTTGATATACTATGGTAAATGATATTTGTGCAATTATTTTTTAACAATTTTATTACTACCTCCGTCCCTAATTATAGGGTCTTTTTAAAAAAATAACGGGAATTAAGATAGTGGATATTTGTATTAAATATGTTTGTAATTAGTATTGTTTTTACAGTTTTATCCTTTAAGAGAGAGATGTTTTATGTTTTCAACATGCTATTTATTGTTGATTGAAGAAAAAGATGTATAATTAATAGGGGCATGTATGTAAAGAAATAATTAATGTAATTGGAAATAGCAAAGGGGTCTTATAAAAAGGGACAAAAAAATTCTCAAAAGGGTCTTATAATTAGGGACGGAGGTAGTATAATTTTTTCTCTCATATTCATATTATGTTTTTATTTTCTTTTTCTATTGTTTTGGTTTTTGTGTCAATACCTCATTTTCTTTGTATATCAATGATTGTCTAATAAGTTGTCATTAAAATGATTGTTCAAATAAAAAAAACTCTGTATTAATTGCATATGAACTAGTTGATGAGACATAAAGGAGGAAAAAAGAAGCTTTGTTGTTCAAAGTTGATTTTGAAAAGACATAAGACTTAATAGATTGGGTGATGGAGAGAATGGGGTTCAATGTCAAATGGAGAAGTTGGATATAGGAATGCCTTCAATCAAGTCTCATGCCATTTCGAGTGAATGATAGTCCTACAAAAGAATTTGACGTAGGAAGGGGTTTGAGGTAAGGTGATCCTTTGTCGTCTTTCTTATTCTTATTGGCAACTGAAGGTTTCAATGTCATGATGTCTAAAGCAGTGCAGTTGAACCTCTTTGAGGGGTATTAGTTTGGATATGAAGGAATCAAAGTGTCGTATCTTCAATATGCAGACGACACTTTAATTACGGGTAAGAAGAGTTGGAAAAATGTATCGGCGCCGATTCAATTTTGCATTTTTTTGAATTGGTGTCTGGTTTGAAGGTTAACTTTCACAAAAGCCTTTTAGTTGGAGTTAACATTCAACAATTCTTGGATGAAGGAAGAGGCTGGAGTTTTATATTGTAAAGTTGATGCTCTACCCTTTAAGTATTTGGGCTTTTCCATTAGAGGTTATCATCGTTGAGATGGGTTGTGGAAACCAGCTATCGATGTAGTGATGAATCGGTTGTCTAAATGGAATAATAGACACTTATTAATTGGTGGTAGAATTGTCCTCCTAAATTATGTCTTGTATCCTTTACATGTCTATTTCCTTTTTTTCTTTAAGGCTCTCTTAGATATAATATCTAAACTTGAATCTCTTCTTAAAAATAAAATTTATGGGGTGAGAGAGTGGTCGAGATGTATTTAGATGGAGGGTGAGTTTGACTAAAGAGGAAAAAAGACTAGATTTAGAGATAATAGATAAGGTTCAATAGATGCAGCTTAACGAATATGTGTAAGACAAGTGAAATTGGTCTAGAAATGGTTATTCGGTAAAAGTAGTTTATGCATCGATTCTAGGAGAATTTGTAGTCGATGATTCAAGGGATCTTGCAGCAGTTTGGAATGGTTTAATTCCTTTAAAAGTTCCAGTTTTCATGTGGAGAATATTTTGAAATAGGATATTGTCGAGGGACAAAAATGGATCAGTGGAAACATGGCTAAAATAAAGATATAAAATTGCTATCATGAAGATGGTTAAATATCATATTACATGGTTCATCTATACCTTCGATCGATGGTTATTAAATCCAATGGAATCACTTCTTTGTACTTTGAAGATCTTAATAGCTTCTGAGTCAAATCAAATCTAGGCATGTGATCTTCAATACTTTATCCAAAAGATTGTCTTGATATTTGAATATATCAATCACCCAGATGATCATCAAGTTCAAACGATGGCTTGAATGACTTGGCACAAATGATGTATTTCTTGACAATGTTTTGATTGAAGAATTTGCTTGCTTGATAAAATCTTGATCCAATTGTCTTGTTTTTTATGACTATTGTCGTTTCCTCAAAGATCGTTGTATATCTTTCTTTGTTTGGACATTCAGTTGTTGTATTCTAACTAGGGGTGTTTCAAACTGAACTCATCCAATAGAAAAACCGTAAACCAAACCAAACTAAATTTAAATCACAAAAAAAAAAAAAAAAACGTATTTGATTTAGATATATTCAAATCATTTTTTACTCAACCGCACAATTTGGTTTGGTTTGCGGTTTTTATTTTACCAACCAAACCAAACCACAACATAAGAAAAAAACTAATTAAATATATGTCTCATAATCCAATATTCATAGAAACTCAATGAAAACTTTTATAAAATGACATTTTTTGTTGTTGTTAAGTTTTTTCTTTGTTTTTTATTTCTAAAATATATTTATGTGCTACTTGAACTTTTAGACGATGATAAAATATTAATCTTTTGCATTTCTTACAAAATATGATTACTTTTTATCCACTTTTTCATTTAGTTTATGTTGTTTAGAACTTTGTTGGATGAAAATAAAATTGTAATGTTGGATAAAATTTAAAACATTGTTGAAAACATTAGTGGAAATATGTTTTGTTTTAGCTTTTTAACTTGATTTTAACTTTGAAAACAAAAAATTTCATCTCTGAAAAAACTGCACCAACCGAACCAATCCAAACTGTATTGGTTTGGTTTAGTTTTTATTTTAAACATCAACCAAACCGCATGTTTTTTCATCTTGCGATTTAGATGACTTTTAACTTTCAAACAGCATTACGAACATCCTTACAAACTAGAAGTTGATTGTATCCTTTCACTTGTCTTATATTATCATGCATGCTCTTAGACACAGCTAAATGTCTCTTTGCAATGGTCTTCATACATAAATTAGATATATTTAAAAATTGGGTTAAATATGTGTTTAGTTCCTACAAAATCACGATTTTAAAGTTTAGTTCCTATTAATTTTAATGTTATTTGTAGTCCTTTATAATATTGTAGTTTGTATGAATAGTCCATATTTTAAAAACTTTTTGAAAAAAAAAAGGAGATTTTTAGTCCTAAAAACAGCCCTATAAGATATAAATAGAGACTGAAAGTGAATAAATTATTTTGAGGAACTAAACTTCAAAACGTGATTTTATAGGAACTATAAACATATTTATCTCTAAAAAAAACAGATTTTAACCCTTTAAAATTTACAATATATAATTATTACTCTATTAAAATAGGCATATACTTTTCCATAATGAAAAGTTCCACTATTTTATTGTAATGAATTTTTCTTTAGACTAAACATGATACTTTTCAAGCAGTGGTTTTTCTTTATCAAGTACTATATAGTCAAGTCTGAATTTTCCAAATATATTATATACCTTAATTGGGGATGTGGTTTTTTCTATGTTTTTTACTTGAAAGGATGGTATTCTCTATGTTAGATATTAATATTTGGCAAGGACAATACATAAAATATGTAAAATATCCGGAGTTCGAACCCTGACCACCACCAAAAAATATTAATACTTGCTACTTCAACCGAATATACTTCATTTTTAGTAAAAATGAAAAACCCGAATACACTTCATTTGAACTCGAATATCAGGGAAAATAATTGATGATATTAGTCAATCTTATTTAATATTATTCCAATATCAAAAAAATTCTTTTTCTTTTTGAATTATCTTTTCTTTTAATTTAATTTTTCATGAAAATTTATTGAGGTAGTCCTAACTATTAAAAGTGTCCTGGACATTAAATGTGAATATTTCTATAAGCCAGAATTTGGATATGCAAAATATTGTATAAGCCTTATCCATGATCATACAAATAGTTTAACCATTTCAAAAGATGAACCTAATAGACGAATTCTAATTATAAAAAATGACATGATTATGTTGGTTCCAAATTGACCACAAACATGCTAACCAAAACGAAAAAAAAAGTCATTTCTTTACCTTTTTTTTGTTTTTTTAACAATTAAAAATGGAATTATATTAACAACAAGAGTCTCATTAGCACAAGACGTGCCACAAAGACTACTTCAGAATTCTGTACAACAACAAAACCAAGTTAGCCAATACCCAAACATTGTAACGGGTTTGACCACCAACTAAAAGTGCCAAACAAAAAAGAAGCGTTTCTAGCTTTCAACCAACTTAAAGACAAATATTTTACTTTATCAAGCAACCTGGGTAAAGGAGTAATAGAATCATTGAAACACATATTGTTATGTTCAGTTCATAAGACCCAGGCACAAAGAAGCCAAATAAGCTGGAGAAAAGACTGAGAAGCCTTACTTCCACCTGTTGAGTGAACAAACTGAACAAAGTGATCAGACAAAACATTAGTGTCCACTCCAACAAAACCAATCCAATCATGAACCAACGACCAAAGTAAAGCAAAGTACGAACAAGAGAGAAACAAATGTTGCGCCGATTCCAAGGCACCGCATCCAGAGACACACAAACCAGCTTCTGATGGAATTACACCTCTATAGATCAGATTCGATTTGGTAGGCAACCGATCTCGAAGAAGCCGCCAAGCAAAGACTGATACCTTCAAAGGAACCTGTCTGTGCCAAATCATCTCCGCAACCGAGTCCACCATCAGTAAATCTTTAGAAGTCAACACGGCATAAGCCCCCCGAACAGAGTAACCCTGCGAGGGTTCCGGGAGCCACAACCATTGATCTGAAACATTAACAAGCAACGAAACATCAAGCAGAAAAGCCCTACACTCCACTAACATCTCCTCCTCCCACGCCCACAATCTCCGCCTCCACTGCCACGCCTCACCTCCCTCCTCAACACCAAGAGAAAACATATCTGACACTGTAACATATTTATTTTCAAAAAGCTCAAACAACCTACGGAAACGAACACACAAAGGTAACGACCCCAACCAAGTATCAAACCAAAAAAGAGTATCATTTCCATTCCCCACCTTCTTGCTAACACAATCCTTAAACCAATCCCCCCAACACCACCATCCCCATCCCTAATCTTCCCAACCTCCCGCCACCAAGAAGAACAACTCTGGCCCCCAACCTCCAACCTCCCACACACCTCGCCATAACGGGCGACTAAAACTCTATACCAAAAACCACCCCTATCCACTAACATCCTCCAACACCATTTCCCTAGTAAGGCAATATTAAACTCCATCAACTGTCTAACCCCTAACCCTCCAAACTCCTTCTGGAGACAAACAGAGCTCCAACCTATCCAAGATATTTTCCTATGATCCTCACTCCTACCCCAAAAAAAAAATTATTAAATAAAGATTCAAGGGTAGAGATTATACCTGACGGAGCTTTGAAGAAAGAAAGAGCATAGACAGGAAGAGAGGTCAACACAGATTTGAGAAGAACCAAACGGCCACCAAAAGAGAGGAAACGACTATTCCAACCTGACAGTCTAGATTTTATACGATTCACAACAGGGACCCAGGAACACAAACGACGAGGATTACCACCAATCGGCATACCCAAGTATAAGAAAGGCACCTTTTCCACTTTACAATTAAGCACAGACGCAGCCTCAACTAACCAAGAAGATGCAATGTTAACCCCAACCAGCAAACTCTTATTAAAATTAACTTTCAAACCAGACAAAGCCTCAAAAATAAAAAGAGCCGCCCTCATAGCCCGAACGTTGGCCCAACTTTTAGTACCCAACAACAAAGTATCATCAGCAAATTGGAGGTGAGACACAACCACCGGATTAACATCCCCAATGCTATAACCAGTAAACAAACGAGTCTCAACCAGCGACCACATCAAAACATTGAGACCTTCCGCCGCCAATAAAAACAAAAAAGGAGACAACGGGTCCCCTTGCCTCAACCCCCTCTTTAACTGAAACTCTTCAGTGGGACTGCCATTCACAAGAACAGAGGCTGTAGCGGTACTAATACACTCTCTTATCCATTTTCGCCAGAGAACTGGGAGAGACATCTTAGACAAAACAGAATCCAAATACCCCAATCAATCGAGTCATACGCCTTTTCAAAATCAACTTTAAATAACATAAGTTCTTTTTTCTTTTTACGAGCCTCATCTACAACCTCATTAGCTATCAAAATTCCATCCAAAATCTGCCTATTTTTAACAAAAGCCGATTGAGAGTCGGAAACAACAGAGTCAATCACCCCTCGAAGCCTATTAGCAAGCAATTTTGCCAAAATTTTGTACATACTCCCCACCAAGGAAATAGGACGAAAGTCATTAAGCTTCTGAGGGCTGTCAACTTTAGGAATTAAGGCAATAAAAGTAGTGTTGATACCTTTAGATAATTGACCATTGCGATGAAACTCATACACAAATCGCATGATATCCTCTTTCATGTCCATCCAGAAATCCTTTATAAAGCCAAAATTAATACCATCGGGCCCCGAACTTTTGAAGCTATCACAATCCCACACAGCTGCCTTAACTTCATCAACCGAGAAAGGCTTAATTAAACTCACACCCCTAGCCACTAATAACGATCTGAAAGGTAAATTAGACACCGTGGGACGGTTAGCAGACACCTCCTGAAAATGATTAGCAAAATGAGTGAAAACGGCATTACGAATAGGTTCCACTCCCTCCACCACCACATCATCAACCAAAATAGAACTCAAAGCGTTATGGCGCCTCCTCCTAGACAAAACAGAATGGAAAAATTTAGAATTTGCGTCCCCGTCTCGCAACCACTGGACACGAGACTGTTGCCAACAAATACTAGTATTAAGACGGGACAAAGAGTGTAGTTCCGAAGAAACACCAAGTAACTCAGCACATTCGTCTTCAGTCAAAACCTCCACTTCACCTTTCCCATCTAAAGTTGCCAAACGCTCCTTAAGATCGAGGATTTTCCTTGGTAAATTTTGAGTGTGAGATACATGCCACTCCTTCAGAGCCAATTTTATCATTTTCAATTTTTCCTTTAAGACATAACCCCCCCAACCATCTACCTGAAAAGATTTCCACTTGCTACTCACAAATTGATTATACCCCGGGATATCCTTCCAACATTGCAACATTCTCGTTGGTCTTGGTCCCCAATCATCCTCATCCACAGACAGAACCAACGGACAATGATCCGATAAGCCTCGCAACTGCGCTATTTGAACGCAGCTAGGCCACAACAAACACCACTCCTCGGATAACAAGAACCGGTCAATCCTACTCATCGATTTACCATCCCCTTTGAACCAAGTAAACATTCTTCCTCCCAAAGGAAGATCACAAAGAAAATTAGAGTCTATAAAAGCATTGAAATGGGTAAAATCAGAGTTGATAGAACCAACCGAAGCGGACCTTTTCTCCTCTTGACTACGAACAACATTAAAATCCCCACAAACACAAACTTTCTTCCCCCTCAAAAGATGTAAACGGGCAGATAAAGAATCCCATAAAATTCTTCGAGCAGCACCGTCACATGGGGCATAAATATTAAAAAGATAAAATTCCTCATTGGTTTTAATAAAGCGGCCATAAATAATCAAAAAATGCGAACAACTGATAGAAGACCACACTTCCACCTCTGCAGTATCCCACAACGTAAGCAACCCTCCGGACGCCCCTTGAGAAGGACGATAAGAAAAAGAAACCGCCGAACTACCCCACAAAGAAGCACAAAAACCAACATCACACACTTGCATCTTAGTCTCCTGTAAACACAAAATCCACGGAGTCTTATCGGAAACTAGAGAACGCACTTCCTTACGTTTTTCTAAGCCTCCCAACCCCCTCACATTCCAAGAAATCAACTTCATACCTAACACCCTCACCCAACCACTCACCCTCCGCCACCACCAACTAACAACCCCTCTCCACAGCACCCCCTCCTCCCACAGAAACCACACTACTAGATTGACCCCTTCCCCTGCCACTTCTAGCTAACACCCCAAACATATTATGAGACTCCCCATCGAACTGAACCCCAATGGCCTTACCAATTCCCCAAACATCCTCCACCGCCACCTTCTCGTTCCCCTTTAAAACCATCCAATGAGACCAGTCGTTATTCACGGAGTCAGAAGAAGAATTTCCATCAGAAACACTATGAGATACCACCTCCACCGCTTTCTTAAGCCTATCGGAACCTTGACGTTTTCTAACATTTTTCTTCAAAATTTTCAAAACAGAAGAGCGATCCTTGCAAGGTAACCTGGCCACTTTTTTCAGACTATGCACGGAATGACGCAGGACGCCATTCACCTTCTTACGTTTATAACCACAGTTGTCAACCATATTAGAATTAGGCCTCACCACCTTCTTCACTTTCTTTCTGGATGAAGAGATAACTCCTGCAACCCCATGATGTTGGTCACTCAACCACTCAAGACTCCAAGGTCCCGATTCTAAAGAACGATTACCTTGGGGCGGACATGAACATCCTCGGCCAATTCGACTCTTCTTCTTAGACACCACATCAACAGAAACATTTGGAGACCTACCCTTAGAAGCATCGTAAGAAACTTGACCCTCTTTCTCAAGATTAAGCAAAGACGTGTTATTGCAAGTACTAGAGACAAACTGATCACCACCAAATCCACTATCATCAACGCACAAACCCTTAGACATTTCTTTCGGAGAAGAAGACAAATCACAACACTTCTCGGGCAACCTAGCCTCCACGTCTGTCTTTGTTGGCGAAAAAAATCTTACAAGCTCTACTGAATGTGCCACATACTTACTCCCCTCAACTATGTCATTCACAATTTTTTCCACAACAAAATCAGCTTTTTCACATTTTCACAATGAACTTCAGGGTCAATACCAAAATCAGCACGATCAGATTGTGCAGATTGTGTACCATCATCAGGTTCAAACAGACACACATCATCAACCATATTAAAACCCCACTCCTCAATAATTTTAATCTCCACCTTCACACCATCAACAATAATATTCTCAACACAATTAACAGCCTCCAACACGGATGTCGCAACCAAAAGACGAGCATAATCAAACCTGAGTTTATCCAGCGTGTCACTATCAGTCCTTAAAAATCTTCCACAGTCAAACACGCAAAGTTTAAAAAAAAATTCTCATTCCAAGCGTGGAGCGGAATCCCAAACAATCTCAACCAAGCGCCTCTCTGAAAAGGTAAAACTTTCTTCTCCCACCTCGAAATATTAGAAAATAAAAGTGCAAAAAAATCACGAGCACTTTCAATAATAGAGAAAACATCATTACCAGAGATACTACGGATAAGAACTCTGTCAGCCCCCAGCGGACGCACATCTAAATCACCAAAACCCGCATCTGCAATTCTATTCTGAATCACAGGGATAGTCTCACCATTGATCACAGAAGCCGTAAATCCAGACCTTGCCCACTCCACATCTCCCTTCGTGGACCTATATTTCCGAAGCAATCTTTGGATTGAAGGTTGTCGCTCTACTGGAATAGACTGGTGTACCTTAACCACATTACTTCCGTTCCCTTGAAACCACCTGCCCCTTCGCCTTATCCAACTTCAACCTCACCTTGCCTGCAGTCACCTCATCGCTCCCTACAACACCCTCATCCACCACCAGCACCGATTTCGGATCCTTACCATCCCCCACTCACGGCCAAGCTCCCTTGTCACCCAATCTCAACAAAATTTCTCCATCACCATCACCTCGCTTACCTTTATCTTCCCCTGCCTTACCCTCACACACCCTCACCGACTCCACATTGGCCGATCTATCAAATCTAGCAACCCTCGCCTGAACGCGTAAGTTTCCAAAACACACAGCATTCACCGCCTTAAGCAACTTACTCACATCACGCACATTCGAAAATCTCACAAACCCATAGACTTCCCCATTAACATTGCGTTTACTAGGAACAACGACATCCTCTAACATACCACATACCTCAAACCCCTTCCGTAAATAAAAGAATGATAAAAGAGGCGGAAAATTTGTGAAATAAAAAGTGACAAACCGTTTTAAATTCGTACCGAGTTGTTGAGAACTTGACTGAACAAATCCAGAATCTGCAAAAGGAAGAGACGCGCAGCCCTCCTTGAAAGATCCTTGCGGTGGCGAGAGTTGAACTAGATTGTTGTCAATCCTTCGGACACAGATAGCAGCCCTCCGAACAACCTTACGCCGGTCTGCAACAGAGTTGCTGTAAACAACATCCCGCCGTCCAACCTTCGCGAACCCCTTCCTGTAGATTGAGCGCTGCGCCGAGCCATCTGAGCCATCCCTAACCCGGAACCTATCAGAATAGAAACCCACACCATCGTAATTGCCGAGAACCTCCCAAGAATCCTTAAACCTAGACTGTCGGAAGAAGCAGTCATCCCCATCCTTGCGCCGACCGAACTCTCGCTGCCTAAGCCGTCCTCGATCTCCCTGTCGCCGAGCTTTCCTCCGTCACGGACTCACGTCAGTCCAATCGCCCCCGCTCCCTCCCCTTTGTGGCACCCTGCTTGGATCCCTTCGCCCCCCCCCCCCCCCCCCCCCCCCCCCCCCTTGAGAACCTTTACCTGTTTTATATGAGATACCAAATCTATAAATTGCATCACATGACAAAAACTATTGTTTATCGATACAATTATACCTAACCAAAATAGTTTCAAACATATGTCAAATATAGAAAATAAAATTATTGTATGTTCGAATTCACGTCATAACATATAAAATATTCCATCATAGTCGCATATACATAACAATGCATGACAAACTCTACTAACCCAATTACGAGGTTGTTGACCTCTCCATATTAATTAGATCATTATATCATATCTGTCCTCGTGGGCTTTGACCTCTCCATTATAATTAGATCATTATGTCATATATGTTCTCGTGGACTTTGTTCAGTTGATAAGGATATTGCATAATATATGCAAGGTCCGGAGTTCAAACGCCACTACAAAAAAAAAAAAATCATTATATCATATCTATAATTAAGCTTTACCCGGTCAATCTGCCACTATCACAACGTGCTCTTCCACTAATCTTTTCTCTTGTTAGCAAAATTAAGTTAAATTAAGTATTTCTATTAATATTAATCAAACACTTATCCACGTCCTATAAAGTTCATAAAAATAATCTCAAAATGACCAAATTACCCTCACACCATTTCATGTCCAACGACCAAACCGTGAATCCATCTGTTTTCAAAGAAAAGTTACCCACAAATGTCTCAAATTCACAAACCAACACAAACGGTTACATTCTAAATTTAAAGAGAATCACACACACCCCTTCATTATTTTTCTCTCTCTTCTAATTTTCATTTTCCTATTATTATAAATTATTACAAATTAAAATTTTCATTCCAATATCGTTACATTGTTGAGCATATTTTTTGTTGCCTCTGATCAAAGTCTTCTTTCTCATTTTGTTTCAAGAGAAAGAGAGAATCAGAGGCCATTCTTTCAAAAGAATAAACTTCTTTACCTTCTAAAGAATAAAAAAATAATAACTTGAGTCTTTGATTTTCATTTCAAGTTTTGTTTGGGGCACCCTAATTACCAGACTATAGGTTTGATAATATTTGGGTGCCTCTTTTTCAATTGTGGGACTCAGAATCTAATTCTAAAACGACAGGTGATGTGATATTCATGCAACTTTTTTCTCAACTTCTTGTTTATTTTTTTTAGTAAATGACAATTTATTTTTACAATAACATGCAACACGACAAATTGTTATTTTTGTGACATTATTTTGGTTTATTTTTTGACATGTTTTATTCTTAATTGTTTGGTTTGATTTTCAGGTTTCCACAATTTGTATTTGTGTATATTAGCGGTTGAAAATGTTGGGGGATTTCATTAATCGATGCCTCATGTATGTTCATTTAATATTTAATTCTGAGAAAAACAATGGATGAATATTTTTCTATTAAGTTTTGAGTCATTGTGATTATGTTATGTTACATTCTTATAATTTATTTTGAATTGCAGTCTTCTCCTAGGGTATGCATACCCTGGATTTGAATGCTATAAAACAGTTGAGAAAAATAGGGTTGATATTGAGGAACTTCGCTTTTGGTGCAAATATTGGTATATAATCTCATTTATTTATTTTTTGCAATCAAATTCTTCTGAAATGGATGATGATGTTGAATAATGATGACAAGATTAGACATAATTTTAACCCAGTTGTTATGCAACTATGACTCAAAAAGAAAATGAATCCTTTCATTTTTATTTTTTTTTAGGAAATTAATCTTCCTTGAAATATCCAATTACGAAATATGTTGAATTTTTATTTTTATAGACATAACATTGCATGAAATGGTATATATAAGCTTTGTTGCATTTGAATCATGTTATGGTGTAATTTGCTTCTCACCTATTTGTAGGACTATTGTGGCTCTCTTCACGGTATTGGAAAAGTTTTTGGATATATTTATTTCATGGTAAGTCTTGGAACTTTTTAACAATAATATATATATATATATATATATATATATATATATATACACACACACACAGATTTTTTTTATTAATTCTATACGTGTGTTGATTATTTAACTTCTTATATGAAGGCTGCCAATGTATGGAGAAATGAAGTTGGTGCTCTTTATCTACATGTGGTATCCTAAAACTAAAGTAAGCCCTTTCCATTTTAACATAGTCCTTTTTTCCTTGCACTTAGTGATTAATTTTTAATGATATTTAATATAATAGTTTAACTTTGATATACATTTAGATTATAGAAGTGTTATTTGTTGTAATTGCAGGGATCTGGTTTTATTTATGAGACAGTGTTGAGGCCATATGTATCAAAGCATGAGAATGATATTGATAGGACCATACAAGAGTGGAAAGCTAGAGGATGGGATTATACCATATTTTATTGGCAATATTTGGCACAATTTGGACAAACTGCATTTGTACAAGCTCTTCAACAATTGGCATCTCAATCTTCAAAACTTTCTGCCAAGCCCACTGCTCAGGTAAACTCTTCCTTCAAGTAGGACTACCTAACCTATTTGGCGTTGGCCTAGTGATTGGCTTGGGATCTTGGAGATTGCTCCTCTTAAGGTCTCAAGTTCGATTCCCTCTAGTGCCTATTTCGGTGAGCAAGTTCATATTGAGCTTACTGGCTTAAAATGGGGCTCCGCAAGTGGACGGTGGGATTGATCCCCTGATTAGTCTGTACTTGGATCGGATATCAAATTTTCTAAAAAAATAATAATTGGAACTACCTTGTTTGATTTTCTTTTTTATATTAGCCTCTAGGGTTTCATTTGATATGCACTTAGTTACATTTGTTTAATCAAATAGTTCTACATTAATTAAATGCAGAAAAGTGAGGAGCAAGGTGAAAACGCTCCAACAATGAAATCATCCTTCATGAAGCAAAATAGTTCGCTAACCAAAAGCAAGAAATGGCCAACAAGTCCACCATCAACACCAACTACAGGACAAGTTAATGTAGTTGATGCCAAAACCGAATACGTGGATGAGGAAGAAGATGAAGAATGGGAACCCGAACCTATCACGGCGGAAGAAGGGAAGGATGGACAACGCGTAAGCGTGAAAGACAGAATCAACCGAGCGCGTGCACGGCTCAGAAAGTTAGATTCACAAAACCCACGAACCCCTAAGACCCCACAACGACGACAATCGTAGAAATGTACATAACTACATACTATACTATATAGTCAACTTTATTCCCCGAAAAATTCAAAATGATGGGGGAAATGAAATTAAATAGACTCTGTTTCTCTTTCTTTCATATGTTCAAAAAATTGTCATTCATTGATGCATGTACTTTTTTATTCAAGTATTTATACATTGTGAATTTGGCATTATAATACTTGGTTTGCATTGAATTTTATAACAAACAACAAAAAGAATGATATATAGTTTGAGCCAAGAAAAATAAGAAACATGTGTTATTCTTGAATCACGCACGGAAGCAAAGAATTTGGTACTTGACCCCTTTTTTAGAGAGAGTTGCGTTGTACAATTGATGGAACATCATACAAAGAATGATATTCTAAAATAATCCTTTCGAGAAAAAAAGTAATGATATATGTACAGTAATTTTATAACAACTTTAGAATAAAAAATTTCCCCTCCTGTTTTAGGACAAAAACAATAATAGAGAGATAGAGAATAATGAGATAGAGCTAACTTAAAATGATTATACAAATTTCGTTTCTCTTTCCAAAAAATAAAAGTTTTAAGTTTTTGTCATATTAATAACTTACAAAATTAGTCCCTCAAACCAAACAAAGAAAGAAAAAGAACTTTTAAAAATACCAACTAGTGTTTGGTCTAACTGAATAGACTAGATTACAAATTCATATTAGAACCCAAAAAGAGATATAAAAATAAAAAAACTTCCAACATTAACAGTGAAAGACAAAGTCCGATAATATGGTAGCCCAAAAAATAAATTGTTAATATATAATATAGAATAACAAAATTAATTAAATATAATAACCTCAATAATTTGATCTAGTAGTTAAAAAAAAGTATAAATTTTGAATTTGAGAGGTGCCAAATTCGAGTCTTGTTAATGTCCTTAAAATGAGGTAAATTTAAATACTTTTTTAAGTGTTCTTTTAATCTAAAGATATTATCTATCTTAAACTAGGGCACTATCTCCTTACTCTAAATTTCTTTTTATCAAAAATAAAATAAAATTTAGATAATATAATAAAATTTAACATCTATACATAAAATAGTTTTACATTGATATCTAATTATAGATTCACCATATTTTCATGTCACAGATAATTTTAAAAGAAGTTCTCCCCAAAGAAAAAAAATTAAAAGGAGTTTAATTTTTACACGCACCATCAGTTTAAAAACTTTACACATACAATCATGTATATGTGTGCTTTTAGAAATGGATATGATGATTGATTGATAGTTTAAAAAACATTTTACATGTATATAAATTCAATGTATTACCTCTAAAAAAATGAAACTGCATTATTATTTTCCTTTTTAAATTTTTTTACTCGATAAAAAGAAGTTTATAAGTCAAATGTTTCAAAGGAGAAGAGAGAATGAGTACATATTTGTTTTCTCTACTCATGGTAACCCTCAACAACAACCGACCAAATAGGATGAAAGTTAGAGGAGTTGTCAATGGTTTGAGGAACATATTGTCTTGTTTTCTCTTGAGTCCTTGTAATTTACTTTTATCCTAAATCATGCAACTACATAGGTGTTTTGTAGTGAGAAATCATGTAAATCGACAAATCAAGACATCACATTAAGGAGCAAGATATGAAGATTGAAGACCAATGGTTCTTAGAAGGTTTTTGAAGACAATACAAAGTGAAGAAAATTCATTTCAAATTTCTAGATGAAAGAACAAACGAAAACGGAATGAAAACACAAGAATTCGCACATGGGGACTGCCTCATGCGCATCTTGCGCACATGCCATACGCCTCTGCGCTTTTCTACGTGCAAAAATTTTGCGTTGCTTATTTTTTCATCTTTGAATTTCACTCTTTAAATAAGTTTTGTTAATTGCTAAGTTGAACGACAGTCCATATGGAGACGAAACCCACTTGAATTGACCTAGTGGTATTGGCTTGGGATCTAGGAGTTTGCTTCTCCTCGAGGTCTCGAGTTCGCTTCTCCCTAGTGACAATTTAGATGGGCTAATTTAACTTCTTAAAAAAAAAAAATCCATGTGGCGACGATAAACTTACTACTTTATTACTTGTTGCGTTGAATTTCGTCCATAAATGGATCACGATGGATAAAAATACGAGGGATGGAAAGGAGATAAAAGAGATTCCGGTAATAAGGATATAAGGGGATGAAGACTTTTGAAGCATGACAAAACACAATATGGAGGGAAAAGGCTATACAATGCACAAAAGATCGAATACTAACTGTTTCTCTACAAATCAAATCAAAGTGATGAGAATAATATAATAGAAAATGAAAAGAGACGCAATGAATTAAAATGTACTCCTATTGTACATGAAAGAAGATTTAAAAGTTTTTTATGCGCAATGAATTACAATTTACTCGTCTTTAAATTTTATTTCGTCGAAACTTTTGGTAAATAAAATTTAATTATCTTAGTTGTCAATGATAGAAAATAATTATTTTTCTTCAAAAAAACAACTCATTTATTATTAATTTTACGATTTGGTGTACCAATACACCCAAATTTATTGGATGTACCATAGAATTTGCCTATATATAATGCATTTAAGGATGGTATAGTCAATTTGATATTATATATGACACTCTATAGAAACTCGTGCATCATACAAGTTGGAGTCTAGTTATAATAAAATGCTTTTAGTCTACAAGCTCTAGGTCAACCACCCACGGACCCTCACTTTTGATGGTTATTTTTCGTTTCGTTTTTCTATTAAAAAAATTTTGATATGAAAAAAAAATCAAAAAATGTGGCCTATGCAGGTTCACCTGCAACCTTCGCGTTATTAGCACGACGCTCTAACCAACTGAGCTAATAGGCCACATATCTACATTTTAATGTTTTAAAATTTAATCTAATATAGTTAAAATCTCTATTTTTGTTTTAATTAACTCCAAATTCAAAATAATGTTTGAATTTAATTTGTTACTACAAGATAACCATATTTTATCTCTCTTTTTTTTTACAAAGGAAAACTTATTGCATTTCATTCAAAACTAGAGTTTCAATACAAGGTGAAATATAATCAATTATAATTGATATTTCAAAAAAATTATTATGTTCCTTCAAAAAAAAAAAAAATATTATTATGAATAGGACGTGATACTTATGTGCACCATAATGACAAGATGGACGTGGACAAACATTCGTTATGGTCACTTAAATCACTAAGGTCCATCCTATCATTAAAAACACATTGTTCAACTATGTCATGATCCAATTCTAATTTAATTCATTACAAATTACTCACATGTTAGTCAATAAAAAAGAAGACAAAAAATAATATCCATGTTCCAATTCAACTATCCATTTATTATATCAGATATAAAAGACGAAATAAATTTTGTAAGTTCCAGTTTTCTACCTGCTCAAACAAACACTGCCACTTATATTTTAATCACATTATCCTATCTAAATTCATGAAATTCATATATTATTGGAACAAAAGAAGAGAAAGTAAATGGTGATTGAATAGTATAAACAAAAACACATTAAAAGGAAGAAAAAAAAACAGTGACAAACAATGGAGAGCAAGAAGAGTGTGAATATATCTAACACACTTGATAATTACCACAGAATCATATTCAATTCACAAATTAGTAGAAACACACGAAGAACATTGGAGTACCAAGACAACCTTGAATAAATGTGATAAAGGAAAAATAAAGAATATTTTTGCAAAGCATTCCTCTATTGTTTCTTTTAAAAAGTTTATAAAAAAAATGAGAAAGAGATGTTAGTATGAAAATGAGATCCAAACAAATTTTATAAGATTCAGACGATTTGAATGTGGATCAAAATAAAAATCGACATTGAAATCGCAAATAGGAAAATTTAATTTTACAATATTCATTAGTATATATAACATTTCAAATAACTTGACGGCAAAATATTAATATAATGGCCCATGCCATGTCTCGAGAGCGCAGGTATGCTCCATTTACCACCAACTCCATATACCCCATTTAGGGTCTTGGATGAGTGATATGTGGCAAAAATGGATTCAATGGTTCAGATTAAAAATAAACAAAAATATCAGTTTTTTTAATAAAAAAAAAAGAGAGAGAGCAAACACGCGCTTCTCTTCTCTACAAACACGCGCTTCTCTTCTCTCGTATCACACAGTTCATCTTCTTCAATCTCCCTCACCGCCATGCCTCCCTTATGCCGTCGCCCTCGCCGTCATGCCTCTAGGAACCGCCGTCTATTAAACACATCATCGCCCTCTTCCTATCACCGCCCCTCTCCCCCGTCTCACCGCCGTCTCATCGCCCTCCTCACATACTAAAACACCTTGCTGCTCTTCTCTTCCACACCAGTCGATTCACTCTTACCCACATTTACCCTTGTCAATTTCTAAATATTCATGACAACATTAATTCGGTCACTGAGAATTCTGAAATAATCATGACAACATTAATTCGTTCACTGAGAATTCTGATAAATTAGTTTTCTCCATAGCAGTAGTTTTGATAAATAGTGCAATGGTTTTGAAATATTGCAGTAGTTTTGAAACTTCACAGAGATGATGGATTTTAGCTTTTACACTTTCTTCTTTTCCTACACCTTGATAGATGAATGATGAACTTGACAATTTGTTCATTGTTTTGAAATGATCATAATAAAATTCTGCTCTTGAAACAATACAGTGGTCTTAATCGTGCACATCTTGATTATTTCTATGCTCTTCTGGCTGCTCTTAGTGCAGTGGGATTAACCGCCTTCTAGTTTTTCTCAAAATCATATGTGTATAAGAGAACAAGCACATAGAGTAAGCAACTGGAAGCATATGGAGAAACTTTTTTACTGGAAAAGAATTTCAAATCTTTCAGTAGACCATTGTATTTGTAAATTCATTGATAAGACATTGCACCACTTGTTGATCGATTTTGGAAAGATATGATGCAAGACTAATGAAGGCACATTTGTATGTGTAATAATGAACTGAATTATTTATACTTTATGGTTTCTGTTTAAACTTGTAAGTTGTTATGTAATGATAGCTATAGCTCTTCTTTTACGAGGATGTTCTATTTTGTAATAATTTAATAATATCTCATGATGATTAATGCCTTTCAATTAATCTGGACCAAGTATGCAGGTAACTACTCCCATTTATTAGAGTTGGAGGAGGAATGAAAGTAGAACTTGAAAAGTTTCTCTACAATCTACATGATGTGGATGACATGAAATTATGATTATTCTTCTATCAGCACCTTTATATACACAAGTATCTATTAACAGTTTTTGAGAACTCAACTAATCATGATCAACTAATAACGGCCTTCTAACTAACCAACAACTTAAGATAATATGTGTAATACTAGGTAATCTAAACTGTAGTGACACACACCAGCAACCACACACCAATAACAGAAGCTTAGAAAGAGCTTCCTCCACCAGAACAAGGTGCAGCCACTGTACAATAATAACGACAGCACCAGAATCCACACAAGGATCCGCCAAAACAAAAACCTGTCACATGATTCTTGATAAAACATTACAAGTCTGTCAAAACAAAAATGTTGCATTCTCTCAAATTTGTGCAACAGACAAGATGCATAATACAAGATAAAAGTACTTGAACATAATTTGTGATATTTCAAAACACATGCATAATCTCACTGTCACTGTTATAATTCAAAAAACCAGTAGCAAATTGTTAAACCAGTACCTCACTGTCACTGTTATAACAGACAGATTTGTGATATTTTACATCAAAATTCTTAAATCTTACAAGTCTCCTAACAAACACATCAAAGTACTTGAACATTACAAGTCTCATAACAAACACATTAGAGTACTTGAACATTACAAGTCTCCTAACACACACATCAAAACTGTGAAATTACAATGAGTTAACTTGGCTTGATTGTGTTGCTTGGATTGTATCTTGATGTTGAGTTTCATTGCTTACTTGGCTTGATTGTACTAAACCTTCTTGAGATTTTTTCTTTTTTTCTGAGCGCATCTTTGTCTTTTTACGTTCTTTTTCAAGCCAAGACATATAACGTTTTTTACTCTTACGTGGACAATCCTTTGTCTTTATGCCTTTTGCCTTGCCAACGGTGTCTATGTTGTTGTCGACTTCATCATTCGCAATTGATATGGATACATGAACCATTCCACTTGATTCTCCATCCAGATATTTTTTGGACAACATATCATTAACTATTTTGCTGGACTCTTCATAAACTTTGGACAAAAATGTGTAAGTTTCATGAGATTCTGAAGCTCTATTGGTCAATTTAAGCAACTGAGGACATAACTCATTGTACCGCTTCATGAAATGGGCTTTTTGGTCTAATTCAACATGCCTCCCACTCCAACCTTGATTACTTCCCAGCCTTGCATCTCTTGTCCATCGTTTTAGTATGTAGTGTTCGGGAATTAGCTTAATGTTCATGACATCTAAAACTTTCAAAGCATGATTACATAAGATGCCATGTGTCTCAAATTTACGACAATCACAAGAAACTTTTTGTTCCATAGGATTTCCTATTACCATCCTCTCCTTTGCATTATCATAATTTGTGACAACATACAAACCTTCTTTCACCTCCTTTATGCAAGTATCTTGATATTCTTCATATTCCTCTTGAAATTCCTCAAAAAAATTTGGAGTGTAAACACTTGCGGCTTGTAAGAGCATACGAGCCTTCTTCATTTTCAATTTAGGAAGCTTATGTCTTGAATCATATTCTGCTTCTGACTCATTGTTCCGTTTAGCATTGACAGCCCTTTTAAAGTGAGTAAAAAATTGTACCAAATTTATATCTGACTTCAAATGGTTTTTCAAATCAGCATTAAAGCTCTCACTTAATTGAGTAGATCGCATACCTGCCGTGAATGTTTTCCGAACATAAGCCCATGCCCATTTTTCCTTCAATTTAAAAATTGAATGCAACCACGAATCTTTCAAAACATTATGATCAACAAGTAAAGAATTCCATTCCTTAAAAAATTCACTTTCCTCCTCGTGTAGATCTATGCATGCTTCAAAATCCAAACGGAATCGCGAACTCTTTTGATATAGATGGTTCACATGCCTAAGAGCATTCTGTCTTATATGCCAAGTGCACAATCCATGAAATGTTTTTGGCATAACTAAAGAAATAGCTTTAGCCATTGTTGTATCTTGATCTGTTAGAATGGTTTTAGGCTTTTCTCCACCCATTGCTTTCAGAAAAGTTTCAAATAACCACTGAAAAGAAGGAATTGTTTCATCATATAACAATGTTGCCCCAAAAATGACGGTTTGCCAGTGATTATTAAGTCCAACAAATACACCCAAAGGTCGATAATCCTTATTTGTCTTGTAAGTGGTGTCAAAAGTGATGATATCACCAAAGTATCCATAATCATTAATCATCTGTGCATCCGCCCAAAATATATTTGTTATTAGCTCATCAACATCCATTTGAAAATCATAAAAGAATGATGGATTTTCACTTTCTTGTTTGAAATATGTCATCAAGGCACCCACTTCACCGTACTTTAGTGATTGCTTCCTTTTGGTTTTAAGCAAATTCTTAAGGTCTTGGCTTGTAAAACCGACAGTCTCTACCCCACCAGCTTGCTTGGATATATATTGATGCAACTCTCTTGGTCTTAAGCCAGATTCATCTCCCAAGACAATTTGTGATGCTTGTGCCTCAGATATGTGTCGATGGGAGCGAATCATATGAACATACTCAGGTGGAACCAGAAGGTGGTTATGTTGAGCTTCAAAGTCAACAACCTTATATTTATATGATGAAATTTCTTGTATGCACTTCTTTAATTTAAACTGTTTGTTGTTTTCAACATTTCTTTTATGTTTATTCTTTTCCTATTGCTCATCACAATCTATGACACTAAGACTCTGTTCGTACTTTCTCAGAAAACATGGATTCATCATCAATTCCAGATTGTGTCGATAAATGGGTGAACAATATCCATGAACAAAATGTTCATCACGAGAAAGAAAGTATTGCCAATAGTGGACCTCACTTGGGAATGCAGTTTGAATCTGAGGCGGTGGCATATGAATTTTATAATGATTACAGTAAAAGAATTGGATTTGGTATTCGTCGAGAATATGGAAATAAAAGCAGAATAGATGGAGTTTTGACTTCGAGAAGATTCACATGCTTCAAAGAGGGTGCGCGAGTTGTTGACAAAAGACGTCAACCGACGGCGGAGTCTAGAGCAGAAACCAGAACAGGATGCACAGCGCGTATGGTTATTTCACTTGATCGAAAGATAGGGAAGTATTGACGACTCTTTCGAGTCCAAACAGTCCCATGTTGATTGAATGGGATAGATAACCACATACAAATGCTTCAAAGTAACCGAAGAAATTATACTTACTTAATATCATATGAAGCATTTTCTTCCACTCAGACACAAGTAACCCAAGAAATTATATTTCATATGTAAGGTAAGTCTTTAGGCTACAAACGTCATCTTGTTATCTCTACCCTTACATAAATCCCCTCTCTAGAAGGAGATTTTCTTCCGTTATTGAAGGACCTTAATTGTATCATTATGCAACAATGCAATGTTTTTCTTCCGACACCCACAAGCGTGGGTAATTTGAGAGATTGTATTTTATATGTAAGGTATGTCCTTAGACTACAAGCAACATTTTTTTTTTATATCTACCCTTACATATGCTCCTTATTTAGGAGGAGAGTCTCCTTTATTTCTGAAGGAACCCTAACCACCTCATTGTATTCCCTCCGTTTCAAAATGAGTGTCGTTTTAGGTCTTTACACGCATATTAAGAAATGCAATGATTCAAAGAGAATGATTATTTTACCAAATTATCCATATTAGCTATTAGTTAGTTTAAAAATTAATACTTTGGAAGTAGTGTGCAGAGTATTAATTGGAGGGTACAATTGAAAAGAAAAAGTTATTATTGCATTGAAAACTGAAAGTGACATTCATTTTAAAATAGTTTTTTTGGCTAAAGCGACGCTAATTTTGAAACGGAGGGAGTAATATTTTATTACAGTTATTGAATGTCAACAATTATTTTAACGAATGTAGTTTTCATGTTATGCATACAACATATCCTTCATGATAATCTATACTCATAACCACATACATTATAGATTCGATGATGGATTTAAATAATGTTACTAAAGCATAAGGTTATTTAGGACACAATTTTTGACACTTAAAACATATATAATGGTACTAAAAGAGCTTCAAGAAGTGTTTGGTGTTGCAATATTCATTAAACAATATTCATAAAACAAGAGTGAAATTGACAACCTTAAGAAATACAATAACAATTGAACAATATTCACTCAAGCAAGTATTACTTCACAAAAATCTTGAACTAAAACTCCCCTTTTTCACTAATATAGTTCAATTTTTCGAGAACAAAATACATACAAAAGGAGAAAAAAAAAGTTGGAACCCACTTCCTTCAAGCACCTAGCTAGAAAAATCCAAGCACATCCTAGAGTGGTTTTAAATTGAGGTTTAGGCTATCTCAGCTATATAAATTAGGCTTAATAGCAGTTTTTGCCCCCTAACTTTCACGAAGTTGCGATTTTAGCTCTTTATGAAAATAAACTATAAATTTGTCCCCTAAGTTTTACAACTATAGCAGTTTTGGCCCCCCAAAGTCAATTTTTGGTAAAAAAATAACACGTGGCACCTCATTTAGGGTGCCACGTCAGCGTAGACCGAGTCAAAATTGAACTTAGGGGCCAAAACGCCACAGATGCAAAACTTAGAGGGCGATTTTATAGTTTTTTTTTCTTGGGGGATCAAAATCACAACTTTGAGAAAGTTAAGGGACTAAAACTGCTATTATTAAGCCTATAAATTACTACCGAATAGACTCATCTTAACCAAACTTAATTTGCAAAATGAGACTTATCAATTATGATTTTGTAAGCTTCAATCTACATGCACTATAACACCGCTAAACGGCGGTGAAACTTCTCACTTATAAACATAATAACAAAAAAACATGTACAATAAAACATATTGAAAATAACATTGTTTAATTTGTTTAATGCGCCTGTATACACCAATAATCAAAGTGGATATGGATATACATAAGGGTTGCTAATTTACATTCATTTAAAAATATTAAAGCTCCGTTTGGATTAAGCATATTTTGAACTTATGAGAAAGAGCTTATGCAAATAAATAAATTTTTATATTAATTTATAAATTTTCACTAGCGAAAATTTTATCTTCATAAATTGTTTTTTCATAAACTACCTTAATAAGGTCATGAATAACAAATAAAAATTTATTTATTTGCATAAGCTCTTTTGTATAAGTTCAATCCAAATGGGCCCTAAGGAGTAAATTAGCAACTGACACCTACCTAAAACCATTATGGAGTAAGTTAGCAACTTACACTCACTTGATATTTACATTCATTTTTAGAAGTTTTATCAAATTATTTACACCTACCTTACTAGTTATTTACATACACTTTCATCATTCCAAAATGGCTCACACAAGTTTTTTTTTTTTTATAAACAAACATAAGAAACTGGTTGTAAATTAATAAAATGGGTGTTAAATATTTAAAGAAAAATAGGTGTAAATAGCAAAGTGGGTGTTAATAATTTAAGGAAACTTACAAAACTAACCCTCAGCTACTGGTTTTAAATAACAAAGGTTAGCGTTTTTTTAGTCAAAATCAAGTGGGTGTAAGTGAATAATTTACTCATTAGTGATTTTAGGTGGGTGTAAATTATTAGCCCTCTGTATATATTATGTTAGTATTATATTTAATTATACATAAATTGATATAAAAAATATATATGTGTATTGATGTCGGTGTCTTATATTTTCAAGATTAACAGTGTGAGCACCTTTGAGTCTGTGTCGTATCAGTTATCCGTGTTAGAGTTTGTGTTTCATAGACAATAACCAAATACACCCTTAAGAGAAAATTACTCTTCTCATTTTGAATTATGCTCATTCCTTTAATTCTACACGAGTTAACTCACGTTCGACATTTTCCAGCGTGAGTTAACTCACGCTGCCACTTTTAAGATCGTTTGAATTGGCTTAAAAAGTGATTGAATTGATCTTAAAAGTGCCAGCGTAAATTAACTCACACTGAAAAAATGCCGAAGTCACGCTAAATTAAGGGAATGAACAAAATTCAAAGTCAGAAGAGCAATTTTCTAACAATTTAATAGTACTTCATGCGTGACTATGCCCAAAACTTGATGAAAATTACTTTTCTCACTTTCAACTTTTTATACAAACTGTTAGAAATTAAATCAAGAAATATCTAGAAGAGTATAGAAGCTTGGAGTTACTCTTTGTCATTAAGAGTTAAAAATATCTATATTATGTAGCACCACCTAGAATAATCTTGTAACCAAAAGAATAATCTAGTGCTGATTGTACACCACCTCTATAGGAATAATCTAGCACCATCCATAGCTAGAAAAATCTTGTAACCGACATTAAGTTTAAGAGCCTATAAAAGGCACATGCTTGTACCATATTGTATCATCAAGTCTTCGACAATAAAATTAGTGTGTGTTCAAAGAAATTCTCCATTGTTCTCTTAGTTATTACTTTGTGAGTTTGTGTCTCACTGATATCACAAACACATGGAAAATACGGTTTTTCCCCTAACAGTAGTTAACTATTGTTACGTCTTTAGTTAACTACCGTTGAGCCAATTGCAGTTGACTCAGCTGCACCTAAGTGTAGTTCCTAGCAAATCATCAATTGTTATTTTGTTCGTTTCGGTCGAAAAATCAAAATAAATCGAGACTTATTAGAAAGGTTATAGAACTTTACATATCATATCTACTTATTTTTATAGAGGTGTCTGTAAAAACCATCGGCAGTTAGATGAAGTTATATTGGTATTTCTTTGGGGTTTCCTATTTGATTTGAATCTTGATTTCACTGTTCTTTCTGCACTCATTCGTTTTTTTTCGTTTTCTCCCGCTCGTTCTTCACCATTTTGGGGTTCGAATTTTCATTCAGGTATTTTCTCTATCATTCTTTCTTTGCTCAAGGTGATTTTAGTCCTTTTCAAATCTTGTTCATACCATATTCAAATCTTCTTGGGGGATTAGGGTTTAAAACCGTTAATTAGGGCTTTTTTAAGGTGAGAGATTGACTGTTTTTTCATGAAATCAAACCGTCAATCACATTGAGTATTATTATTAACATCATTAAATCGATAATTTGTTGGTTTTATTTTACTATTTTTGTTCTTTCATAACTCTCGGTTGTGGTCTCTGTTAGAATTTCGGTTGATTCATAATTCTCTCGCCCTTGATCAATATGTTATGTGAATCCGTGCTTATTAGGGTTTAAAACCTTTAATTGGGCTGTGAGAGATTTTGTGAAATTGAATGTGTGTGTTTTCATATGGATTCATAATTCTCTCTCTCGCCCTTGATCAATATGTTATGTGAATCCATGCTTATTAGGGTTTAAAACCTTTGATTTGAATTTCACACTGTTTTCATATAATTAATTATCTTGCTGCCTTTGATGAATAACAAAAGTTGCTAAGATGGAAAACAACGACCTATTTCCTGCTAAGAAGCAAGAAGCTGAGGAAACTAAGTTTATTTCTGAGGAGAAGCCTCCTCCTCCTGTGACGACCAAAGTTGCTAAGATGGAATATACCAACTGGTCTCCATTCCTGAAGGAAAACTGCGAACGGTATCTTGCTAAGAAGAAAGAAGAGGACAGAAAGTATTTATCTGAAATTCTTCGTCCTCCTGCTGTGAAGACCAACATTGCCGACTACAAAACCATTGCCGACAATCATACTTTAACGACTACAAAACCATTTCCCAACCCAAATGAAGGTAAGTTTGTGTCCTGTCTCTTTCTTTTTAACTTTCAACAGTATTAAAATATCCTCACCCTTTGTTTTCTTATTTGATCTGAATGATGAACAGGATTAAAAGTTGAAAGCTTTGAAGGAGATCCTTTTGCAACGACTAACCTATTTTCTAAAAATAAAGAAATGGAAAGTAAACTACGTTGTTGTCAGCCTTCTAACATATTTATCGACCCGCTTCTTGCTGAGAAGCATCTTGTGACGTCTGATCCTGTGACGTCTGACACGCTTCTTGCTGAGGAGCGTCCTGTGACATCCGACACGCTTTTTGTGATGTCTGACCCATTTCTTGCTGAAAGTAAGTTTCTGCCTTGTTATTTTTTTTTTTAAAACATTCACCCATATTAATAAATGGTCACCCTTTGGTATCTTATTTGATGAAAAATGAATAGGAGTTGCTAAGAGGGTAGAGGAAGAGCCTCTTGAGACGACCAATCCGGTTTGCAACCCTTTTCCTGCTAAGAAAGAAAAGGAAAGTAAGTTCGTAAGGACCAAACCGCTTGTTGCTGAGAAGCATCCTGTGATGTCTGACCCGTTTCTTGCTGAGAGGCCTCCTCACATGTTTCTAAACATTTTTTTTGCTTATCAGCAAAAAGTGGAAAGTAAGTTTGTGCCTTGTCCTTTTCTTTTTTACCTTTCTAACATATTAAAATATTTTCATCCTTTGCTTTCTCATCTAATCAAAACAATAAACAGAACTTGCTGAGATGCTAAAAATAGAGAGCATAGAGGGAGAGCCTCAAGTCACGACCGACCCTCTTGTTGCCAAGAAGCATCATGTGTCGACCATGTTTCTAAACCTTTTTCTTGCTTATAAACAAGAAGTTGAAAGTAAGTTTGTGCCATGTCTTTTTCTTTTTTAACAGTCAACCATATTAAAATTCATCCTTTGCTTTTGTATCTAATCAAAACAATAAACAGGAGTTGCTAAGATGCTAAAAAAAGATAGCATAGATGGAGAGCCTTTTTTGACGACTGACCCTATTCTTGCTGAGAAGCCTCCCGTTCTTGCTTATCAGCAGGAAGTGGAAAGTAAGTTTGAGTCTTGTCTTATTCCTTTTTGATCAAAAACATATTAAAATATCCTCACCGTTTGGGTTCTTATTTTTATCAAAACAATGAACAAAAGGCTCTAAGAAGAAAGAAGAGGAAAGTAATACAACCAACATTGCCGAGAAGCATACTTTGACATACTTTGACGACAAACCTGTTTCACAACCTGCATCATCATGTGAAGCAGCTACCTGAAGGTAAGTTTGAGTCATGCCTTGTTCTTTTTTTTTATCAAAACATATTAAAATATCCTCACCTTTGTTTGTTATTTGATCAAAACAATAAACAGAATTTGCCAATGAGGGGTGCCTTTCAAACAACAAAGAGGACAATCCCTTTGCACCATTTGGATGATGGGATCAGAAATTAAGTGTATATGTTGATTTTTGTTCAAAGTATCTATCCCTTTTGATTATTATATTTCAAAATTTCCCTGGAGACACTTGTAATATTGGGTTTGTAACAGATGAACTCTTTCTGTTTTATTATTTTTTTGACAAAACTCTTACTATTTCTTATTTCCTATTGTCATATCAGTTATAACTAAAGGTAGTATAGATTACAATGGAGGAAGAACCAAAACTCAACTTTGAAATTACCGCATTGAGTTGAAAATAAATTATTACTTAATTATGCTTTGAAATATGCAAACCTTATTGCAATAATCACATCTTACTTTTATCTGAATCAAATTTGGAATACTGATTTGATTCTCTACAATTGTATGCTATAATTCTTCGACTTTAGGATGAGTTTTGTTGCTTCGTACCAGAACTGGTGAAATCTTTCAGTCTCGAGAGGAGAAGAGTTTTAATTATATTCTGTTAAACATGTTGCTGAACTTTAAGCATTATTATTTGGTGAATTTTGATGAATAAAATTGGCAGGGTTAGTTGATGGTTTATGACTTAAGGTGCTATTTTATAATCATTTCACCTAATTACTTATCTGCATCATAATTCATAAAGTTTGCAGCTATAAAGGGCTGATCATAATCAGACAAGTTAGCAGCAATAAAGATATTATATCATTGGAAATAATTTTTTAAGTTACAAATACTATATCTAATACCAATACACATTCACATACACATCATAATATTTGACATCCATCTTAATCCTCATTCATGAAAAAACAATCTAAAGAATGATACACATTTTGCTTATTGTTAATTGTGCTAAGATTTTTACTCCAAGATGGTTCTACAAGAGAGACAGGTTAATCCTGCTGCTAGTTTGCTACATAGTCCCTCTGCCCTTGTAGTTTAAACAACCTCATGGTAATGGAAATGTTGGAGGCAAACCTTTCCTCAAGAACAACAATTCCGGTAGATTCTGCACAGTGTGGTTACCTTCTTCTTTAAGCATAGTTGTTCTCTAGGTTACAGGTTCAGGAAGTCTGACAACAATGTTAGTTATGAGCAATTCCTGCTCCTGTTTCTGTCAATTCGGAATCCAGCACCATTGCTCCTCTGATAAGCATCACTCCAAAACAATTGCAAGGACTTTTGATTCTTTTATCTCCCATTGTTAATGCTATCTCCATTAATCTTGTTAGTTTTCATCACATCAATGTTGCATCTTCTTCTCAAGGTAAGGTTTCTACTTGGTGAATTGTCAATGCAAAAGTGAGCCACCAACCATACTACCTCTTCTTTCCATAGGGTCAAATACAATCTGAGACTCACCAGACATATTTTCCTTTTTGTCATGTTTCCTTTTAACCTTCTCAAGCATTGTAAAACTTAAACCTAGTTGAAGGCATTGACAACTAGCACAAGTAATGCTCAACAAGCTTTGGTTGCAAACAGTAGTAGTATACTAATTGAATTGAGTTTCTTTTTTTTTACTGTAAAAATGATAGAATCATCTATTGTTGTTTTTTATTACAAGTGGACCATTTTATCTCTTTTCTTATGACTGTGGCCAAACACGGGTCTATGCAAATACAAATCAACAAAAGATTTACTTATAGAATTAGAGCCCCTTAGTTTTATAACTTTGGTCATATTCAGTGTACTTACTGGTATAAATGAAATAGCAAATCACTCAACATTCAAGACAAGATCATAACATCAAGTATGAAGCAATTAAGCTTTCATATTTTCCTTACAAAAGAACCATCTGATTTTGTTATAATTAACCTTTTGCACTAATCTTTCAGCAATTTCTATAGTGACATAGTAATTGTTGCAGTTAACTGTGGAAGGAAAGTCCCTATTTTTCTAGCACAAAATCCTTGGTATGAAGCCATTCTCTTTTTGTTGCTTATGCATAATTGAATGAATAATTGAATTGAATATGACATAAATTAGTTAGATTATGTTCGCTAATGTGCTGTGTTGTTTCATTTTTTCATGCTTATAGAAATATTGGGATACGGGTCTGTTTCGATTCAATTGAGTTATTTGAGCTTATATACTAGCTAAATTACTTCTGAGACTATTTGTGTGAGCTTATGAAAATAGATTATGACATGTTCATTAGTTGTTTTCAGCTTATTTTCATAAGCTCTCTAGGATAGCTTATGAAAACAACTTATAGCCTATATGAAGACAATTTGACGTTATTTTATCTTTGGTTATAGAAAGATCTTATAACAAACTTTGGTTTGATGAATTCGGTGACGGGCACATGGTGACGAGTTGCTATCTTTCATATATTTGTCAAAAGGCTACGTATGTGCAAAAATTGAAATTCTGAAAACAAACAAATCACAGTAGTATTATAACAAACTACGTTTACATTGGATCGGATTTGAAGCATACATTATGAAATGTGCATGCTTAGTAGTTAACAGACGCATCGACAAACGTACAAGTGACTTGGCAGGCATACCATCCAAATTCCATTTCCAATCTTAGACAATCAAACCATAAAACATCTAATGCATGGTGAAGAAAAAACAACTCTAAGTAATAGTGATGAAAATAAAACAACAATATCTCAAGGTGCATAGCACAGCATCTAAACTCTAGTATTAAAACTAAGGTGATACCAAACTCTCAACGTAGAGCTTTGAGTTTACCCAACTGAAGTCTTCAATCTTGATAGTCCTTGTAGTGTGATATTTGCGATCGTAAACAACCCACTTCAATTTAGAAAACTCTCTAAACAAGAGCAGCACATTGTTGTCATCCTCAGAAATGTATACCATCTTAGGATCCTGACAATAAAGACCAAGGGAAGAAGAAAAAGGAAGATGGATCAATTTAATCCAAGATTCTTTATTACCGTATTCCTTCATAAGCCAAACATCAATCAATGAGTCAGAGCAAGAAAATACACACAAACAATCCTTCATGATACCCAACGTCAAGTTACTTGGCATTCCATAATCAGGCTGTGAAATCTCTTGATAAGACTCTTTCCCCAAATGAAGAGAAACAATGGCTTGTGTGCGATTTATTTCACCTACTACATCTGCACTTCCTGCAACTAACGGAACTAATATACCATTTGGTGAGACAGCCTAATCCATTAATCACAAAAGAAGCGCATCAGTACAAGAAGGCGGATATTGATCCTGCAAGTGGAGTGGCTCTCCATACTACAGAGGTCGCTTGGGAGCACATGCCTATCTGTGTACTGTTCTATTCTAAAAAGAAAGAATTGAGTATTAACATTAGAATTTGCAAACCAATTAACTGTGCCACCGACTATTATTCCCTCTTTACCAGAAGGGATCATCATAGAAGGAAAATCCTGAATCCTTCTCCATGAATCTGCAACAAAGTGTGAATGTTGACTTGAGTTTTGCAACCCTTCATGTGAATGCCACGATATTCAAAATCATAACAAAAAACAGAAACAGCCTTGTAACGATGGATAAAAGGATCATAACCAAATGCATATATAGTTCTACCACGTTGAGGTGGAATATCTAAAGAGGGTAATTCCTTGACTTTTCTAATCGTAGGGTTCCAAAGAGCTGCAAGAGTGTTATTAATAGCGAAACAAAAGAGACCATCACAGGAAGCGATGAGAGCATCGTAGTGTTTAGGATCAATGAGAGAGTAATCGAGTTGTGTGGGATTAGAGGTGAAAATAGCGTCGAGATGAAGAGAGTCGAGTGGGTAAGACGTTAAGGTAAAGTGATTTATGGGGACCCATTTGCTTGTGAAAAAGAGGTGGCGTTTGGTTGGTGACTTACGAAGGTGTTTCTTAGCAAAATCAGGATCATTTGAGATTAGAGAATTCCATGACTTGCAAAAGTCAGCGGAGTTGCATGAGAAATTTGACGGGGAATCTGCATGAGATCCAATGGCAGTGAATCACAACCACCGAGTGCTAGGGTTTCGTTCGAAGAAGCGGTTGAATTGTCGTTGTTTGATGAAAGAGAACCGCTGAGTGTTAGGGTTCCGATCATGCTTTGTGAATCAGAAGAATACAATGAACTGTTTGTGTTTGCTTTGGTGCTAAACGTAAAGATCTGAGTTTTAGGGATTTCTTTGTTGACCTAATAATGATTTCAGGAGGGAATATATATAGATTTTCCCTACGAGATCAATCAAATTTGCGGAACAAAAATCGTTATTTCCTTTTAATTTAATTAAATTATCATATCCCTTTTACAAATATGATTGATATTTTTCCGCTTAGCTCAGTTGGCCATAAAATATGCAAGGTCTGGGGTTCAAACCCCCCGCTCAAGATTCCTAAGGTGATTTTTTTTATTCTTTTATGCATGAGATTAATTTTGTGTTAGGCATGTTATAGTTCTCTTAACTTCATTAACTTTTTCGTAGACAAATAGAAACTTTGTTTGAATATTTTAATTGATGATATATACCTATCCAATGCATTTGAGCACTGTTAAGAGCATGAAAAAACCATTCATCAAAAGGGCTGGTTATTCGCACAGTTGTTGAATAGGTGCATCAGAAGGGACAACCCATCTAAAGGAAGATACCGTGAATTTTATCAATGTGACTTTGATATTGCTGGTTCATCTGCAACAATGGCTCCAGATTTTGAGGTTGTTAGAATTTTGACTTAATTGCTTGATGAGCTGAAAATTGGGGATTTTGAGGTAAATTTTTATAACTCTCCTGCTGCAAAATATATTGGTTTTCTGAATTTGTAGAACTAATTGGACTGTTTACCAAGTTCATCATTTGATATTTCTATAACCATTATCTTTTATGGTCTGTCTATACATAGTTTGGACTTTGGTGAGCGGTTATTGACATAGTACAATATCAGAATATACATTACTATAAATGATAGGCTTATAAGTTTCATTATTTATTTTGAAGTACAACTTTTAATGCCATCTTTGTCGGCATCAGGTCATAGATATGTGTTGCTATCGGACTACCTGCTGGTTAATGAGTTTTTGCGTGCTAAATCTGAATGATTTTAATCAACTCGACTCAAGTGATATGCCTGCTTGCTGATGTGATCTTTGCAATAATCTTGTTAAATGTGACTGGTTTACTCATTTTTGCTATAATTTAACCTTATAATAATATCATTCATTTGGATGTTCCTGTTGATTGATTTTACGGGAGCCCGTGATATTGTTAAAAGTGACTAGGTTACTCGTCCCAGATTGCTTCCTATAATTTAACCTTATAGTATCATTCATTTGAGTGTATCTGGTGATTGACATTTTCCAACTTAGTGGTTAAATTTTGTACTCATTAATGTCTTCAAATTATATTATGTGTGTTTCCTTATGATCTTTCTGTCGTAATTCTTTTTACTTTCACAGGTAAAGTTGAACCATAGAAAGTTACTCGATGGCATGATGCAAATATGTGGAGTACCTCCTGAAAAGTTTAGGACTATATGTTCGAAGTATTGATAAGTTAGACAAACAATCATTCGAACAGATAAGAAAAGAAATGGTGCGTACATATGTTGTTTCTTTCTATTTCCTTTATAATTATTTTTAGGGGAAATTACATTCACCTCCCCTGAGGTTTATTAAAATGACACTGACACTCCCTCTAGTTTTAAAACTTACACGAACCTCCCTCAAGTTTTTATGAAATAAACAAACACCTCCCTTATCTATTAACACCGTTAATTTTCCGTTATCTTTTCTGGTTTGAAGAATAGCGACGTGAGCAACGAAATCGGCAACACAAACAAGCAAGAACATATTCTTCATGATTGTTGAAAGAGAGCATTCTAACAATTGCATTCAAAATTTTAATGTCCTTGCAAGTATATTGCTGTAAATTGGCTTAGGATTTTGAGACATACGAAAGTTGTTGCCATTTAGAATATGTCTGGTTACAATTCTTTGCCACATTAATATTTTCTCTAAACTGTTAAGTAATGTGGTTTTTACTGACTTTCATGCTGTAGGTGGAAGAGAAAGGATTAACTGTTGAGACAGCTGACAGAATTGGAACTTTTGTTAGAGAGAAAGGACATCCTTTAACGTTGTTAGAGAAGCTTAAACAAGAAGGCAGTGCTTTCTTAGAAAAATGCTGGATCTGTTGATGCATTAAATTACCTGGAAATTTTATTTAAAGCTCTGGATGAATCAAAACGCCTTGATAAGGTGGTTTTTGACTTGAGTCTTGCCAGAGGTCTTGATTATTACACTGGAGTTATATTTGAAGCTGTTTTCAAAGGGGGTGTTGAGGTAATTCTCGTGTCTTTTCTCTCCATTCTGAAATGTTTCTTCATTAGTCCCTTCATCCTTTGAGAGGCACAATGCATTATTTCAGCCCAGATATAGTGGATGTTCACTGTCTTGTTACAAAATGTTGGATTAAGACTCATGTACAAGACTCTTAAGAAAATAATATTAAGACTCTTGTACAACTCTAGATGCAACAAGCTAATCCCATTTTAATAAATTGTTTTAAAGCATGCTAGTCTAAACATAAGATGTAATGAAGGATTAACTGTTATTTTCTGGGTTAAACAAAAGGAGTTTTCTCACTCAAAATAAGGTTGAAAAGAAGCGAGTAAAATTAATTGAAAGGTCATTTTAAATCTTAAGTCATATCAGACAACAGAAGCTTTAGATTTTTTAGGCGGAGATATTAACTTTAATGGGGGAAGTTTTTGTATGAAAGATTGTGGATTTAAACATTATTAATGGTTTGAGTGGATAAGATAAATAGGAGGTGTGAGATGGGATTTAAGGTCCAATTCTTGGTTATATGGAGTCTGTACAGACTACCTTCTAAATTAGGATTTAGTTTTAATGGATTATGCGGTGAGTTTAAGTAAGAACTGACTTGGTTTTAATGATTTGGTTCTTATGCTGCAGTATTTAAATCTGCGCAGACTAAGATTTGTTTTTCATCTTTTGTTAGAAAATAATTTTGTTGGTTTCTATGTTTTAACACTTGCTTTTTGAAGAGGGGTATATTGCGCTCGGATATTCAGAGAAATTGGAGTTTTTGAAATGACGGTTCTGTTTATTCTCGAATCTCTGTTCTATCTTTTGCTTCTGTAGGAGTATTTCTTACCCTTCAATGATGCCTCTCCTCTGTCTGTTTCATTTGCATAGTTTTTATTGAAATTCTTCAGCTTATATTAAGCAATGGATATATGGTTTTTTTTACACAGGTTGGTTCAATTGCTGCTGGTGGTCGATATGATAACCTGATAGGGATGTTTGGTTCGAAGCAAGGTCCAGCAGTTGGTGTAAGTCTGGGAATCGAGAGAGTATTTGCCATAATGGAGCAACAACAGAAGGATCAGAACCAGGCGATCATAATGCTTGATATCTAACTTCCGTAGTTTTTTATGTCAATACAAAGAAATATTCCTTGATTATTCTGGGTATTGAATCCCATTTTAACACAAGTTATTTTCTAATCCTAACTGCCATTACATAGTTGAGTCACTAGTTATTTCCTAAACCATCTCCTCCATCAGACAAATACTCCTGCTGTTTCTTATGCTGTCTGATTCATCACCAAGGTTATGCATTTAATCACTGGGGATGTTTGCAGCTGACTTATACCTATTTTCTTTCATTCGTTCTTCTTTTCCTTGGAATATTATAAAGCTAACCAAACATATTTTTCCTAAATTCTTTGGAATAAAATTCTCATCTTTATATTCCAAGGAATGTTATTCCTAGGAATAAATTTGATAAACTTGAAACAAACACACCCTTTGTATTTTAATGTTCGATGTATTTTAGAGTTGAAAGAGTATAGGTTTTGCTAACATTTGATGTTTCATATTCATTTGTTAAATTTAGTTGAGAGAACAACTTATGTAACAGTTCCATTATTTTATTGTCTGCGAAACTTTTTACATGGGAATATATTCATGGGAATAATGGAAGTTATGGGAAGTTACTCCATTCCCAGGAACCTTTATACCCAGGAATATTTTTTTCTCAACCTCATAACAAACATGGGTATAATCATTCCCTAGCTATGTATTCCCGGGAATGTCATTCTTAACCTTGAAACAAACACCCCTTAGGTTTCTTTTTGTTAATTGTCATTCAATACGCTTTTGATTTTATAATTCCATTTTTAGAAGTTACTTTGAATTTTAAAAAAGTAATAATAATTGAAAGAAGTTGAATGTATATTTTCAACACACAGTGCTTCGGTGTGAGAACACTTATTTGGTGTGGTGAATCTTTCTTTGCTGCTTGAATCTTTTATAGCTGCACAATGAGGGGGCATATACTTAGAAAGATATTAGATAGTTACAACTTACAAGTAGGGTTTTGACTTAGAAAGACACTAGACTATGTTTGGCCCGGCTTATTTTAGACTTCTCTACTCCTTAGTAGGAGAAGTAGGACCAAACGAGCATTCACGCATATAATCGACACCTTCTCTGACAACAATGAGTCTGCAAGATACATGTTCCATTACTTGAATCAACTAAAGAAATAAACTAAAGAGGGCTATGTCAAGAAACTGATTTAATTTAAATGAAATCCAATAACACCAACCTTCTGCATTAAATTGAATGAAATGGTTCATGATGCAAAGTTGAAAAGATATTACAAAATAAGTATCTACGCAGAGATGTGTCGAATCAGAATTGAAAATATTGCAAGAATTATAGGCACAAATAGATCACGAAAGTAAAGAGCTTAATGAAACACCTCAAAATCAAAATCCATTAAGAGATAGTAGGTTTATTAAAACTCTAAAGTAGTATAAAACAACTCGAAACAAGAATACCCAGAATTCATTCATTATATAAAATAAAATCCAATCATTCATCTACAAAATTCATTCATCTATATAAAATCAAATAAATCTCATTTTCTTCATGTGTTTTGTCTATGTACAAATACACAACAAAAAAATGAAATAAAAACAACAAAATCCGAACATGTCCTTAAAATGAAGGAAGCTACAAAGCAAGAACATCAAAGCGAAACTCAGGGATTTCAAAAGCAACTCATATATAGTCTCATTGAAAACACTTTGCATATCATCTAACTATACAAACATAATGTGAGGTGCAGGGATGGAGTCAGGAATTTAAAATTAGGGGGACCGAGTATAAATAGCATAATTTAATTAAAAAATAATTTTTTAAATAGAAAAGGTATATAAGAAACGCTAAACTAATATATATTTTTTGTTTGTTAAAGAAATTTATAACTATATTATTTTTTTGTAGATAGACGAAATGATAAAGTTATTGTGTACTTTCACACGCACAAGTGGAGGTGTCGATGTTCAAACCTTGATCATGGCGTTCGACCTAACAATTTCTGTAATTTTTGCCACGTGAGCTAGAACTTGTGATTTTATAGAGACAAAATATATTTAACTCTATTATTTATGTAGCTTTGATTTTACTTAACTCCCGATCGAACTCTGGATCACAATGACCACATCACCCTAAGAGCCGGAGGATTAATGCAAAAAAAAATGACAATTGATTAAATAAAACAATTTGTATACGAGTGTGAAAAATACGAGATTTTTGTCACAAGATAATATAACGGATAATACATTTAAAGACTAAATTATATTTGTATCCCCTATTTTAATTTTAGGGTTTAATTTGCTCTTTTTTTGTTTTAAAATAGCCTTTTATTTTTTTTGGTTTTAAGAGTAGCCTTTTATTTTTTTTGGTTTTAAGAGTAGCCTTTTATTTTACAAAGCTATATAATTGCGGTTCCATTCAAAATGCGTTATGGAAAGGATCATATAAGAGAATTAAAAATAATATAAAGTATAAGGGTTTTGCTAACAAGTAAACCTTAAACCAAAAGAAGTAGGTTTACATTCAATTCAATAATACATTAACTTTTAAAAGATTATTTTTTTACCATTTCTTAATGCAATATTTCTATTTTTATCTCTTTAACCAATGTCCTAATTAGAGTACTCTTTGGCATTTTTCAATGTATGAAACCAATAATATTAGTAGCCAATTAATCTAGTACCATAATAAAGAAGTTTATATTTTTTTTTGTAAATTAAACATTTTAATAAGATTATTTAGTTGTAGTATATAAAAAAAAATTATTAAAATGTGGGTGGGACCATTGCCTCTAAAAGAATATCATATTTTAAAAATGTACATATACACTATCTACGAAGAGAATATCATATTTTAAAGAAGAATAAAAGTCTGAAAAAAGCAATAGACAACCACATTAGTGGCATCTGCATGCTAGTACAAAGAGAATATCATATTTTAAAAAGTGATTCGTTGAATTGTCCAACCTTCATACCATTTTGAAATGCCCCCACAAACATTTATTGGTTAGTATTTACGACCTTAATGGTGGCATCGTTGAAATGGGCGAGTTACTCTCCTGGAGTGTGTTGTTTTGTCCCTGTCATACATTGAATAATTCGATGGTGGATATTTGGGATGTTTGTTAGCCAAAAGTTGTTGGCTTTCGGGACTTGTCTTGATACCTACTATGGAGCACCAAGGTAGATTCATATACCACCCCAGCGATGATGTCCATCTGGGTGTTGAAAATTGTAAGGTGTCTTGGCGGGTCACTCTTCTTGTCGAATGGTGATAGAGGTGGTGGCTTGAAATTGTTTGACAGGGGGCGTTCCAAAATAGTGGCTAAGGGATAGACTCTTTTGTTCCCTCTAGATTTCCATCACCATTGTTCTCGTTTTGTTGTTGATGACTTATTGTTACACAACGCAATTCATCACATTTGTTTAATTCCTTGTCCCTAAATTTATCTTGTCCTTAAAACAATATTAAAATTAAACACAATATAATTGACCAAAAAAAACTAATGAAAAGATCAATTTAACCGGAGACAAATTTGTGGGAGATTATAAATGAAAGTTAATAATTTTATAATAAATTTTGTCAAAAAAATAAAAATAACATACAAGAAAATATTTTTTTCAAATAAAGAGAATAGATTTGCCTATTCACTCAACAGTTTATCGAAAGAAAGAACCCTGCATTTCTGAACTGAACCCTAAACCCTGGTTTGCCTATTCCCACATCTTCTCGCAAAATGGAACTTTCCGCCGTAACACTCGGCGGCAAGGGTTCATCACTCTCTTCCTCTGCCGTCTACGCCACCGCCATCGGAAAATCTCAAATCAAAATCGATTCCTCCGCACTCGATCGATTAACCTCACCACCATCCTCAAAGCAGAATATCACCATCCCCGAATTCCTAACCCTAGATGAAACTCGCGCTTTCCTCATCGTTCTTCTCAACAAACTCATCCTCTGCAATTCATCCAAAAACGTTGCATTAGCGATTTCAGAATCTCTCAATTCGAATCAAACCACTTTTCGATTCGATCAAGAATTTGATGTAACTGAAGGTGAACACTCGTTGTTGATGAACAACGAGTGTGCGGCGTTGCTTGCTGTTTCCGCGGTTTTGGATCATCAATCGGCGGGTTTGTTAGGGTTTGCTGACGTGGCGGCAGCGTTTTCGTGTGAGGCATTGAAGGCTGATGTGACGGTTTTCAATTTGATGGATTCTGGTGATGGACATAGTTCTAAAGAGGAAGTTGGTGTTGCTGGTGATATGAGGATTTTGCTTAATGGATCTAAGTTTGTTGGAAAGGAAAGTGTTCCTGAGGTTGTGAAAATTGTTAAAGTTCATGGGGTTATGAGGGAGAAAGCGAAATCGGTGCATTCGAGGATGCGGGTTGAGTTGAATTCGGGACATAAGTTGGGGAAATTGGAGCTTGGGAGTGAGCATACTGTGTGTGATGTGTTGTTTCCTTTGGCGATGGCGTTGAGGGAATTGGGTGAGTGTAGTTTTGCTCGTGCCAAAAGTAATTTGTTGTCTATTGGTAGCGATAATTTGAAATCGAGTCTCAGTGAAATCTTTGGGAAGGAGTGTCCAACTGATGCTAGTTTGGTTAGTAGTTTTAATGAGTCTTTTAAGTTGTATTCTGGTAGGGTTTATGATAATTTTGCACATGAAATCAATGTGTTGTTTGGGCTTGTGTGGAAAATTGTGGCGTGGGAACTTGTGACGGCTTATGCTGTACTTGAGGCTGCTGATTTGAGTGAAAAGATTGGAATTGTTCGGGAAAATGGAGAGAATACCAAAGTAGAAAAGAAGAAGAAGAAAGCTGTCTTGGGGAAAGGAACTAGTTCGATTTTGGCGTTGATTAAGGAAAGGTTGTCGAGTGAAAAAAAGAATGATGTAGAGAATTTGCGGAAATTGGAGAGTTGGGTGGCTGATTTTCTATCATTTTTGGATATAGCTAAGCCTGAATTCAATGAATTTTTGTTGAAAGTAAAGGATGTTGTCGAAAGCAATGAAAGCAGAAGATTGCCCAAGATTCCTAAGGTGATTTTATTGATTCTTTTAGGGATAAGATTAAATGTGTTACTTACACATGCTATAGTTCTCTTTAACTTTATCACTTTTTTTTGTAGACAAATAGAAACCATGTTTGAACATTTTAATTGATTATATATCTACTCAATGCATTTGTGCATCTCGTTATAAAGTCAGAATGTAGAAAACAATCATGTCAGTGCTATATATATATATATATATATATAGAGTCAGGATCCGTTGACACCAGGTGTCAACGGATTCGTTGACACCAAATCTTAACCGTTGATTGTTTTTAATCAAAGGCTAATAATAACTTTTTAAATTGATTCACCGTATCTTTACTTTTGATTAGCACATTTATCAGTTTTAAAACAAAATTAATTTGTTTGATAACAAAAAAAAAACTCAAGTTGATGACCGCCGCCGCCACCGTAATGATATTCGTCTTTCCTAACCGAAAATTGTTCTCCACCATTTCACATATGCATTGAAACCGATGCAAACTATGATTAATTGAGTTTTTGTAATTGGATTAATTGAATAAACATGATTGTATAGTAACTGCATTGAATTTGTGAGAAAATGGCTTGAATAATCATATCGGAATCCCTTTAAATTAAATTTAGAAAGATCACACCTTTTGGTATGAAAAGACGGCCATCGGTGATAGCGAAAAGGAATTCTGTGCTGTCTGTTACCGCTATGGGAAAAAGGAGTATGCAATCCTATAAGTCTTGAGAGAAAAAGATCATGCTATTAATTTAACAAATAAACTCACACCCTTTGATTAAAAACAATCGACGGTTGAGATTTGGTGTCAATGAATCCGTTGACACCTGGTGTCAATGGATCCTGACTCATATATATATATATATATATTGTAATTGAATTTCAATGTTATGATAGGTTGTTTTTTATATTACTGTATTAGCAGTCTCTTACGAGTAAAGTTGTTGTCATGTGATTGAAAGGTCATGGGTTCAAGTCCTGGAAACAACCTCTTGTGTAAAAATCAGGGTAAGGTTGCGTACAATACACCAAATGGTTGGACCTCTTCCCAGACCCTGCGTATGCGGGAGCTCCGGGTTACCCTTTTTTATTAGTAGTCTCTTATGAGTCGAGCCTACATATGCTCTACCAAATTATTACGTAGACTCTTTAGTTTGACAACCTTGACGAAGTTGTAATCTGATCTGGTTTGACACGAGTGATGATTTTCATTGTTAAAATCATATTTCAAGGAATCTTGTACAAGGCGTTACTGTTAATCATATATATTCTAACTCTTACCTCATGTAATGTGGAACTGGTGTTCCTTTTTGAATTTGTGTTTTAAGGCATTTAATTTAATGTGTTGTCTGTTGATAATTTTTTTTTTTTTTATATGTCAATTTCTGTTCGTGGTTGGGATGCAATTGTTGGTAGTTTTACCCATAGTAGTCAATAGCGGCCACGCGGTGCGGTGCCGGAGCGCTACGCAACAAGCCATAGCGTTGCAGTGTGAGATAGCGGCGCTATAGCGGCGCAACGCTTCGTAGTGGTTTTGCGGTTTAGAACCGCTATTTCATTTTAAGAGAAAATACAAAATTGTCCTTGGTTTAAAAAAAAAAACAAGGGTATTTCTGTAAATCGTCCTCTGCTTTTCTGCTGTTCTGTAAAACTTCTTAACCTTTGCTGTAAATCTTCCTCTACTTTACTTTGTCGTGTTTGCTCTGTTATCCTGTTATTTTTTTGTTTAACAATCTCAAAACTCTGTTGTCCTGTTACTTTTTTATTCTAGTTTTCTTTGTTATTATTGATTCCAAACTCCATTCTGCTCTCTCTGTTTCTGTTTGTAGTTTGTACAAACAATCCTCTGTTTTGTTCTTATAAAATTCTATTCTGCTCTCTCTGTTTCCTTATTTTTGTTGTTTTTATTTTTATGAAATAGCGGTCATAGAGCTATGCACTATCCCGCTATAGCATTTTTGGGGTTGGCCGCTACGCGCCGCTATCTGCTATTAACTACTGTGGTCTTACCTTGAGTCTAACAATATGAAAATATCTCAGGGAACACGTGATTTCGCTAAAGAACAAATGACTATTAGAAAGAAAGCATTTTCAGTAATAGAAGAAGTTTTTGAGAGGCATGGTGCCACAGCCTTGGATACACCTGTCTTTGAATTGCGAGAAACTCTTATGGGAAAATATGGAGAAGACTCAAAGTTGATTTATGATCTTGCTGATCAGGTATTATTGCTTATTCACTTCTTGACTAGTTGAGTTGATTTTAAGAATATTGGTAGAAAAAAAAACTCACAGCATTCAAATAAGTGAAAAATTTGAATATTTTTGCTCTGTATAATTTTTCCTTCTGATATTTCTGATCATGTTCATGAATCTAGATTTCTTATTTTTAAACCAGACCGCCATTAGGGATTGATTCGCACCAAATCCATTGATAAAGTTGAATTTCAGCTCATTCTAATTGGTAATCAACTTGTTTGACAGGGTGGAGAGCTCTGTTCTTTGAGGTATGACTTGACAGTTCCATTTGCTCGGTTTGTGGCCATGAATGGTCTGACATCTTTGAAAAGATACCAAATAGCTAAAGTCTACAGAAGGGACAACCCATCTAAGGGAAGATACCGTGAATTTTATCAATGTGACTTTGATATTGCTGGTCCAGCTGAAAAAATGGCTCCAGATTTTGAGGTTGTTAGAATTTTGACTGAATTGCTTGATGAGCTGAACATTGGGGATTTTGAGGTAAATGTTTATAACATCCCTGCTACAAAAAGTATTGGTTTTCTGAATTTGTAGAACTATTTAGACTTTTTACTGAGTTCATGATTTGATATTTCTATAACCGTTATTTTTCATGGTCTGTCTATATGTATTTTAGTGAGAGATTTCTAACATAGCACAATATCAGAATATGTATTAGTATATGTGCTGGGCTTATAGGTTTCATTATACATTTGAAGTTCAACCTGAAATACCATATTTGTCGGCATTCTTTTGGTAAATATAGTTGAACCTGAAATACCATATTTGTCAATTATCAGATTACCTGCTGGCTGATGTGATCTTTCAGTGATATTGTTAAATGTGACTGGTTCACTCATCCCAGCTTATTTGCTATAATTTAACCTTTTAATGTCATTCAGTTGGATGTGCCTGCTGATTGAGTTTTGCGGGCACCCATGATCTAGTTAAATGTGACTAGTTTACTCATCCAAACTTATCTGCTATAATTTAACCTTATAATATCATTCATTTTAATGTGTCTGGTGATTGACTGTACTTTTCTGATTTAGCGGTTAAATTTCACATCCAATAATGTATTCAAATTATATTTTTGTGTTTCATTTCGATCATTCTGTTGTAATTCTTTTTTGTTTCACAGGTAAAGTTGAATCACAGAAAGTTACTGGATGGCATGATGCAAATATGTGGAGTACCTCCTGAGAAGTTTAGAACTATATGCTCAAGTATTGACAAGTTAGACAAACAATCATTTGAACAGATAAGAAAAGAAATGGTGAGGGCATATGTTGTTTGTTTCTATTCCCTTTGTAATTGATTTTATTATAATTGAACGGACCAATTTTGTTGTGCTTAAGCTGTTCATTGTGTTTTACATTTGGAAGATGTAGGCTTTTATTTTTATTCTCATGTTCTAAATACTCATAGTTTATCCTTTATCAATGGTAAATAGTTTGGTTTAGGGATGAAATTTAAGTTGGTGCTTTAGCATTCTTTTGGTAAATATAGTTGCATGATTTATTGAAGATGCAAAAACACCTTGTAACTGGTTACGTACTTCACATTTACATTTTCTATTGCCGTGTCTTCATTTTTGAGCAAATATCTGGAATCTGGATTGCATTACTTTGCTAATAACCTGTATGTTTTCAAATGTTGGACTTGATTAAATGAAAAAGGATTCATTGAATGCATCAGACTGAGTGTTAATCTTTCAAGTATATTGCATTACACTGGCTTATGATTTTGAGACATACGAAAGTTGTTGCCTTTTAGAATAGGGTTTTTCTATCATGTGCAAATTTGCACATGTTAAGAAGTTCAAAATAGTAAATTTGCATTGGAACTTGTGCATTTAATGGAAAATATTTAACTTTTTGATAAATAATTGTTGTTTCTCAATAAAAGTTGCTACTTTTAGTGACTTTAACATGTGCAATATTGCACATAACAAACCCTTTAGAATATGTCCGACACAATTCATTGTAACATTATTACAATAAATTAACTCTAAACTGTTAATATTTGGAAGTTATATTTTGCAACACCGTGATTTCTTATCTTTAATAATGTGGTTTTTACTGACTTTCATGCTGTAGGTGGAAGAGAAAGGATTAACTGCTGAGACAGCTGACAGAATTGGAACTTTTGTTAAAGAGAAAGGACATCCTTTAACATTGTTATCGAAACTTAAACAAGAAGGCAGTGCTTTCTTAGAAAATGCTGGATCTGTTGATGCATTGAATGACCTGGAAATTTTGTTCAGAGCTCTGGATAAATCAAAACGCCTTGATAAGGTTGTATTTGACTTGAGTCTTGCCAGGGGTCTTGATTATTATACTGGAGTTATTTTTGAAGCTGTTTTTAAAGGGGGTGCTCAGGTAATTCTCGCGTCTTTTATGTTCTTTTCATTCTGAAATGTTTCTTGTTAAGTTCCTTCATTCTTTGAGAGGAAAAATTCATTATATCTGCCCGAATATAGTGGATGTTCACTGTCTTGTTAAACTCTAGATGCAACAAGCTAGACCCATTTTCACGAGTTGGTTTAAAACATGCTAGTCTAATACAAGATATAATGAAGGATTAACAGTTCTTTGCTGGATTAAACCAAAGGAGCTTTCACACTCAAAATAAGGTTGAAAAGAGATTAATTAAATTAATGGAAAGACCTATTTAAATCTCAAGTCATATCAGACAACAGAAACTTTAGATTTTTTAGGTGGAGATATTAACTTTAATTGGGAAAGTTCTTGAATGAAAGATTGTGAATTTAAACATTGTTAATGGTTTGAGCGGTCAAGATAAATAGGAGGTAAGAAAATGTGATTTAAGGTCCAATCCTTGGTTATATGTGTTTTCTGTACAGATTACCTCCTAAATTAGGATTTAATTTTTAATGGATTTTGCGTTGAATTTAAGTAAGAGCTGACTTGCTTTTTGATGATTTGGTTTTTATGCTGCAATATTTAAATCTGCGCAGACCAAGATTGTTTTTAATCTTTTGTTAGAAAATTATTTTGTTGGTTTCTATGTTTTTACCCTTGCTTTTTGTAGATGGGTATATTGCGTTTGGATAATCAGAGAAATTAGAGTGTTTTTGAAATGATGGTTCTGTTAATTCTCGCATGTGTTTTATCTTTTGCTGCTGTAGCCTATGGGGTATTTCTTACCCGGAAAATGCTAGATATCAAGAATGATTTTATAAGAAAGATCCAAGAATGACATGGCACAATAATCACCTTTAGATTTAAGTCTCATTTATTAATCTTTCATAAAAAAAAAATACATAACACCCACCACCCCATGATTTCCGGCCAGGCTGAGATTTTATTGGCTAACATTAATTTCAAGACTATTTCTTGATAAAATCTAAGGGTGATTATTCTGCCATGTCATTCTTAAAATTTTCTTCATAAAATCTTTCTTGATATATAGCATTGCTCTTCTTACCCTCAATGATCTATTCCTTTGATAAAAAAAACAAAATTGAGTAATTAATTAGATTATCACTTCCTCCACAAGAGAAACACATAATCAAGATAGATCAAGGTTGCTGCGATAATATTTTAAGGCTAAAATATATTTTGTCCTTTATCTTTTACCGAATATTGTTTTTTTGTGTTAACCCTTCGGTTCCCAAGGGGAGGCCCGTGGTAATCCAGAGTTCGGCCGGTGAGTAACGCTTGGCCTAGAATTTTTGCACTCAGGAATAGGTTCTCCTAATATCTGTTTTTTTTTTTTACAATACCTAATGTTTGTTTTAGTCCTTCCTTTATCTTTTTTAAGTTACATATTGGTCATTTAACTTTTTTAAGTGGGTAAGCATAGCCTTTTTCTCACAGCAGGTTAAATATGAAATATAAAAAATGCTGACTTAACAATGCTTATTTGAGGTTTTGTATACTTGAACTATCAGTTGCCTTAATATTGTTGTCTACTTCAACAAAACCAACAAATTGAAAATTAGGCTTAGGGTGATTAGTTGTCTTATAAGACAGTAATTGTGACATGTTGGATGTCAATTGAGATATTGGATGCCAATTGAGACAATAATTATGCCGCCTATTTAACCATTGAAAGTCAACATTTTTTTTCCTTTTCATATTGAACATGTGCCAAAATGACTAACATTTACCTATTTAAAAAAGATGAAGGACCAAAATAAATCTAGTAGAAATTAAATTCCATCTAATAGACGGTGCAACAAAATTCTCGTCTAAATCCAATTGAACACCAGTCTTTAATAATCATAATCTAAAAGTCCCTACAGCCTCTGCTGCAACTTTATTGCCATTGCCCACATAGATGAATCTTTCAGCTTCACTTGGTAGACGACTTCACATGCAACCCTTTCTTTTCATGCCATGGGGTGTATTTAGAACAGTCCTTCATGTGTCCTGTTTTCTTACAGATGAAACATGTTGACTCCTTTGGTTGTTCCTCTGCCTTCTCGTTTTGAGAAGAATTTCCTGCAGTCCTTTTCCTTTTCATTTTGTGAGCTAGTAGTCAAGTGAACACTTTCAGTCTTTTCCCTCTTCAGCCTCTCTTCCTCTTGCGCACAGTGAGATATAAGCTCATTGAGGGGCATATGTCCTTCTGAGTATTGTAACTCACTTTGAATTGCCCAAAGTGTGGGAGAGAAGTCAAATCCAAGTGCACAATCAACACATCTCCTTATTTTCACCGGCACATGCAACCCCTCCTTTTCACGACTCCATCGGATCTATGGCAAAATGCCTCTCGGCAATAATCTGAATCACAAGCATATTGTCTCTTATATTCATCTGAAGAGTATTCGAAGCATTAGGAGTACCGGTTGATGAAGAATCACAAGCCACGAGTGCTCGTTACTCGTCTCTATATCTTTGTGTTTCAGATTACTGCCAAAAGACTTTTAGCCATGGATCCAGTTGTTATACTACCACTCCCAACTCTGCTGCTCAGATTAACAATATCCTATGCTGATTAGGATGCTATTCAAGTTTATGAAGGAATCTGTTAATATTGTTCTTGGATGCATGGACTTGGATTTATCCCTTGAGCAAAGAATGCCTCACTGCCACTGCTTAGAACCCAAATGAAGCAAAATTGAAAAAATGGGACCGATTCAATTACTGATTATCAAAAGGTTCATACCTGAAATGATTAGGGTCTCAATTACTGAGAGTACAAGTGCCAAGAAATTCCTTGAAACCATAGCGCAATGAATTATAAAGGTAAAGGGAACATAAGGGAGTATATTATGGAAATGGCCAATCTCACCTCAAAACTCAAGGCGAAGAATTACTCCACAGTTTCAAGGAATTTCTTGGCACTTTCACTTTGTAATTGAGCCCCTAATCATTTCAGGTATGGATATTTTGATAATCATGAGGCACATACGATTGTATCGGTTTCATTTTTCCAATTTTGTTTCATTTCGGTTCTCAGCAGTGGCAGTGGAGCGTTTTTTCCTCGGATAAATTCATATCCATGCATCCAATAACTGTCTCCACAAATTACTTCCAAGACTTGAATTTCATGCCATTCGGCACGAGGTTATTGTTAATTTGGTCAGCGAAATTGGGAGCGGTAGCTGCAACAACTGGATCCATGGCGAAAAGTCTCTTTAGCAATAATCTGAAACACAAAGATATAGGGATGAGTAACGAGCACTTGTTGGCTTGTAGTTCTTCCTCAACCGGTACTCTCGATGCCATGGATCCAATGGAGTCGTGAAAGAAGGGGTTGCATGTGCTGGTGAAAATGTGTTGTCTTGATTGTGCATTTGGTTTTGACCTCTCTCCCTGCACACTTTGAGCAATTCAACGTGAGTTACAATACTCAGAAGAACCAATGGTCCCTTGATGAGCTTATATCTCACTTTGCAAGAGGAAGAGATGCTGAAGAGGGAAAAGTCTGAAAGTGCTCACCCGACTACTAGCTCTCAGAATACAAGGAAAAGGACTGCGGAAAACTCTAAGCAAAACAAGAAGGCAAAGGAACAAGCAATGGAATCCACATGTTTCTTTTGCAAGAACACATGAAAGAACAATTGTTCCAAATACACCTCATGGTGTTAAAGAATGGGTTCCCTTGGAGTTGTCTGCCAAGTGATGTTGAATGATTCACCTATGTGGGCAATGGCAATAAAGTTGCAGCAGATGCTATAGGGACTTTTAGATTATTATGAAAGACTGGTCTTCATTTGGATTTAGTTGAGACTTTTGTTGCACCATCTTTGAGTCAAACTTTAATTTCCTCTTTCGGACAAATCTGGTTATGCATTCTTGTTCATTTAGAGATGGTAAAGTTAGTCTGTCGTATTTTTTTGTTAAAGAGTCCCAAATTGCATAAGGTCTGAGCATGACTTTATAAGTGGGGGCAATCCTCACCTTACAAGCCGGTTGAGTTAGGCTCATCCGAAATTCTAAGAAATCTTAAAAAAGGAACCAAACAGATATTAAGTGAAAGAGAAAGGACGAAAAATATATTTTAGCCCAATTTTTACCAATTCTTTGATAGCTCGACTTGTACTTCAATGGGATATAGTCAAACTTTGGCAAACTGGTTGTTCAAAGAAGAGGTCCAAGTTTAATAACCTACCTGCATTCCTAAAAGCCTTTCCTTTCTCTGTTGTGTGGCATATAAATTTTAACTTCTAATGTAGCAAAACATGTTATGCAGGATAGTGGTTAAACTACTTTAGCACCTTTCCTCTATCTGAGCAGTAAACGAGAAACATGATGCTAAGAATTTCTTTTTGTATGGTTGAAGCAGTGCATGTTCAATGCATGCTATATATTGTAGAAAAAGTTCAGTGATCAGCACTTATATTAACTTGAAATAGTAGATGGAGGGTAGTCAAATCACTAGAGGTAGAGGAAGGCCTAGGATAACTATTAATAAAAATTAGAGATTAATGAGTTTGATAGAAATATGGTATATAATAGAACATCACGGTGTTGTTTGATCCATATAACCGGCCCCTCATAATGCGATAAGACATAGTTGTTGTTGTTGTAGATTGGGATGGTCTCAACACGATTTTCTGATCATTTTTCTGCAATTATTTCTTATTCAGAAAGCATATGATTATGTATGATGAAGTGAATTGAAATCCTTGATTCTTGTGAGTGGCTGGCTTATGGCAGTCAAGTTTTTGCATTGCATATACCCTCCTCTGTCAGTTTCATTTACATAGTTTTCATTGAAATCTTCTGCTTATATTTTAGTGATTGATTTATGGTTTTTACACAGGTTGGTTCAATTGCTGCTGGTGGTCGATATGATAACCTGATAGGGATGTTTGGTTCGAAGCAAGTTCCAGCAGTTGGTGTAAGTCTGGGAATCGAGAGAGTATTTGCCATAATGGAGCAACAACAGAAGGATCAGAACCAGGTGATCATAATGCTTGATATCTAACTTTTGTAGTTTTTTATGTCAAAACAAAGAAATATTCCTTGATTATTCGGGGCATTGAATCCCATTTTAACACAAGTTATTTTCCAATCCTAACTGCCATTACATAATTGTGTCACTAATTATTTCCTAAACCATATCCTCCATCAGACAGATACTCCTGCTGTTTCTTATACTGTCTGGTTGATGACTTGATTCATCACCATGGGGATGTATCTAATCACTAGGGGTGTTTGCAGTTGACTTTTGCCTATTTTCTTTTTTTCTTCTTTTTGTTGTGGTGTTGAAGTGATGATAAAACTGATCTTAGTTGTTTCCTTATTAAATTGGGAATGTCCTTGTTATATTATTGCCTAGACAGATGAACTAACAGTTTTCCTTTTTATAATCTGTTGTTTTTGTCAGATGGCTCGACCAACCAAGACAGAAGTCCTAGTGAGCATATTAGGGAATGATGTAACACTAGCTGGAGAGCTAGCTGGTGAACTGTGGGATGCTGGAGTTAAAGCAGAATTCTTGGTCAACAAAAGAAGACCAAAGCACTTTGACTATGCAAAAGAATCAAGAATCCCTTGGATGATACTTGTTGGTGAGCAGGAAATAAAAGAAGGCACAGTGCAATTGAAAAGCCTCGAGTCAGGTAATGATGTAAACATAAACATCCCAAGAGAAAATTTTGTTGAGGAACTTCGGAAACGGTTAAACCCATAAGTCCCAGTGTTTGTAGCATCCTACTTGGCATGTGTTTGGAGGAAGCGTTTTCATAATTATAATGCGGCAACCTAAGTCACGTGAGATAATTTCTCAGTGCCACCGTTGTTCATTGTTTGTCGTACTCTAGTTGAAGGAGTATAGGTTTTGCTAACATTTGATGTTTCATATTGATTTATCAAATTTAGTTGAGAGGATAGCTTATGAAGATATTGAGTTTTGTTTTTGTCGAAAAAGATATTTTGCTGTGAAGTAGACTAATTGAACTTTGGTTCCAACCTAAAATAACTTCCGTTGTGGTTTATCTGTGTAAATTGTAGAACTTGTATCTTACTTTTTTAATTTTTCTCCAATACGCATTTGTTTTTATACCCTCCATTTTTATAAATTACTTTGAATTTAAACAAATATAAAATAAATTGAATGAATATATTCACCACGAGGGTAACTCCTGTGCTTATTTCTTCTGCCAATGGAGTCATTTAGTTGCTACTTTATAATTCAACATGATGTCCTAGCAACACACTCTTTAACTCTTTTATTGGTTAAAATTTACCAGATCCCACCAAATCATGTCAGCCCCGTATAAATTTGGTAGGGCCTATATGAAATTTTAATCAATAAAAGTGAATGTTTAAAAGTGTGTATTGCGCATAATACATGAACATTTGTGTCATGTTGCCGTATAGTTCACAAGTTGTTCGTGCACTACAACATTTGTGTCATGTTTGCGTATCTGAGTTCACAACATGTCGTTCATGCTGGAAAAAGAATAAATAATTTGGGAACAATTTGATTTAAAGTAACGTTCATATATGCAAATTACCATGTCAAAAATACCAACTTCTATGATTTTTAGTAAAGTTCTCTCATAATCATGTATAAACTAAACTAGGAGCCAATGTTACAAAAGAATGCATGAGCACTAACTGCCTCATTAAAAACTTTTTTTTTTAAAACTGTCTCGTTAAAAACCTTATTAAAAGATTTATGGTGAAAGAGAAAAGAGTATATTGCAAAACAACCATAGCGACAAGAAAGTCCATACATAGATTAATGAAATCTATATTCAGGAAGACTAATAAAAATCCATAGAGATCCTTTTATTTGGTTGAATCCCTAGTGAACTTGGAAGGAATAGAATGACACCATTGCATATGCATACCACTTATGTGAATTTCCTAAGAAACTATTTTATCAGCACAATATTTTTCTTCTTTGTAAATATGTGGGATAGTAGTAATAGTAAAATTCTGCAAGCAATTAAACCATCTAGTTCTTAATTTCCACAGAAAGAAGTAACAACAATTTGAGGATCAGATTCAATCCAAAGCATGTGCCAAACAACGACAATACTACTACAAAATTCCTCCACATGCAGCTGTACCAAATGACTTAATCATTGAAACTAGGTTATTGCAAAAAAATAGATTAAACATCAGAAAATAACTCTAATTCTAGATGCATGCAAAACCAAATAGTATCAACAATATTAACAAGAATAACATCCTTTCCTTTGCAAAGACCATCTTCTGTTCACAGTTTGTTTGTAAAATGTGATAAATGGAAGTAGTATCAATGTGCAAATTGAATGATGCTACTGACCAAAGTCCATAAACTTGCAACAAAACTACACTCTTGAAATAGGTGAGTGATAGATAAATTCCACGCTACAATTGCAAAGAATCAAATACGACAATTTAAATTTCATTATGTAATAGCAACCGTGACATGTTAGTTGACATATTTATAAATGATGGGTAAGTTGAAAATATTTGATTTTAAGAAAATGAGTTATCTTTGGATATATTATTACGACGAGTCGGGAGTGGTAACAAGAGTTTAAAATTATGTAATGTCATTTTTTATAAGCAATCTCAAAAGTTGGTTGTTTACAAACTTTTGTCGCCTATAACAATGGATCTATGACTAGTAGAAATTCTAAGTATAGAAATAAACACCGATCATGTAAACTTTTTTCATGTACTGTATATCACACAAAAAGAACCCAATTTATGAAATCAATCCAACAACAATGTTGAAGGGATTGAAATTAAAAGGTTACAAACCAAAAAGTAAAACTAAACATGCTTTGCATTTCAAAACACAGTTATTATGGTACCATAGCTAAGTTTTGTCCTTATTTTAAATGACTAAAGAAGGAAAGTACAAATAATATAAATGAATTTTCTACATGCTTATAATCAAGATTCATAATATCATCCAAGGACCACTACATTTTTTTCTAATGATGATAATGATTCATGTGCAATATACGTATAAATAAAATTTCCATTCTTGCATATACTAGTGTATATGAAATTCTTGTTATATTCCCCGTCCCAAAAAAGTAACACTACAAATCAAATTATAACACTCGTATTCGATCCGGTGCATCCGTGTCGATGACTTCTCGTGTTAATAGTTGCTAATTTTTAGACTGTTTCAATGCTACAACATGTTCAAGACAAGTTCCTCTGACGCATTAGAGCTTCTATCTTTTCAACATCTTCCGGGGTGTCGACACCATGGGCCTCATGGTCAACCTTTATTACCTGCAACACCACGTCTTTACAAGTTAAAATCAAAAGTAGACAACATTGATATGAATGGCCATGCTACATCAGAAGGTTACTTAAACTCGGTTATCAGCTATATGAGTCTATAGTAGCAATAAGCTTGGTGTAAATGTCAATACAAGACTATTTTATGAAATGTATCCTATGCTATGAAACACATAATCCAACATGAACACCGCGGCGCAGTTAATGTTTTAAATCTATTAGGATTAATTTACTAACATTCTAAAAACAAAAGTTATGGTTAGAATAATGACCCTGACAAAAATTTCTTCAAAAAAATGACCCTGACAAAAACGAGTAGAATACTAAGAAGAATCAGTTACAATGCAATACTGACATACATATTAAATAATCCTAATATAAGAAGAATCATGTATTTTATAACAATCCTTCAAAAAAAATATGTATTTTATAACAACTAATTAGTCAAATGATAATGAGCCTTACAAACAACTAGTTAGGAGTTAGAAATGTCCGGCCAAGAGCAGATGTCTGAGCCAAAACTTCTTTTTTAATTGAACAACCTTAAGAGATGTATGACACAAATATAAGATGTGCCCAAGAAGTGTCGGTGTTTGAAATGTGCCAGACATGTCAACAACTACACTTTGGAGAGGTATACGTGCTTCAAAGATGCCTTAGGAATCCTAAGACATTCATAAAAACAAATTTAAGGGGAACTTCTGCGATTTTCCGCCCCACATTTTCATGCAGATTCCTATCACTCAAAGAAAATTTATAACTCTATTATTACAGTTGTGTAGAACACCTCAAAACAATATTTTTGGAAGTTTTATAATTAGACAAGTATTCCACTTGAGAAGGATTTCAAGATTACTGCGGCAGAACATGATAGTGATAATAAAAAATCTAACCCACCAGAGTTGGCACTACATGTTCAGTTCTATAGGAAGATAAATTTTTTGGTTGGTATCATTAGTTGCTAAAAGCTATAAAGCATTTAATTGATTATCAATGAACCAGAAGATGAATTGGCTTTGGATAAACCTAGGATTTGAATGATATTGATTTGACTATGAAAAGGAGATTATATAAGGTCAACTGAAAGTAATCAAGTAAAAAACTGAAAGATTTGATGAGGTATAAAAAACTCAGAGTACCTTCATCTTATAGCCATTCTCAAGGACTTTAAGCTGCTCCAAATCCTCCTCAAGTTGCAATGGAGTAGGTTGAAGATCTGGGTATATCTTTAGAAACTTCGTATCATAGCTCTGACAGATCAGTAAACAAAGAACTATTAAAACACAAAGCAACAGATAAACTTCGAGCAATGATTGTTATCACGACCAATTAAAGGAATTTGACATTTGTACCTGAATCCCAAGATGAAGCAAATAAGGGAACTGCTGATTGACCTTCCCTGACCTGTTGCAAGTATGCAGACACTTATCCAGCTTTTTCAAATGTATACTTTAAATAAAATACTGAAAACAATTTCACAAGATGTCTGGTGATTGACAGAATAATTAAGGTTATGTATGGGAGCTGTATTTTGGATGTCTTAAATTTGAAAGAGCGTGATAAATGATCATATAATAATTAAATCAGACTTAATTCATTTTTAAAAACATTTGTGTCTTCAATTTAAAAAAGAAAAGTAAGCCCTCCCCTCCAAAATCATCCATTCAAACATACCCAAAGACTAAAATTCAGAAGATTTAATTATTTCTAGCTTACTTATTGAATGGGATTAATCCTCGTGAAAAATAGATTGCATAACCACGATTATCAACCACACATTTCACTCTGTTTGGATCATGTGCATCTTCAGGCTTTAAAGCCGTAACTGCAGTGCTGAACACTGCATCTGGAGCTGCCTGTGAGGAGCAAGATAAATTAGTATTAGTAGAATAATATACAACATTGAGATATGAATGAGAATAACTCCTTTTGGCCATAACATTATGTCACTTAGATGAAAAGATTCTTAACATAACCTGATGCTATTTCAAATGAGCAATTTAGAAAAGTTGATTCACCTGTTACTTAAGAGTGAAAGTGCACATAATAATTACAACTTAAAGCAAATAATCATTAATGTTTTGCTCGTAAACTTTTTTTTTGTGGTATGAAAAGAATGATTATTTTTTTTTTTTTATCAAATCTTACCTGCAAAGCTTTGACAACACCGTCAATTACTTCAGGTTCAAGAAGTGGCTCGTCACCCTGTATGTTTACAACTATATCATATTTTCTCTCAAGCTTCTGTAGGGCTTCATTGCAGCGCTCAGTACCTAATATACAAAACATAGTGTGTTAAAACATGCTGGAGAAAAGTAGTGAATAGCTAAAATGCTACTGATACGCTTACCATTTCGACAAGACTCTGATGTCATTATGACATCTGCACCGAATTTCCGACAGCAGTCAGCAATCTTTTCATCATCAGTTGCCACAACTAGAACCAAAGAAAATTACCAATTAGAGCTCAAAGAAGCAAGCCAGATATACACACGCCCATTAAGCAAATACTAAAATGTGAAACTGTATATTTTGTTCTTGAAAAAACAGTAGAATCCTAGTAGCTGTAACAATTAAAGGTAAATAGTAAATAGGCAAATATTCCAACAAATATGATACATCAATCGGCGTGCACACAGAACCACAGTCCAAACCAAATAAAGTGAAATGAAACGCAAGCAGTTTACTCATCCAGTTATAGTTATTAACGGGCATGTGTATAATTTTTTTCGCTCTGTTCAAATATGCCCCTCAGAAGCAACACATGTTGGACATGAATTTGAAAACAGATATTAAACTGTGGTTTACTCTTGAAGCAAAACTCTCCATATATCATATTTAGGATTTTACAGCCAAGTGCATTAAATAGTGCGTGGTCCTAGATTCATATTTAGAGGCACATATCCCTATGTCATGCTCAGAGATTATTCCAAGTCAAGTTTATATATATTAAAGTTATTTAAGCCAGATTGAAGGAAGATCATACTGATAGACCTACCTAGATGATCCAATGAAGCTGCCAGCTTTGCGCTTTCCCACGTTCTCTGCAAAATTCAGCTCATTGTAGGTAAAACACAACATTGTTTTATCATAAGAGACAACCAACTTTTGACAAGAAAAAGTGTTGGGAATAGTTTAATATGTCAACAAGTCATACTGAAAGTTTCTATTTCTAATCAACTATAAAATATGTAAAAACCAAGTATTTAGTAGTGTATGTTTGATTGAGATTCCGGAAGCCCCCAACAATCATTTCATTTCAATTCAATGGATTTCATGAAAATCTGTTGCTACAGTAACATATTGTTTGGATACAAAATTGTGTGCAGCAAAATTGATTTTGATGTAAGCAACAATTTCTACCATTTCCTTTGTGTTTAGGATGATGGTGAATCAAGTGTGGAGAATGCACAATGAATCACTCTTCAATGAAGCAACCAGATGCTAGATTTTTGTGAGAAGAGAGTAATGTGATGGTAGAGTCTATTATTATAAGTGGGAGCACCTTTGCATATGGAAGATTCATAATACGACTAGTAAAGGGGAGATGACGGTTCGTTGAGAACCATCAAATCCTAGGGAAGTGACTTTTCAATTGTGATGGTGCAGCCTCAAATCATGGACACCATGCAGCATATAGGGGCATGATTAGAGATGTCAAAGGTTATTTTGTTGTCGGGTTTGCTTCACAGTTAGCCAGTTAAGTATTTATGGACCATCATTCACGGGATCAAAATTGCTTCGGATAGGGGTTTCCATAATGTAACGGTTCTCTCTAACTCCAAGATGACAGTATAGCTGATTACAAAAAAAAATAAAAAATTTGTCTAAGTCATTAATGAGGAGTTTTTTCTGGTAATAATTAATGACATGTTTTCAATGGAAGGGTAACAAATATTGGATTCAAATATTAGAAAGCAACCAAGAAGCAAATGTGATGACAAAACATGGTCTCATCTTTGAAAATCAACTTAGGAGTCTTAAGCATTTGTTTATGAAGATGAACTCAAAATTAAATTAGTAAACAATCATTTTGATCATTGTCATTGAATATGTTGGGCATTGTTGCTTTTATTGGGAAAAACTCAAGTTCCACAAAGATGGACTCTTGATGAGTTTATAAAGAGAGACACCCTCACCTCACCTTACAAGCTGGTTTTGTATAGATGATTTAGGCCCTACGAAGCACGGATATAGACACAGACATTGGACATGACAAAGACACCGACATGCCAACACTGCTAATAATTTGAGAAAATCTCATAATTCAGTGTAATTATGTGTCGGTGTCAGACACCGGAACACGCCTAATTCGAGCAGTGTCCGTGCTTCATTAGACCCAACTAAAAAACTTAAAGATTCTTAGAATTTGTGGTTGACCCTAATACTACCCCAGAGAACCGGCTTGTAAGGTGAGGGGTGGTGTCACTCTTTATTAAAAACACTCTTGTCAAGAGTCCAGTTTTTCCCATTACAAAACCCGGTTTATGAGGTGAGGACCACAATTTTTTATTTTATTTTAAAAATATAGCATAACTGATAAATGTTGATGTTGCTAGGTTGTATATTTACTAATTCGAAATTGAACTAAGATCCCAAATGTTTATGTCACTTTGTATCATTCAATTTTGTTTCCTAATCAAACAAGTGAGTAGCAATGAACGGAAGGAAAAAGCCGTGTCACCGACTATAACAATTTTGATTAGAGAGTGGCTAGGATTAGGAAAGAGACAAAAATGACGTCTAATAACTGTGTATCATAATGTATGATTAAGGATGATGGAATGCTATCTCAATCATGAATGACTCATAGGCACACGAATCCAAAAACCGCGTTCTGTATACAGTATATCACAAAAAAAAACAAAAAATTGAAATCACAGAACATGATTTTGACGGACCTGGATCATAGGTTTGCCAAGAATATGAACAAGAGGCTTTCCTTCGAATCTCGATGAAGCAAATCTGGCAGGTATAATGCCTACAACTCGGCTACGGAATTTGTTGAATCGATTGAAATATGCGCGAGCACCAGCTACAGCTGCAATTGAAACTCCAAACAAAATGCCATGGATGATCCATGTCTTCAAGTTGTTGTTGGAAGAAGAAGAAGAATCAATCGAGGAAGAAGAAGAGGACGATGATGAATCTGAGGAGGAACAAATTGTCATGGCAGAAGGAGAGAATGTGACAGTGGCAAAGTGAATAATCGCTTCAGATCCGTTGTCTTCTGTTATATGCATTTCCCATGTTTTTTGAGCACAAGAGAAGAAAGAAACAAAACTGGATCCAGAGAAAAAAAAATTAATTTAATATTAAAAAAACACATGTCCCAAATATTTTAACTAAGTGCATAATAAGAGATTATTTTGAAATATGTATACATTGAGCAACTATTATTACACATCTAAAAAAAAAGTTTGAATATGGTGAAAGCACCTTAACTAACAATGGAAAGGGTTGGAAACTGACCCGAACCCTGTTACGGCGGAGACACCGGAACTAATGCCTCAAAATCTCGTTAACAATAACCCTGTTGCGGCGGCAGAAAAGCTTGGTACTTCGGGTAAGGAAATTCCTATTGAGAAATCCGTGGAAGGGATCAATCTGAGAGTTTTTTTTTTTTTTTTTTTCTTTCTTTCTTTCAAATATTCTTTTAAAAAAGTATTCTTAAATATACTATCCGAAATGGCCTACGTCAATACCAGATATAATGTACTCTGAGCAATTTCCTCTTCACTTAAAGACTTTCCATTACACTTTTTTTTGCAGCTTTGACAAAAATGCTTTAGTTTTTCTTCGTAAGTTCTACAAATGAAAGTCAAACCCTTTAAGTCATTCTTCAGAAGCTTTCAGATCCAATAGAGTTGATTCTTGTTGTTTCATCAAAACAACATATTTTTCTTTTAAATCTTTCAACTCATTGGTTCTGTATTCAAAATGTGTAAGAAGTTCTTTAAGAGACTCAATCAATTCTTCTATGGAAAATTTAGAATATACCTCATTTTCATCTTCAGAGTCTGAATCAGAATCTCTGAATCAGAATCTGCTTCTGAAGTCACTGTAACCACTAACCCAACAACTACTTTAGCATCTTCTTCAGAATCTTCCTTTTCAGAGTCTAAATCATTGTCTAAATCTTCTCAGGTTGCCATCAAACTCTTTTTGATCTGCTTTCTGAATTTCCTTGTATTGAAGCTTGATTTCTTTGACTTGTCCTTTGATTTCTCCTTCTAAAGATCAGGGTAATCAGCAATGAAATGTCCAGACTTCTTACAGTTGAAGCATCCCTTCTGATCTTCTTTCTTGGAGTTCTTATAGCCACCTTTCTTCATCAGAAAGTTTCTATTCTTCTTTGCTAGATACTCAAGCTTGTTGGAGAGCATAACCATCTTCTCAGTGGGATCTTCGTCAGAATCTCCATCAGGTGATTTTTCTTCAGACTCGGCAACTTTTAGAACTTTTGATGACTTCCCTTTTGATGGTAGAGCAATGGATTTACTCTTTTTGGAAGGTTCATGCTCATTAAGACTTATCTCATGAACTTTGAGAGAGCTGATAAGATCTTCAACACTGAAAGTGTTTAAATCTTTAGCTTCCTCAATGGCAGTCACTTTTAATCTCCATCTTGCAGGTAAGCTTCTGAGTATCTTGCTCACATGATCAGAGGCTACATAGCTTTTCTTCAGTATTTGAAGTCCAGAAACTAGAGTTTGAAATCTTGAGTACATTTGCTCAATACTTTCATCATCTTTCATTTTGAACAACTCATACTGATGAACAAGCATAAGAGCTTTTGCTTCTCTGACTTTCTTGCTACCTTCATAGTCAGACTTCTTGTTGCTACCATAATCATATGGAACAACATTGCTCGAGCTTGATTCAGGTTCTGCACCAGACATGTTTTTCTCAGATCTTTTACTGTTACACTATTAAGTGTTTTGACAACAGAACAAGCTCTGATACCAATTGAAGGTGAGAAAAACACAAGAAGGGGGTTGAATTGTGTTGGCTATTTTTTCTTTTTCTCCTAACTGAAAACACTGATCAGAAGCAGATAGAGTTATACTTCTGAAGTGATGTTCAGAACTAATTGCAGCGGATAAACACACACACACAGAGAGAGAGAGAGAGAGAGAGAGAGAGAGAGAGAGAGAGAGAGACAAAGCAATTTATACAGGTTCCTTCCACAAACCGGAAGTCAGTCCTGTCCCCCTTGCACTTCCAAGGAGCGTTCACTATAAAGTAATATCTGATTACAATTGCTCACTACTAAACTTAGTAAGAGACTTCAAATGCTCAAGCACAACTGCAATAGACTTCTTATGCTCCTGAACACAATCAAGAGACTTCTATTGCTCAAGCACAAATGCAAGAGATTTCTGAATTCAAACAGAATTACAAAGAAAATTGTTTGAAGTTGAACACTTGATATACAATCAGTGGTGTTCACAATACAAATCAGATAAAGACTCTAGAATTTCTAAGGTATGAGTTTGGATAAGAAATTCTAAGAGAACTTTGAATGCAGAACAATTTCAGCAGAGTTTTGACACTTTTAATTCTTGGTATTGTTCTCTTGAAACTCTGAGTCTTCACTCCTTTATATAGAGGTGTGAGAGAGACGTTGAATTGCCAGCACATTCAAAATAGAGTCGTTTGAAGCTTTTGATCAATCATCAATGATTCTTTGCCTGATATGGTTGTTGTCCTATGAAGGATCAATTTCAAATGCATTCCCATTGTGAAGGAACATCGTTGCAGGCAAAGCTGTTTTTCTTGTCTTGTAGCAGAGACAAAAACAGAGTAGTGGAGGTAGTGGTTGTACACTTCGTACAAACGTACTTTGTCAACGCTCTTTGAAGAATAAGCATCCAATGCCTTCAAATCCTTTCAAAATAGTCGCTGCTTCACTTTTCCAGTCTTCTGCAATCTTTAGACGAGTTTGAATCCGTTAAACAGCTTTTGAAGCTTTAAGTTGCATCTTCTGATGAACTGCGCAGCTTCTAGTGATTCTCAGCTTCTGATAAACTTGCTTTTGATGAACTGGCTTCTAATGAACTTGCTTCTGATGACGTCATCACTTCAGGAGTACTTTGTCTTCAGGAGCGCTTTATCTTCAGGAGCAGTTTTCTTCAGACGCTTTAAGCTTCCCTTTTTGTTGATTCCTTTGCTCTCTATTGTTCTTCCAAGACCTTTTTAAGATATCAAATTTTGTCTATAGTCCTGTACACTTGAACAAATATTAGCATATCCAATGAACAATTTTTAATACTTTGTTATCATCAAAACTCTTAAGGGTTAATGTTAAACACATTTTGTTCCAACATCCTTTGCTTTCTATTGTTCTTCCAAGACCTTTTTAAGATGTCAATTTTTGTCAATGGTCCTGTACACTTGAACAAATATTAGCATATCCAATTGACAATTTTTAATACCTTGTTATCATCAAAACTCTCAAAGGTTAATGTTAAACATATTTTGTTCCAACAACTTGTTGTTTGCAGGTTGGTGTGGTTGATAGGTGGATTTAGAAGCGTCATTCTTCACAACGATACACGGTCAAAAGCGCTTATAACTTTGACTACTACTGAAGTTGTTGTTAATGAAGGGTTTAATCATGTGTTGTGGCTTAAGCAAGTGCCGCTTAAGATCAATATTTTTACCTGGCATTTGTTCTTGAACAGATTAGCAACAAAGATGAATTTGTTTAGGAGAAATATTTTAGATTATCCTGACACCTTGTACTTGGTTGCGTGCAACTTAGTGGAGGATCGGGATCATTTGATCTTTTCTTGTGCTACTTATGGCCAACTCTGGCTCTTGACATCTGGTTGGTTAGGCATTTCGACGACTTTTCATGGTTCGTTAGTTGATCACTTTTTTCAGTTTGATAGTCTTGGGGGCTTCTTTAACAAGTTTCATTAGGCTTTTAATATAATGTGGATATCGGTTCTTTCTATTATTTGGAAGAATTGTCAACAGGAGACTTTTTCATAATAAGACGGAACAACTTATCTCTTTATTGAAAAAGGTAAAACTCCAAGCTTATTGATGGTTAAAATTGTATTATGTTCTCTTCGATTTTGATTGCACGACTTGAAGGTTAAAAACTTTGTTATGTTTTTTGGTTGTGACATAATTTTGGTATTTCATGGCTACCTTGTGGTAGCTTGAGTCTTTCCTTGTAAATATCTGGATCTTTTAGTTTCTTTTGGTACGCCTTGTACTAAAGGAGCGGTTGTTGATTTTTAACATATTTGTTTAGCCTTTTCAAAAAAAAAAAACTTAGACTTAACTAATCCAAATATATATAAAAAGAGAGTTAGAATCCGTTGACATCAGATGTAGACTTACACCAAATCTCAACCACTAAATTAAATTAATCTAATGGCTCCTATTTATCAAATTAAAAAACATCTAAAGTGAGACACATACAATTTCCTCTTTGTTCTTTTCTCTTACGGCTAATTAAACCAATTCATAGGGCTTCCCAAACTTTGTGATGACTCTGTTGGGATTTACTTTTTCTGCCGTTATCATAACAAAAATTGTAATGGTGAACCTTTAATCGATGTGATGAAATTAAGCAATCAAGTGGGAATTTGTGACTCTCAAGTTTGATCAAATTTGTGGCCTTGAATAATATATATAATAAATATATATAATTTCAAATTTTCATTTGACAAATTTTCATTTTTAACTCATATGATAAGTGATTTTTTGCATAATGTCAAATGAAAATTTGACCAGATAAATTTTTGTTGCCTCTAAAAGTATGGTGCCCTGGGTTGCCATCTCCTTGGCCCATACTCAGGGCCACCCCTGACCTTATGTATCTTGATTATTCTATTATATATGAATTACATATGACAACATTCACAACAAAGCAGAAACTAGATGTTTTAAAAGGAATATACATAATCACTTATCATAAGATAAGTGGTTATACTATAATTGTTTAATTTAGTTATTTATCCAAATAGGTTTTTACCTCATAAACTTGTAGTTTGATACTTATGATTCATCAAATTGGGGTTGGTTGAACATGCATAACTGAACAAAGTTGACAGGAAAATTAAATCTTTGGTGGTTTTTCTACTTGAGGCTTGTTGTATGCTCTAACCTTAAAGAGGATCTACCTCTCCTAAATTTTCTGATGAGTTGGATATAAATGAGTTATATATCATTGTAATTTGTAAATAAGATTGAAGAGCATAATGTAATAATACGCTCTATTCTTCTTTCTCCCTTATGTATCTTGATTCTTCTATCATCTTACCATAGTTTAAGTTAATTTCATAAAATTATAATTGTAATTGGACGGTACATGACTACATTCATATCGAAACAGCAACGTGAGAAATAAAATGAAAGTGAATTAATTTGACAAACATTATATTACTCAATGAAATAATTTTTTTTTTTGACATCATCATCCTATCAAATCAAATTATATAAAAAGGAACATTAATAAGTCACGACCATCACAAATTTTATAGAGAATCTTTGACATAAACCACAAGTACGTGATGAGAGTTATCATGTTATAGTATGACAACGAAGCTTTATTTTCCATGCATTTTCTTTATCTTTTCTTCATCAACCAATCAAAGAGTAAAGAAGATTGAGACTAAGTTGTCTCGATTTATTTTTCTTTGCGACTTAAAGTTATTTTTATTTTTTCTCAGAAACTAAATTGGGGCTCGAGAATTTTCTTGGGACCAAAATAAATCTTTGCTCTTTTTCAACTTCTTTATACTTGAATTTTGGTAGTAGAAAAATAGTTTGTGTTTCTACGTAAGTTAAGAACAAGTTTAAAATCCAAAACAATGTTCTTCATTATTTTGAATTCTAAAATCCGAAATGTGTTGAGAGTTAGGAAAATGCTTATTTTTTGTATGACTTTATCCATGTTTCAGAGATGGACAGACACGTCAACTGCATTAGGGGGAACAGGGTGTTGACGGCTGCCTCTGCTAGGCAGGAGCGTCAGATGCAGCTCAGAGCCGAGAGAGAGGAACCATTTGTGCCACATCAAGAAGTGCATTGGGTAGTGTTGTGAATCCGGTTCTACAAACGAACCTTCACACCAATGAAATAAACCAATGATGTGTGGAGCAAGCGATAGTGATAATCAATGAGAACAAATGGCTTCCAAGCAAACAACAACAAACAGCCCTAAGCTAGTGTATAGCAAAACCACACAAAGAGCTAACAAACATAAACAAGATAAACGGTAAAAGGAAAGAACAAAACACCGAGCAAGATTGTTGACCCAGTTCAGCCAATATGGCCTAATCTGGGGGAGAGAGCAGCTCTCCAATCCAATATGAGAAAGTGTTACAAAAGGTTACAAGACTCTAGCTTATCAAGCTTTACACATGAACAAACCCTAGAGCTACCCTTTGGTATTTTCCCACTCTCACACTATGAACCCTAAATCCCAAGGTGATTACAATGTTTTTCCCAACCTAAGAAACTCTCTCATCAAAGGCACACACCCCATAGGATCCCCTCTTTGATCTCCAAGATTTCTCTCTTAAGCTCTCTTAAGGTTGTCTTCAAAAAGCACAAGAACACAATAAATACTAGTCCTCCCCTGAAGAAATCGTGCCACGATTTCCCTAGATCGTGTCACGATCTGCAACGGTCCCTAGGTTGACCAGTCCTTATCAGAGATACTTAACCAACAAGTTTCTGGATCGTGTCACGATTTCCCAAGATCGTGCCACGATTTTGCATCCTACAAACTTGGCTCACGGCATCTCAAATCGTGTCACGATTACCAAATCGTGTCACGATTGCTCTGTTCTTCCAGACCACAAATTTGAAGCCAATTCCAACATTTCTCCACCTTGACTTCTAATTTGGTGGTGATGTCAGTTTAACCATCAACCACCATGCTGCTCTCTCCAAAAGGGAATTACTCTTCGACAAACTTGATCAAGTCCAAGCAATGCTTGAATCTTGATCGAGGCAATGACTTGGTGAACACATCCGCCGGATTCTCCTCCGATGCCACCTTCTCAACCACAATCTCTTTTGTTTCAATCATGTCTCTGACAAAGTGCAGGCGAATGTCAATGTGCTTTGTCCTTTCATGATACACTTGATGATTTGCCAAGTGAATGGCACTTTGACTATCACAATGTATCTTCACACATTCTTGAGTAATTCCTAACTCACCAATCATCCCTTTCAACCATATGGCCTCCTTCACACCTTCAACAAGTGCGATGTACTCCGCTTGAGTTGTAGATAATGCCACCACGGATTGTTGATTTGCCTTCCAACTAATCGCCGTGCCATAAAGAGTAAACACAAATCCCGACAAGGATTTTCTAGTGTCCACGTTGCCCGCATAATCCGCATCAACATACCCCTCCAAAGCGTCTTCATCTTGAGCTGCCCTTGTGTACTTCAAACCGCCCTTCAACGACCCATTCAAATACCTCAAAACCCACTTCAAAGCTTGCCAGTGCACAATTTCCGGATTTGCCATAAACCGACTCACAAT